>NC_064846.1:58188334-58491365 GCF_024166365.1 Elephas maximus indicus | reverse complement strand
TTCTTCCTTGACTTTCATGACAACATCACCTTCTCTGGATTCTCATTATATCTTGCTTGACCATTCTTTCTCTGCCTTTATATGACCCCTCTTTTGTCCTTTTAAATGCTGGTGTCCTTCTAAACTCTTTCATTGGTGGTCTACACAACCTCTCTGATTGTCAGAGATATTAAATCAATTGTCAAGCCACACAGTAAAAGAGTAATAGAGGCAAGAGTTAAATCCAGATCTGTCAAATACCAAAGCCTACATTCTCAAACTGGAGGACAGAACCAGAATAAAAAACCATCTGAACAGAGTAGAACAATCAAATGATGCAAATGAGAACAAAATCAATAGGAGTGAGTATGAATTCTCAGTCTTAGTTTCAGAAAATCGACTACACAAACCTTAAAGACAAGAAAAGTAAAAGAAAAATTAAAGACAAAAATTCAATACTGGGAAAGCACATATGTTTATATGTTGCTAGTGGTACCATCAATTAATAAAACTATTTTGGTGGGCAATTTGGCCTGTATACTTTATGAAACACTAAAATAGTCATATATAAATATGTTATCATTATAGTGCAATCCAATTTTTGTTTAAAAAATAATATATGGAGAGTTCCAGTTAAGATGGAAGCTTTGATAGACACAGCATAATGTCCTGCTACAACAAAGACTCAAGAAACTAAGTGAAAAGATACAAACAATGACCTCGCATACCTGAACATCAAACAGAAGGTTGAAGAATTGGACTGAGCACCAACCGGAAAGAGAGCTAGAATGAAAACAACAGGAATGAGGAGATTCTCAGATTGCGCTCAGCTTGCCAGCCCAGTGTAGTGTGTTCATTTTGAGACAGAAGCAAACAACACCCCCGGGAAAACACAGGGATGTACCACTGGAGCAAAATAAGATGAACGAGTTGTCAGAGCCTCAGGACGGGGGATTGACAAGACAGGGAGTGAACATCTATGGACAGACAAGGGCTATTCCTGCATACACAGGAGGTCCTCTCCCTCCCTCCTCCACTGGGATGCCAAGTCACCTAAGCAGAGGGCCTGCCTTGCTCATTTAAGTAGCACTGCCTCCCTGTGACTGCAAAGCTGACCCAACCTGCTCTCCAGAGGCTGTGTTAACAGTTCATACCAACACAGAAGACCCACGTTGCCATACAAAAGCTGCAGAAGGATCTTAGCCACCAGACACCTGGCGCCCCTCATCGGGGAAGGGACCTGCTTTTGCACCTCATCCTATGAGGGAATATATGTGTGCCAAACTTCAGAAAATTCCCAAACCCAAAATAACATCCACTCAACCAGCAGCACCAAAATCATACACAGACCAATATTACAAAACAACAATTAAAACAGTACAAAGGAAGATAGACAATCTAAAGGAAAAGTGAAGATATATCAAAGCAAAATCAAACAAACCAAAAATAAATAAAGACAAACATACAATTGATGAAGAAATATATAACTAAGTAAAATAAAATCTTACTGTCTCAAAGATAGCAGTCAATTACAAATCAGAAGACAAAAGCCATCATATTACTCTGCATGACCAAAAAAAAAAAAAGACTAAAGAAAAATGAAGAAAGCCTATAGGTTATGTGGGACACCATCAAGAGGAACAATATACCCATACTAGCAATCCCAGAAGAGGAAGAGAGGAAGAAAAGTACACAGAGAATTTTCAAAGAAATAATGGCAGAAAACTTCCAAGTATCATGATAGATGACAAGATTTTCATCCAAAACTCAACAAATGAGAAATTCACCAAGTCATATCATAATCAAACTTTCCAGATCCAAAGACAAGGAAAGAATTTTGAGAACAGCATGTGAAAAGTGAAATATCACCTACAAAGGGGCCTCAATAAGAATAAGTGCCAATTTCTCATCAGAACGTACACACCAAGAAGGTAATGGAATTACATATGCAAAGCCCCGAAAGAAGGCAAAAAAAAAAACTGCCAACCAAGATTTATATATCCAGCAAAATTGTAATTCAAAAATGAAGACAAAATTAGGATAGTCCCAGATAAGCAAAAATTAAGGGAATTTGTAACCACCAGACCAGTCTTACAATAATTATTAAAGGGAGTCCTTCAGATAGAAAACTAACATCAGACAACAACACAAGGCAAAGACAATACCATCACTCTGTTACCATCCCAAGTAAAGATATCACAACAGTAATGTAAAGTTAAAAAATGGTTACAGGTTTCCATTGTTATCTGAAAGTTTCCCTTACACCTCTTTGCTTTTGTGAAAGATTTATATTAGTACCTATTTTCGCTAACCGAGAAACACAGGAAGAGGATTTTTGCTTTTACAAAAAACTGAAAAGTAACAATAGCATTCCTATATGTAAACTGCTGGTTTGGGAGCACGCGCACCCCACTGATGGTGGCCTCAATATGTGAAAACCAGGTCAGTGATGCTAGAAAGGCACCAGTTCTCAACGATATCTCGGTAACATCGGAGGTACAGTAGTCTGGGAGCTCAAAGTGCAATGTACCAAAAGAGTGTAGCAGGTCCAGGTTGTGGTCCATGTCGGCAGGGCCAGGGGGCAGGCTGTCCAGAGACTAATGGAGCATACCCAGAGGCCATCGAGCAAGGGGGCAGCAGCTACTGCCACCTCTCCAACACCGTTGGAGGATGAGGAGGTGGAGGAAGAGGAGGGGGGTAGCAATGGACGAAGGTGAGGAGGAGATGGTGGCATTGGGGGAGGAGCTGCTGGGCTTTCTGACCAGGCTGCCCGCCCCACTGGAAACATCCTCTACAGCTCTTGCTTGAATTTTATGTATTATTTGGTATAATTGTAAGTTATTTTCTGGGCCTTTGAATGCTCAAAAAAATTTCCCATATAAATCACTTCTTCACTCTATGCCATTCATCTTATGAAAGGTTTCATAGGAATGCTCTACCTTTGACTATCAGGGGAAACCTGTACAGGGATTATGAGAAACAAAGATATAATCAATGACAACGCTAAAACAAAAAGGGAAATGAATGGTGTAACTATAGAACTTCCATATGGTGAGGTAGTTAAGGCAATTTCAAGATATAATAGATGGTTTTAAATGTAGGGTGTTAAATGTAAACTTCATGGTAACCACAAAGAAAAATAATAAATCTACCCATCAAAACAAAGAAGAAAATAAAAAAGACTCAGTAAACACAAAAACAGCAATAATAAATGAAAGAAAAAGAAAATCCATATACAAAAGGAACTAAGCACAGGAAAAAAGAGAACAAAAAACCATTAACACCACAAAAAAGTATAACAAAATGGCTGCAGTAAATTCTTACCTATTGATAAATCACACTGAATGTAAATGCATTAAATGCACAAATCAAGACAGAGAGTGGCAGAATGGTTTTAAAAAATGACTAGTCAATACATTATCTACAAGAGATACATCTTAGACACAAAACATAGATAGATTAAAAATCAAAGAATGGAAAAAATATACCAAGCAAACAGTAACCAAACAAGAGCAGGAGTGGCAATATTAATATCTAACAAAATAGACTTTAACTCAAAATCCATTATAAGACACAAAGATGAATATTGTATAATGATAAAATGGCCAATTCACCAAGAAGACATAACAATTATAAATATTTATGCACCCAATATCATAGCACCAAAATTTATACAGCAAACGCTAACAGAAAAGAAGAGAAACAGACAGATCTACAACAATAGTAGGAAATTTTAATACAACACTTTCAATGACAGAACAACTAGAAAGAAAAACGGTAAGGATACAGAATATCTGAATAACGCTATTAAGCAACTGGACCTCACAGAAATAAATAGAACACACCACCCAACAGCAGAACAATACACATTTTTCTCCAATACACATTGAACATTCTCCAAAATAGACCATATTTTAGGCCACAAAGCAAACCTCAATAAATTTAAAAAGATTGAAGTCATACGAAGCATCCTCTCTGACCATAACAGTATGAAACTAGAAATCAATAGCAGGAAGAATAAGGAAAAATAAATAAATACCCACCAAAATGGAAACTAAACACCACATTCCTAAAAAAAAAAAAAAAAACACCTACTGGGTCATAGAAGAAATCAAAAGTGAAATAAAAAAACTACTTAGAATCAAACGAGAATGAGAACACAGCATACTACAACCTTTGAGACACAAGAAAAGCAGTGCTCAGAGGTAAATTCATAACAATGAATGCATACATTAAAAAAGAAAAAAAGATACATGAGAAAATGCTCTCGATCATTAGCCATTAGAGAAATGCAAGTGAAAACTGCGATGAGATTCCATCTCACTCCAACAAGGCTGGCATTAATCCAAAAAACACAAAATAATAAATGTTGGAGAGGCTGCGGAGAGATTGGAACTCTTATACACTGCTGGTGGGAATGTAAAATGGTACAACCACTTTGGAAATCCATCTGGCGTTATCTTAAACAGTTAGAAATAGAACTACCATACAACCCAGAAATCCCACTCCTTGGAATATACCCTAGAGAAATAAGAGCCTTCACACAAACAGATATATGCACACCCATGTTTATTGCAGCTCTGTTTACAATAGCAAAAAGCTGGAAGCAACCAAGGTGTCCATCAACGGATGAATGGTTAAATAAATTGTGGTATATTCACACAATGGAATACTATGCATCGATAAAGAACAGTGACGAATCTGTGAAACATTTCATAACATGGAGGAACCTGGAAGGCATTATGCTGAGCGAAATTAGTCAGAGGCAAAAGGACAAATATTGTATAAGACCACTATTATAAGATCTTGAGAAATAGTATAAACTGAGACGAACACATACTTTTGTGGTTATGAGGGGAGGAGGGAGGGAGGGTGGGAGAGGGTTTTTTACTGATTAATTAGTAGATAAGAACTGTTTTAAGTGAAGGGAAGGACAATACTCAATACATGGAAGGTCAGCTCAATTGGACTGGACCAAAAGCAAAGAAGTTTCCGGGATAAACTGAATGCTTCAAAGGTCAGCGGAGCAAGGGCGGGGGTTTGGGGACCATGGTTTAAGGGGACTTCTAAGTCAATTGGCAAAATAATTCTATTATGAAAACATTCTGCATCCCACTTTGAAATGTGGCGTCTGGGGTCTTAAATGCTAACAAGCGGCCATCTAAGATGCATCGATTGGTCTCAACCCACCTGGATCAAAGGAGAATGAAGAACACCAAGCTCACATGATAACTAAGAGCCCAAGAGACAGAAAGGGCCACATGAACCAGAGACCTACATCATCCTGAGACCAGAAGAACTAGTTGGTGCCCGGCCACAATCGATGACTGCCCTGACAGGGAGCACAACAGAGAACCCCTGAGGGAGCAGGAGATCAGTGGGATGCAGACCCCAAATTCTCATAAAAAGACCATACTTAATGGTCTGACTGAGACTAGAGGAATCCCGGTGGTCATGGTCCCCAAACCTTCTGTTGGCACAGGACAGGAACCATTCCCGAAGACAGCTCATCAGACTTGAAAGGGACTGGACAGTGGGTAGGAGAGAGATGCTGATGAAGAGTGAGCTAATTATATCAGGTGGACACTTGAGACTGTGTTGGCATCTCCTCTCTGGAGGGGGGATGGGAGGACAGAGAGAGTTGGAAGCTGGCAAAATTGTCACAAAAGGAGAGACTGGAAGGGCTGACTCATTAGGGGGCGAGCAAGTGGGTGTACGGAGTAAGGTGTATATAAACTTATATGTGACAGTCTGACTTGATTTGTAAACGTTCACTTGAAGCTCAATAGAAGTTAATAAAAAAAGAAAAAAAGGTCCAAAAGCAATAACTCAACCCAACAACTTGACCAAATATAAAAGGAAAAACAAAAGAAGACCAAAGCTACCAAAAGAAAGGGAATAATAAAGATCAGAGCAGAAATAAATTAAATAGAGAACAGAAAAACAATAGAAAGAGTCAAAAGACTGTAAGTCAGTTCTTTAAAAGGATCAATAAAATAGACAAACCACTGGCTAAAATGACAAAGGAAAAAAAAAGATAAAAATAACCAAAATAAGAAATGAAACTGGAGACATTACAAGAGATCCAGCTGAGACAAGGAATACCATAATAGAATACTACAAAAATGGTACTGTAACAAATTTGAAAAGCTAGAAGAAACGGACGAATTCCTAGAAACACACTACCTACCTAAGCTAACACAAATAGGGGTAAATCTAAACAGAAGAGATTGAAGACGTCGTAAAGAAACCTCCAGCCAAAAAAAATTCTCCAGATAAGATGGTTTTACTGGGGAATTTTACAGAACATTCAGAAAAGAATTGATATTAATTCTATTCACACTCTTCCAAAACATAGAAGAGGGAGGAACACTCCCTAACTTATTCAATGAAGCCAGCATCACTCTAATACTAAAACCAGGTAAAGACATAACAAAAAAAGAAAATTACAGACCAATATCCCTCATGAATACAGCCACAAAATATTTTCAACAAAATTCTAGCAAACAGAATTCAACAGCATAGTAAGAAAATCATACATCACGATCAAGTGGGATTCATACCAGGATTGCACTGGTGATTCAGCATTGGAAATCAATGTAATTCACCACATAAGTGAAACAAAGGACAAGAATCACCTGATCATCTCAGCTGATACAGAAAAGGCATTTAATAAAATCCAATGCCTTTCCTGATAACAACTCTCAGTAAAATATGAACAGAGGGAAATTTCTCAACATAATTAAGGGCATATATACAAAACTAACAGCCAACATTATTCTCGAGAAAGACTGAGAGATTTCCCCTTGGGAATGGGAATGACACAAGGATGCCCATTATCACCACTTTTATTCAATATTGTACTGGAAGTCTTAGCCAGAGCAATAAGGCAAGAAAGGGAAATAAAGGGAATCCAAATTGGAAAGGAAGAAGTAAAACTACCTCTTTTCATAGATGAAATGATTCCACACATAGAAAACCCTAGAGATTCCACAAGGAAGTTACTGGATCTAATAGAAGAATTCAGCAAAGTTGCAGAGTATAAGATGAACACACAAAAATCAGTGGAGTTCCTCTACACTAACAAGGAGTACTCTGAAAAGGAAATCAAGAAAACAGTATCACTTACAATAGCCCCCCAAAAGATAAAATACCTAGGAATAACCCTAACCAGGGATGCAAAAGACCTATGCAATGAAACCTATAAAACACTAAACCCACAAAAAAAAAAAAAAAAAAAAAAAAAAAAAACACTACAAGAGACTAAAAGAGACCTACATAAACGGAAGAACATTCCATGCTCAGAACTGGTAGGCTTAACGCTGTGAAAATGTCAATACTACCCAAAGCGATCTACAATGTAATTCCAACCCAAATTCCAACAACATTCTTTACTGAAACGAAAAAACTAATCACCACCTTTATATGGAATTGTAAGAGGCTCCAAATAGTCAAAGCAATATTGAAGGAAAACAAAGTAGGAGAGCTCACACTCCTCAATCTCAAAACACACTATACAGTCGCAGTAATCAAGATGGCCTAGTATTGTTTCAATCACAGACATATAGACCAGTGGAAAATAATTCAGAACTCAGGAATGAATCCATCCATGAACAACAGATTTTAGACAAAGTGTCAAAGTCCATTCAATGGGGAAGAAACAGTCCCTTTAGAAAATAGTGCTGAGAAAACGAGATATTCATTTGCAGAAAAATGAAACAGGATCCACGTCTCATACCGTACACAAAAACTAACTCAAAATGGATCAAAGACCTAAAAGTATAAAGTTCCTAGAAGATAACATAGGGACAAAACTATGTGACCCAATTTTTGTCAAAAATAGATTTTCAAAGACAACTGCAAATGCACAAACAGCAGAGACAAATTACATAACTGGGAGCTCATAAAAATTAAATACTTAAGCTCATCAAAAACACTTTTTCAAAAGAGTGAAAAGACAACTTACAGACTGAAAAAGTCTTCAGGAATGACATATCCAATGAGGGTGTAACCTCTAAAATATATGTTGTTGTTAGGTGCCGTCAAGTCGGTTCCGACCCATAGCTACCCTATGCACAACAGAATGAAACACTGCCCGGTCCTGCGCCATCCTCACAATTGTTGTTAAGCTTAAGCTCATTGCTGCAGCCACTGTGTGAATCCACCTCGTTGAGGGTCTTCCTCTTTTCCAGTGACTCTGCACTCTGCCAAGCATGATGTCCTTCTCCAGGGACTGATCCCTCCCAACAACACATCCAGAGTATGTAAGATGCAGTCTCACCATCCTTGCTTCTAAGGAGCATTCTGGCTGTACTTCTTCTAAGACAGATTTGTTCATTCTTTGGGTAGTCCATGGTATATTTAATATTCTCCGCCAACACCACAATTCAAAGGCATCAGTTCTTCTTCGGTCTTATTCAGCGTCCAGCTTTCACATGCATATGATGCGATTGAAAATACCACGGCTTGGGTCAGGCGCACCTTAGTCTTCAAGGTGACATCTTTGCTCTTCAACACTTTGAAGAGGACCTTTGCAGCACTTTTACCCAAAGCAATGCGTCTTTTGATTTCTTGACTGCTGCTTCCATGGGCATTGATTATGGATCCAAGTAAAATGAAATCCTTGACAACTTCAATCTTTTCTCCATTTATCATGATGGTGCTCATTGGTCCAGCTGTGAGGATTTTGGTTTTCTTTATGTTGAGGTGCAATCCATACTGAAGGCTGTGGTCTTTGATCTTCATTGGTAAGTGCTTCAAGTCCTCTTCACTTTCAGCAAGCAAGGTTGTGTCATCTGCATAACGCAGGTTGTTAATGAGTCTTCCTCCAATCCTGATGCCCTGTTCTCTTTCATATAGTCTGGCTTCTCATATTCTTTGCTCAGCATACAGATTGAATAGGTATGGTGAAAGAATACAACCAGGATGCATACATTTCCTGACTTTAAACCAATCAGTATCCCCTTGTCCTGTGCAAACAACTGCCTCTTGATCTATGTAACGGTTCCTCAAGAGCACAATTCGGTGTTCTGGAATTCCCATTCTTCACAATGTTATCCATAATTCGTTATGATCCACACAGTCGAACGCCTTTGCATAGTCAATGAAACACAGGTAAACATCCTTTCGGTATTCTCTGCTTTCAGCCAGGATCCACCTGACATCAGCAATGATATCCCTGGTTCCACCTCCTCTTCAGCAAAATTTTGCTTGCATGTGATATTAATGATATTGTTCTATAATTTCCACATTCGTTTGGATCACCTTTCTTGGGAATAGGCATAAATATGGATCTCTTCCAGTCAGTTGGCCAGGAAGCTGTCTTCCATATTTCTTGCCATAGACGAGTGAGCACCTCCAGCGCTGCATCTGTTTGTTGAAATATCTCAATTGATATTCCATCAATTCCTGGAGCCATGTTTTTCACCAATTCCTTGAGAGCAGCTTGGACTTCTTCCTTCAGTACCATCGGTTCCTGATCATATTCCACCTCTTGAAATGGTTGAACATCGACTAATTCTTTTTGGTATAATGACTCTGTGTATTCCTTCCACCTTCTTTTGATGCTTCCTGCATCATTTAATATTTTCCCCATAGAATCCTTCACTATTGCAACTCGAGGCTTAGATTTTTCTTCAGTTCTTTCAGCTTGAGAAACGCCGAGCGTGTTCTTCCCTTTTGGTTTTCCATTTCCAGCTCTTTGCACATGTCATTATAATATTTTACTTTGTCTTCTCTAGAAGCCCTTTGAAATCTTCTGTTCAGTTCTTTTACTTCATCAATTCTTCCTTTGGCTGTAGCTGCTCGACACTCAAGAGCAAGTTTCAGAGTCTCCTCTGACATCCATCTTGGTCTTTTTTTTCTTTCCTGTCTTTTCAATGACCTCTTGCGTTCTTCATGGATGATGTCCTTGATGTCATTCCACAACTCATCTGGTCCTCGTTCACTAGTGTCCAATGCGTCAAATCTATTCTTCAGATGGTCTCTAAATTCAGGTGGGATATACTCAAGGTCATATTTTGGCTCTCGTGGACTTGCTCTGATTTTCTTCAGTTTCAGCTTGAACTTGCATATGAGCAATTGATGATCGGTTCCACAGTCGGCCCCTGGCCTTGTTCTGACTGATGATATTGAGTTTTCCATCGTCTCTTTAGACGTAGATAATTTGATTTCTGTGTGTTTCATCTGGCAAGGTCCACGTGTATAGTCACCATTTATGTTGGTGAAAGAAGTTATTTGCAATGAGGAAGTCGTTGGTCTTTCAAATTCCATCATTCAATTTCTGGCATTGTTTCTGTCACCAAGGCCATATTTTCCAACTACTGATCCTTTTTCGTTGTTTCCAACTTTCACATTCCAATCACCAGTAATTATCAATGCATCTTGATTGCATGTTCAATCAATTTCAGACTGCAGCAGCTGATACAAATCTTCTATTTCTTCATCTTTGGCCCTAGTGGTTGGTGCGTACATTTGAATAATAGTCGTATTAACTGGTCTTCCTTGTAGGTGTGTGGATATTATCCTATCACTGACAGTGTTGCACTTCAGGATAGATCTTGAAAAGTTCTTTTTGATGATGCATGCAACACCATTCCTCTTCAAGTTGTCATTCCCAGCATAGTAGATTATATGATTATCTGATTCAAAATGGCCAATACCAGTCCATTTCAGTCCACTAATGCCTAGGATATCAATGTTTATGTGCTCCATTTCATTTTTGACGATTTCCAATTTTCCTGGATTCATACTTGGTACATTCCAAAACTCAAAACAGAAAGAAAAACAATTCTATTAAAAAATGGGCAAAGGACGTGAATAGATACTTCACCAAGCAGGCCAAGTGACCAATAAAGACATGAAAAAATGCTCATGGTCACTAGCCAGTAAAGTAGAGATGCAAATCAAAACTACCATGGGATACCATCTCACACCCGCAGAAATGGCACTGATTAAAAACAAAAACAACAACCAATACTGGTGAGGATGTAGGGAGAATGGAACTCTTACCCACTGCTGATGGGATTGTGAAATGGTACAACCACTTTGGAAAACAATATGGCACTTCCTCAATAAACTAGAAATAGAAATGACTTATGATCCAATATTCCCACTCATAGGTATATACCCCAGAAATCTAATAAAAGAGACATGAACAGACATACACATACCTACATTCATTGCAGCACTATTCACAATAGCCAAAAGATGGAAGAAACCTAAGTGCCCATCAACGGATGAATGGATAAATAAAATGTGGCACATACATACAATGGAGTACTACCCAGCCATAAGGAATTATGATGAGTTCTAGAAACATAACATGGATGAATCTGTAGGATATTATGCAGAGTGAAATAAGTCAGTCACAAAAGGACAAACATTGAATAACCGCACTTTTATAAGACAGGAATAGGTATATATACAAAGATCAACGTTTATTGGTGGTTACCAGAGATGCATGGGGGGAGGCGGTGTTACATCCTAGATAGTAGACACTTATTGTTTTAGGAGATGGGAAAGGTAACACTCAATGTGGGTGAAGTGCAAAGAGCTTGACCAAGGTAAATGATGCCACTAAGAAATACACAAGAGAAAAAGACATTTTTGGTAACCCAAATCAAACCAAACCCATTGCTGTCAAGTCAATTTTGACTCATAGCGATGCTACAAGTCAGAGTAAAACTGCCCCATAGAGTTCCCAAGGAGTACCTGGTAGATTTGAACTGCTGACCTTTTGATTAGCAGCGGTAGCTCTTAACCACTATACCACCACAGTTTCCATTTTTGGTAAGGGACATATATAATTTTGCGATAACACCAACAACCAAAAAATGTGTGTGGTTACATATCTATGCATATATGCATATATGTGTATGGTTATCTATATATACATGTGTGTGTATACATGCATATATATTCATATATATAAAAAACCACACAGGGGGCACTGTTACAGATACTTCTTAGACATAACTAAAACACCTTGCGAATTTAGTTGTCTGGGTTTGAGGACTTAGAACCATAGTCTTATGGAATGACTCAGTCAATCGATATCATAAAGTTTATGTTCTACATCCTAGTTTGGTAAGTAGTGTCTAGAGTCTTAAAAGTTTGTGAGCAGCCATCTAAGATACAACTACTGGTCTCTACTCATCTGGAGCAAAAGAGAAAGACTCAAAGAAGAAAATAGTCTACAGGACAAATAGTCTACATGAACCATGGCCTCATCTACCCTGAGATCAGAACTAGATGGTGTTATGCTACCACTACCAACCATTCTGGTTAGGGCAACAATAGGTGGATCTTAACAGAATGGGAAACAAATGTGGAACAGAACTCAAATTCTTAAAAAGTCCAGACTTGCTGGACCACTTGATGCTTGGGAACTCCCCGAGACTATCACCCTGAGATACCCTTTAGACTTTAAACTGAACCTATCCCCGGAGGCTACCTTTTAGCTAAATAACAAAGTGGCTCTTAAAGAATATAACCCATGAGTACTGCACTCTTTTCAAAAAATCATCTATATGAGACCAAATGGTCAACAATAACTCCAAAGCAAAGATAAGAAGATAAGTGGGCAGGGAAACTAGATTACTGGAAATGGGGTAACCAGAATAAAATTAATGGGAATTTTGACACATTTTGAAATATGTAACCAATGCCACGGAATAATTTGTGTAGAAATTGTTAAATGGGAAACTCATTTGCTGTGTAAACTCTCACGGAAAACACAATAAAATATTTAAACAAATAAAACTTAGATGGGTAGGTAGATAGATGGACAGAAGAAAACAGACAGATAAATAGATAGATGGATTGACACAATAGCTGCAACAATGGGCTCAAGCAAAACAATGACTGTGAGTATGGTACAGGACTGGACAGTGTTTCGTTCTGTTGTACATAGGGTTTCTATGAGTCAGAACCCACTCAATGGCACCTAACAACAACAACAGGCATTAGTGAGCTGAAATGGACTGCTTTGACCATTTTGAATCAGACAATCATATGGTTTACTATGCCAGAAATGACAAATTACATTCATCATAAAAAACAACATTTCAAGGTCTATCCCGAAGTACGATGCTGTCAGTGATAGGATAATAAGCACATGCCTACAATGAAGACCAGTTAATATGACTACTATTCAAATTTATGCACAACTAATGACAAAGAGGAAGAAAGTGAATATTTTAACCAAATTCTGCAGTCTGAAATTGATCAAACATGCAATCAAGATGCATTGCTAATTACTGGTGATTGGAAGGTGAAAGTTGGAAACAAAGAAGGATCAGTAGTTGAAAAATATGACCTTGGTAATAGAAAGGACACCAGAGATCACATGATAGAATTTTGCAAGACCAATGACTTCTTCATTGCAAATACCTGTTTGCACCAACATAAACAGTGACTATACACGTGGACCTCACCAGACGGAATACACAGGAATCGAATCGACTACATCTGTGGAAAGAAACAGTGGAGAAACTCAATATCATCAGTCAGAACAAGGCCAGTGCTAACTGTGAAACAGACCATCAATTGCTCATTTAAGTTCAAATTGAAGCTAAAGAAAATTAAAGCAAGCTCAGGAGAGCCAAGATACAACCTTGAGTACATCTCACTTGAATTTATAGACCATCTCAAGAATAGATTTGACACAGGCCATGGAAGCTTCATAAACACATCAATACTCCCTGAGAAACTGAATTACGGGGCTGAAGGCTGGGGACCATGGTCTAGAGGGACATCTAACTCAACTGGCATAACCTAGTTTATAAAGAAAATGTTCTACATCCTACTTTAGTGAGTAGTGTCTGGGGTCTTAAAAGTTTTGTGAACTGCCATCTAAGATACTCCACTTGTCCCACTCCATCTGAAGCAAGGGAGAATGAAGAAAACCAAAGACACAAGGGAAAGACTAGTCCTAAGGATTAATGGACCACAACTACCATACCCTCCACCAGACTGAGTCCTTTTACAACTAGATGGCACCCGGCTACCACCACCAACTGCTCTGACAGGAATCAAAATGGAGGGTCCTGGACAAAGCTGGAGAAAAATGTAGGACAAAATTCTAACTCACAAAAAAAGACCAGACTTACTGCTCTGACAGACTGGAGAAATTTCGAGAATAAGGCCCCCAGACACCCTTTTAACTCAGTACTGAAGTCATTCCTGAGGCTCACCCTTCAGCCAAATATTAGACAGGCACATGAAACTAAATGGGCACTCCAGCCCAGGGGCGAGGAGGGGACAGTAAAGCTGATTATGGGGAACTCAACGTCAAGAAGGGTATAGTGTTGACACATCGTGGGGTTGGCAACTAGTGTTGCAAAACAATATGTGTATAAATTGTTTAACGAGAAACCAATTTGCTCTGTAAACCTTTATCTAAAGCATGATTTAAAAGGAAATAGATTTGATGCATCGAACACTAATGACTGAAGACCAGACGAGTTGTGGAATGACATCAAAGACATGATACATGAAGAAAGCAAAAGATCACTAAAAAAAACTTGAAAGAAAGGAAAAAAACAAATTGGATGTGCCAGATGTGTGGGGGAGGTATTTTTAGGATTTAGCAATGTCTGGCACATAACAATAATACTCAAACTTATAGTGTGCCTATCGTGGTCTGGGTATATTCTGTGTGATTTATATATCACATTTGCCCCTCAAAACAATCCTATAAAGTAAATACTGTTCTTATACCCATTTTACAGATAAGGAAACTGAGGAACAGAGTCATAAGAAACTTGTTCAAGTCACATATCCAATAACTAGTATAAAAAAAAACCACTGCCGTAGAGTCGATTCTGACTCATAGCAACCCTATAGGACAGAGTAGAACTGCCCCACAGAGTTTCCAAGGAGCACCTGGAGGATTCGAATGGCCGGCCTCTTGTTTAGCAGCTGTAGCACTTAACCACTATGCCACCAGGGTTTCCAATAACTAGTATAGCCAGGAATTAATCCCAGGCTAGCCTGACTCAATAATCCATACTCTTAACCATTATGCTGAACTGTGAGTTATCCACAAGTGAGAGCTCAAAAATTTTTAAGGGTCAGACATTCTTTGCAGAGAGTCGCTGAGATTCCCTGCTTCAAAAGCGCTTAGAGGGACTTGGTGCTTGACCAGGCCTGCCACTCAAAGCCAGCCCTTGCCATCTCCTCACAGTGCCTTCCAACCACCCATGGCACCCAGCTGCCACTCAAGTACTGGGCAGCCTCCAATGCCTCCCCACAGCCAGCTGCGTCCTCCTCATAGGTGCATGAGAAGTACAACCAGGACTCGGAGGCCACCATCAACCACCAGATTATCCTGAAGCTCTAAACTGCCTAGGTCTATCTGTCCATAACTTACTACTTTGACCGGATGATGTGGCTTTGAAGGCTTTTGCCAAATATTTTCTTCACCAATCTCGTAAGGATAGGGAAGATGCCAAAAAACTGACAAAGCTGCAGAACCAATAAAGAGGAAGAATCTTCCTTCAGCATATCCAGAAACAAGACCGTGATGACTAGGAGAGTAGGCTGACTGCAACTGAGTGTGCTTTACACTTGGAAAAATGCACGAATCAGTCACCACTGGAACTGCACATACTGGCCACTGACAAAAATAGCCCCCATTTGTGTGACTTCACCAAGATACGTTACCCGAATGAGCAGGTGAAATCCATCAAAGAATTGGGTGACTACTTAACCAACTTGTACAAGATAGGGGACTGGAAGGTGGCCTGGCAGACTATCTTTTTACCAAGCACACCCTGGAAGACAGGGATCAAGAGAGCCAAGCTTTAGCCACATAGCCACAAGGGTAACTTCCATGGCCAAGAAGACAGTTCAAGCATGTTGAGCTTACCTTTAACTTTTCTATAAATAATGCCAAACATTCACTTAAGTCCTTTGATTTGTATTGTTCTTTCAAATAAAGTAAGTCATTACCAAAACAGTAACAATTATTAGGTATTATTTTTTAACATAGCCAATAAAAACAAATGAGATTTAAATGTTCTTTCAATATTGTTTAAATAATTTTAAAACTAAAGTAAAAAAAAAAAGACCTGTTGCCATCGAGTCAATTCCAACTCAAAGCAACCCTATAGAACAGAGCAGAATGGCCTTATAGGGTTTCCAAGGAGCAGCCGATGGATTCGAATTGCCAACCTTTTGCTTAGCAGCTGTAGCTCTTAACCACTGTGCCACCAAAGACCAAAGATTAACTGTGAAATTAAAAGGCAAAACTATACAATTAGAAAAATATGGCTTAATTCTAGCTAGAGTTTTTTTTTTCTTTTTTTACTGTACTTTAGATCAAGGTTTACAGAGCAAACTAGCTCCTCATTAAAAAGTTAGTACAGAATTAAAGGAAGAGCCAAGATGGCGGAATAGACAGAAGCTTCCGGCGAGCCCTCTTTACAACAAAGACCCTCAAAAACAAGTGAAAGAGTATATTTGCGACAATCTGGGAGCCCTGAGCATCAAAGACAAGCTTAGACAACAAACTGAGGGGCAGGGGGAGGAAGAGACCATTCAGAAGTAGAGAGGAGTTACCAGACCTGAATCGTGGGAAGCCCTCAGTCAACATTCCCCGAGCTGTGGCGGGCTGGTACTAGTGTTCGGTCACAGTTTCCTCAGGGAGAAACAGCCAGCCACACAGCCCACTCACACCTCCAGAACCTGAGGAAAATGGCGTTCTTGGCAAAAGCTAAGTACTTGCATATATTTTACCGTGCCCCCCCCCCACCCTCAAGCAGGCTTCAGTGACTCAATCCCTGGGCCTGAGATAGACCCTGGCGAGCACCTAGACCCATCCTCCCACCCTTGGGGAAGGAAAAAATTTGCAACTGTGGGGAAAACATAATTTGCTAGCTCCATTAACCAGGACAGCTCAGGACAGAAGCGGCTCCTGTCTAGGCATAAACAATCCATGGACGTTGAGCACCTTTCCCTTCTGCATGGACCTGTGTGGGCCTGTTTCAGGAGAATAGGCCCTTGTTGGCAGACTACAACTGTTTCAGCTGTGCAGTGGAGAGGTGGGTGCTTGATGTTTGACACCGCTTTGCCTATTAAAAGTGTCCTTACCTACCCACATCAGGGACCTCAGGACTGGTAGCTCCACTCAGGTCACCCAGCAACCCATGACAGGGGTCCAAAGATAACTGATACCTCCCAGTCCTTGCAACCAAAAAATTTGGGTGCCCATGTCCCTCTGCAGAACCCACCCACCAGCACACTCTAGAGAACAGAGATGCATTCTCCTCAGAGACACTTGGGGGTCAGTTCTCAGCACCCTGCCTTCCTCAGAGCATGACCCCCTGCTGCAATCAGATACCGGTATATATGCCAATCACCCCTGCCCCTCTAAGACTGTAGGGCACAGCCTGTACCACACACTTGATGATCAACTACCTGGAAACCTGAGCTGAATTCATACAATAAAACTGAATGGACTCCTAGACTGATATACCTGATACCAAATCTAGCCAGCTGGGGACAGGACACCAGAGCTCCAAAGGCAAAAATAATCAACCTAGCTCACTCAAGCAACCACTTTGGGTATATCAAAACAAAAAAAGAAAGAAGCTATGACACAGTAAGCAAGCATAAACTAATACAATAACTTATAGATGGCTCGGAGACAACAGTCAATATCAAGTCACATAAAGAAACAGACCATGATCACCTCAACAGGCTCTCAAAACAAAGAATCCAGGGATCTTTTAGATGAAAGTGCATTCCTGGCATTACCAGATGCAGAATACAAAAGTTTAATATACAGAACCCTTCAAGACATCAGGAAGGAAATGAAGCAATACGCAGAACAAGCCAAGGAACACACAGATAAAGCAACTGAAGAAATTAGAAAGATTATTCAGGAACATAATGAAAAGTTTAATAAAAAAAAATTTTTTTTAGATGGAAAAATCCATAGACAGACAGCAATCAGAAATTCAGAAGGTTAACAATAAAATTATAGAATTAGACAACTCAATAGAAAGTCAGAGGAGCAGAATTGAGCAAGTAGAAGCTAGAATTTCTGAACTCGAAGATAAATCACTTGGCACTAATATATTTGAAGAAAAATCAGATAAAAGAATTTTTAAAAATGAAGAAACCTTAAGAATCATGTGGGACTCTATCAAGAGAAATAACCTATGAGTGATTGGAGTACCAGAACAGGGAGGGATAATAGAAAATACAGAGAAAATTGTTGAAGATTTGTTGGCAGAAAACTTTCCTGATATTGTGAAAGATGAGAAGATATCTATCCAAGATGCTCATCGAATTCCACATAAGGTAGATGTTAAAAGAAAGTCACCAAGATGTATTATAATCAAACTTGCCAAAACCAAAGATAAAGAGAGAATTATAAGAGCAGCGAGGGATAAAAGAAAAGTCACCTACAAAGGAGAGCCAATAAGAATAAGCTCGGACTACTCGGCAGAAACCATGCAGGCAAGAAGGCAATGGGATGACGTATTTAAAAAATTGAAGGAAAAAAATTGCCTGCCAAGAATCATGTACCCATCAAAACTGTCTCTTAAATATGAAGGTGAAATTGAGATATTTCCAGATAAACACAAATTCAGGAAATTCATAAAAACCAAACCAAAACTAGAAGAAAAACTTGAGGGAGTTCTTTGCTTAGAAAATCAATAATATCAGGTATCGACCCAAGACTAGAACACTGGGCAGAGCAACCAGAAGTCAACCCAGACAGGGAAATAAAAATAAATAAATAAATAAAGCAAGATTATTTAAAAAAAAAAAAAAAGCTCAAAACAGGGTAACAGTGATGTTATTATATAAAAGAAGACAACATTAAAATAATAAAGATGGACTAAGAAATGTAATCATACACGTTCCATATGCAGAGGTGATACAAAGAAATAAAAGATAGTTTTAAATTTAGAAAAATAGGGGTAAATAAGTAGGTAACCACAAAGGAGACAAACTATCCTACTGATCAAAATAAAATACACGGGAAAAATACAGACTCCTCACAAACAAAATCAACAACAACAAATATGAGGAAAGGGCAATATATAAAGAAAATCTACCCAGCACATAAAATAAAGTGGGAAAAAGAAACTGTTAACACACAAAAAAAGACATCAAAATGTTAGCACTAAATTCATACCTATCCATAATTACCCTGAATGTAAATGGACGAAATGCACAAGTAAAGAGACAGAGAGTGCCAGAATGGATTAAAAAACAAGATCCGTCTATATGCTGCCTACAAGAGACACACCTTAGACTTAGAGACACAAACAAACTAAAACTCAAAGGATGGAAAAAATGTATCAAGCAAAGAAAAATCAAAAAAGAGCAGGAGTGGCAATATTAATTTCTGACACAATAGACTTTAAGTTAAATCCATCATAAAGGATATGGAAGGACACTATATGATGATCAAAGGGACAATACACCAAGATTATAACTGTATTAAATATTTGTGCACCCAACGACAGGGCTGCAATATTCATAAAACAAACTCTTTCGGCATTGAAAAATGACATAGACTGCTGTACAACAATAGTAGGAGACTTCAACACACCGCTTTCGGTGAAGGACAGGACATCCAGAAAGAAGCTCAATAAAGACAGTGAAGATCTAAATGCCACAATCAACCAAACTGACCTCGTAGACATTTAAAGAACACTCCACGAACAGCAACCAAATATACTTTCTTTTCTAGTGCACATGGAACATTCTGTTGAATAGACCACATACTAGGTCATAAAGCAAGCTTTAGCAGAATCCAAAACATTGAAATATTACAAAGCATCTTCTCTGACCATAAGGCCATAAAACTGGAAATCAATAACAGGAAAAGCAGGGAAAAGAAATCAAACACTTGGAAACTGAATAATACCCTGCTCAAAAAAGACTGGATTATACAAGTCATTAACGATGGAATAAAGAAATTCATAGAATCTAATGAGAATGAAAACACTTCCCATCAGAACCATTCGGACACAGTAAAAGCGGTGTTCAGAGGCCAATTTATATCAATAAATGCACACATCCTAAAAGAAAAAAGGGCCAAAATCAAAGAATTATCCCTACAACTTGAACAAATAGAAAGAGAGCACCAAAAGAAACCCACAGGCACCAGAAGAAAACAAATAATAAAAATTAGAGCTGAAATAAATGAAATAGAAAACAGAAAAACAATTGAAAGAATTAACAAGACCAAAAGGTTTTTTGGAAAAATCAACAAAATTGATAAACCACTGGCCAAACTGACAAAAGAAAAACAGGAGAGGAAGCAAATAACCTGAATAAGAAATGAGAGGGGTGATATTACAACAGACCCAACTGAAATTAAAAGAATCATATTAGATTACTATGAAAAACTGTACTCAAACAAATTTGAAAACCTAGAAAAAATGGATGAATTCGTAGAAACTCACTACCTACCTAAACTAACACAAACAGAGGAAGAACAACTAAATAGACCCATAACAAAAGAAGAGATTGAAAAGGTAATCAAAAAACTCCCAAGAAAAAAAAAAAAAAGCCCTGATCTGGACAGCTTCACTGCAGAGTTCTACCAAACATTCAGAGAAGAGTTAACACCACTACTACTAAAGGTATCTCAGAGCATAGAAAAGGAAAGAATACTACCAAACTCATTCTATGGAGCCACCATATCCCTGATACCAAAACCAGGTAAAGACACAACAAGAAAAGAAAATTATAGAAATATATCCCTAATGAATGTAGATGCAAACATCCTCAACAAAATTTTAGCCAATAGAATTCAACAACATATGAAAAAAATAATTCACCGTGACCAAGTGGGATTCATACCAGGTATGCAGGGATGGTTCAACATTAGAAAAACGATTAATGTAATCCACCACATAAATAAAACAAAAGACAAGAATCACATGATTTTACCAATTGATGCAGAAAAGGCATTTGACAAAGTTCAACACTCATTCATGATAAAAACTCTCAGCAAAATAGGAATAGAAGGAAAATCCCTCAACATAATAAAGGGCATTTATACAAAGCCAACAGCCAACATCACCCTAAATGGAGAGAGCCTGAAAACATTCCCACTGAGATCAGGAACCAGACAAGGATGCCCTTTATCACCACTCTCATTCAACATTGTGCTGGAAGTCCTATCCAGAGCAATTAGGCTAGATAAAGAAATAAAGGGCATCTAGATTGGCAAGGAAGAAGTAAAATTATCTCTATTTGCAGATGACATGATCTTATATACAGAAAACCCTAAGGAATCCTCCAGAAAACTACTGAAACTAATAGTTCAGCACAGTATTGGGATACAAGATAGACATACAAAAATCAGTCGGATTCCTCTACACCAGCAAAAAGAACATCGAAGAGGAAATCACCAAATCAATGCCATTTCTAGTAGCCCCCCCCCACAACAAGAAGATAAAATACTTAAGGATAAATCTTACCAGAGAATGTAAAAGACGTATACAAAGAAAACTACAGTACACTTCTGCAAGAAACCAAAAGAGACATAAGTGGAAGAACATATCTTGCTCGTGCATAGGAGGACTTAACATTATAAAAATGTCTATTCTACCAAAAGCGATCTATACATTTAATGCAATTCCAATCCAATACCCAAGGACATTCTTTAATGAGATGGAGAAACAAATCACCAGCTTCATATGGAAGGGAAAGAGGCCCTGGATAAATAAGGCATTACTGAAAAAGAAGAACAAAGTGGGAGGCCTTACTCTACCTGATTTTAGAACCTATTATACCAGCACAGTAGTCAAAACAGCCTGGTACTGGTACAACAACAGATACATGGACCAGTGGAACAGAACTGAGAATCCAGACATAAATCCATCCACATATGATCAGTTGATATTTGACAAAGGCCCCAAAACAGTTAAATGGGGAAAAGACAGTCTTTTTAACAAATGGTGCTTGCATAACTGGATATCCATCTGCAAAAAATTAAACAAGACCCATACTTCACTCCATGCACAAAAACTAACTCAAAATGGATCAAAGACCTAAATATAAAATCTACAACAATAAAGATCATGGAATAAAAAATAGAGACAACGTTAGGAGCCCTAATACATGGCATAAACAGTATATAAAACATTATAAAGAATGAAGAAGAAAAACTAGATAACTGGAAGCTCCTAAAAATCGAACACCTATGCTCATCCAAAGACTTCACCAAAAGAGCGAAGACTATCTTCAGACTGGAAAAAATTTTTTATCTACGACATTTCTGATTGGTGCCTGATCTCTAAAATCTACATGATGCTGCAAAAACTCAACTACAAAAAGACAAATAACCCAATTAAAAAGGGGGCAAAAGGTATGAATAGACACTTCACTAAAGAAGACATTCAGGTGGCTAACAGATATATGAGGAAATGTTCACAATCATTAGCCATTAGAGAAATGCAGATCAAAACTACAATGAGATTTCATCTCACTCCAGAAGGCTGGCATTAATCCAAAAAACACAAAATAATAAATGTTGGAGAGGATGTGGAGAGATTGGAACACTTCTACACTGCTGATGGGAATGTCAGATGGTACAGCCACTTTGGAAATCGATTTGGTGCTTCCTTAAAAAGCTAGAAATAGAACTACCATATGATCCAGCAATCCCACTCCTGGGAATATATCCTAGAGAAATAAGAGCCTTTACACGAACAGATATACACAGACCCATGTTTCTTGCAGCACTGTTTACAATAGCAAAAAGATGGAAGCAACCAAGGTGCCCATCAACGGAAGAATGGATAAATTATGGTATATTCACACAATGGAATACTACGCATCAATAAAGAACAGTGATGAATCTGTGAAACATTTCATAACATGGAGGAACCTGGAAGGCATTATGCTGAGTGAAATTAGTCAGTTGCAAAAGGACAAACATTGTATAAAAGCACTATTATAAGAACTTGAGAAATAGTTTAAACTGAGAAGAAAACATTCTTTTGTGGTTACGGGTGGGGGAGGGAGGGAGAGTGGGAAAGGGGCATTCGCTAATTAGTAGATAAGAACTACTTTAGGTGAAGGGAAAGACAGCACACAATATAGGCAAGGTCAGCACAACTGGACTAAACCAAAAGCAAAGAAGTTTCCTGAATAAACTGAATGCTTCGAAGTCCATTGTAGCAGGCGCAGTGGTCTGGGGACCATGGTTTCAGGGAACATCTAAGTCAATTGGCATAATAAAATCTATGAAGAAAACATTCTGCATCCCACTTTGAAGAGTGGCGTCTGGGGTCTTAAACGTTAGCACACAGCCATCTAAGATGCATCAATTGGTCTCAACCCACCTGGAATAAAGGAGAATGAAGAACATCAAGGACACAAGGTGATTACGAGCCCAGGATTACTAGCCCAGAAGACAGAAAGGGCCACATGAACCAGCGACTACATCGTCCCGAGACCAGAAGAACTAGACGGTGCCCGGCTACAACCGATGACTACCCTGATAGCGAACACAACAGAGAACCTCTGAAGGAGCAGGAGAGCGGTGGGTTGCAGGCCCCAAATTCTCATAAGACCAGACTTAATGGTCTGACTGAGACTAGAAGGACCCCTGTGGTCATGGCCCCCAGAACTTCTCTTGGCCCAGGATAGGAACCATTCCCAAAGCCAACTCTTCAGACATGGATTAGACTGGACGATGGGTTGCAGAAGGATGCTTGTGAGGAATGAGCTTCTTGGATCAGGTGGACACTTGAGACTATGTTGGCATCTCCTGCCTGGAGGGGAGATGAGAGGGTGGAGGGGGTTAGAAGCTGGTGAAATGGACACGAAAAGAGAGAGTGGAGGGAGGGAGCGGGTTGCCTCATTAGGGGGAGAGTAATTGGGCGTGTGTAGCAGGGTGTATATGGTTTTTTGTGTGAGAGACTGATTTGATTTGTAAACTTTCGCTTAAAGTACAATAAAAATTATTAAAAAAACGTTAGTACACAAAATTTTTTTTTTTTTTTTTTTTACACATAACATTGGTTTACAACCCCACATGTCAACACTCTCTCGTCTCGACCTTGGGCTCCCTATTACCAGCTTTCCTGGTCCTTCCTGCCTTCTAGTCCTTGCCTCTGGGCTGGTGTGCTCCTTTAGTCTCGTTTGGTCTTACGGGCTTGTCTAATCTTTGGCTGAAGGGTGAACCTTGGGAGCGACTTCATTACTAAACTTAAAGGGTGTTATTAGGGGGCCATATTCTCAGGGTTTCTCTAGTCTCGGGCAGGCTAGTAAGTCTGGTCTTTTTTTGTGAGTTAGAATTTTGTTCTACATTTTTCTCCAGCTCTGTCCTGGACCCTCTATTGTTAGAATTTTTTTTAATTAAAAAGATAACTAAATTTGTTCCAACTCTTTAAAAATAATGTGCAGTCCTTTTCTGTACTACATTTTTTGGGGTAATTAGTTATTTCTGTAAAGAAGCACTTCCTTCTTGTCTCAGTTTCCTTTATTCCTGCTTCAAAGGCATTCCAAAAATTTACAAACAAGTCTGGCCTTACATTCCCCATCCTATTTAGATTTGTCATGTCACCTCTCAGGGTTCACCACTTCAGCAGAGTATTTTAGAAACTTTTTGTGGCATTTACTCTTGTCTTTTTGTATTTGGCTTCCAATACTCAATTTACCAACTGAAACCTGCCTCAGTACCTTCTTGCACAATTGGTGATACAACATTCAAATTTAATGTGCTCAGAGAGTCTTATTTAATCAGAGTTGTTTCTTCAACCCTCTGTTGTAATGCTCTAGGGCACATTCAACAATTATTTTATTCATTCTGGAACCCTTTTACTTTTAACTTTCAACAAAAATCCACCATCCTATTGGATTCAAGCTAGTAGGAACCATAGGATCACTTCTCTATTAAAAATCACATTCCCCAAAGTGCCTCATCACCTATCAACCCTGTCAATTAAGAAGGAAAAAAAAAGTCATCACAAAATCCTTTGCCAAGCAATACTACTTGCCTCCTAGTCTTCACACCTATGTACTAGTGTTTAATTGCTTCTTCTTTCCACCTAGCTTGAAAACCTGAGGTAGGTGGTTTTTCTTTCCCTTTTTTTTCCCCCCTCTTTTTTTAGCCTAAGTAGCAAAGTGTCTGCCTATCTGCTGCTTGCTTTCTAGCCTTCAGGTTTTACCGCACCTGCATTAGCCCATACAACTGCCATCCTGATTCTACCCTGCCATACTTGACCCTCACCTTCCTCCACCAAAATCTAATGGCTTCTGGAAGCAGGCACAGTGACATTATGGGGGCTAACGAGAATCTAGTGGACCCATACTCTTCCTTCGGGTCTGAACCCAAGTATTCTTTCCCCAGGGAAACTTTGATTCCCTTCCTTGATAAGTCAGTTCCCACTACCACATGCTCTTGTGACATCTTATATCTCTCCTTCGCACCATTTACATTCTAGCAATTTTACATTCACTTGTGTGATTCTCTGATTAATGTCTGTCTCCTCCACTAGAATAAAAGCTTCATGAGGGAAGATACCATGTGTGTTTTTGTTCATCATTGAATCCCAGCATCTTGAACATAATATATCCTTAATTAGTATTTGCTGAACAAATGATGAATAAACTGATGAATGAATGATACTCTGCTTTTCATATATAGAGATTCAGAAAAATAGAGTGTTGCCTCTGTATAAGTACCCTCAGATCCCCAGAATGGCAGATAATCACACACAGCAGGTTTGCCTCAAGATTTGCCAAGACTAGAAGCCAAACTGAAGCCATGAGGTGGCCATACAATTTAAGCCAGTGTAGGGATGCACTCAGAACAGTGCCATACATGTAGTTTTGAGTTTAATAAATCTTTGTTGAATCACTGACTTGGCAGGCAAGTGAAGACTCATTTGAATATTGTAGAAAATGGGATAAGTGAGGCAAATGTGCAGAGCAACTTTTCTGGGTTTTAAAAATATGGAAATAAAAAAATGGCCCATATCCAGACTTGGAATTTAGGAAGACTGAAACAAGCAGTGGTATTGGCAGAAACTTTTGTTTTCTCCATATAATTGGATTGCAACAATTTGGCGATGGTCTAAGTGGAAAAGTGCTTTGGGGAATTGAGATTTTGAGATTGTATTTATTCCCACCCAATACACATTTTTAAAGAGATATAAAAAACAAAGATATGCATCTGGAAAAGATTGACAAATGTGACTGAAATATATGCAAGTAAGGAATAGAGAGGAATTGGAACTCTTTAGCCCAGAAGAGAGAGGGCTAAGAGTGGCTTCATAATTGTTTTCAGGGTTTTTGTTTTGTTTTATTTTCCCCCTGGAAAGTAACAATTCCCATATCTACTAAGGGCAGATTAAAAGGATCCGGTCTTAACAGCAACTTGACAAGCTTGTTCAACATAAAGAAGAATTTCCTGACAGTAAGGATTGTTAGTTACATCAGTGGGTGATTTATGGAGGTCAGGAATCTCCTTTCCAAAGATCTTTAAGAAAACAGACCAGCTCCTTGTACGTTAGAAGTCTTTGTGGTGCTTTGTAAAGCCAGGAGCTGAACTGGTGTGGCTGCTGTGAGGACTATATGACCTCTCAAGTCCCTACCAGCCCTGAAAATCTATAAGTAATGAAAAGTTAATCAAAGCATATGGTGCATTAAAATGCTTAAAAAACACAGCCATTCAGACAAAATCATCACGCTGGTTTTATGAAATGCCTAGACATTAACTCTCAGTATCAATCAGTAGAAGCAAATATTTGTTGCAACCTTATGGGGATAGGAGTTACATTTAACTACAGATTGCTATGGAGTGTAGCTGCACTCCATTAAAGCTGCACTACCATTAAAGAAATGGTATTGAATATAAACTCAACAGGTTGAGCTTAAAAAAATGTGGGGCATTTCTACAACTCAGGAATGGTGCAAAGACGAAAAGGAATATGTGATATTGTATCACGTATCTTATCCTAAACAAGATAAGATAATTAGACTAAAACACCTCAGAAGAAAAAGTAAATGGCTATAGGGTTGCTGTGCAACAGTGAGGCCCAACATAGATTCAATGGCTGCTTGGACAAACCATCACCAACGAAAAAGAAAAAAGACTCCAAATCGTCTCCCTAATGCAGTATTGATGGGTTCTTCACAGCATCCTCAATTCACATGCATAACTTGTTTCTATGTACACTGAGGTTCTGCCCATGTTAACTGTAGACAGCATATAACCCTTAGTATTCATGTTTCAATATAATTGAAGATGTTCATATTGTATTAACTACACTGTATAAAAACCTACAGCACCAAGTTAAATTGCAAAAGTAAGTTTGTTACTGTAGCACTGAAATATATATATCACCACCACCACCTGGTGCCATCGAGTTGATTATATATATATATATATATATATATATATATATATATAT
The DNA here is from genome assembly GCF_024166365.1 of Elephas maximus indicus. Taxonomy (NCBI): domain Eukaryota; kingdom Metazoa; phylum Chordata; class Mammalia; order Proboscidea; family Elephantidae; genus Elephas; species Elephas maximus. The sequence goes on along the minus strand of NC_064846.1, from coordinate 58,463,985 downwards.
ATATATATATATATATATCTTTCAAGACCCAATTATTTTCTGCTATGATTTTTTTGTTGATACTGTATATTTTCATTAGTGGAAGCATGCTGAATAATTAAGTGTTGTTGAATTTTTGGTAGATAGTATGGATTTTTTTTCTCACCCTATCCCAAAAGCCTACTCTTAGAGTCCAGAGGTACATATCATTTCCCACTAATTCTACCCCCAGAGACACTCCCCCCGAGCCCACTGGGACATGTATGCCCCCAAATTTTCTTCAAAATTTCTATTTTTCCTACCAATAATGCACACACCTCATCCAACACCTTGTAGAAACAATAATTTGCAGCACACGCTTGTTTTTTTCAGTTTCAAACAGTGACAAAGGCTCCTGCCTTGCAGCATGCATTGTCAATGGAAAAGAAGATTTCCAATGAACCTGAGAGGCAGAAAACATTGGTGGGTAACTGTCTTAGTTATTTAGTGCTGCTGTAACAGAAATACCACAAGTGGATGACTTTCACAAAGATAAATTTATTTTCTCACAGTCTAGTTTTTTTTTTTTTTTAGTAGGCTAGAAGTCCAATTTCAGGGCATCAGCTCCAGGGGAAGCCTTTCTCTCTCTGTTGGCTCTGGAGGAAGGCCCTTCTCATCAATCCTCCCCTGGACTAGGAGCTTTTTGGTGCAGGGGCCCTGAATCCAAATGACAGGCTTTGCTCCCAGAGCTGCTTTCCTGTTGGTATGAGGTCCCCCTGTCTCTCTGCTTGCTTCTCTCTTTTACATCTCAAAAGAGATTGGCTCAAGACACAATCCAATCTTGTAGATTGAGTCCTGCCTCATTAACATAACTGCCACCTATCCCAATTCATTAATGTCAAAGAGGTAGGATTTACAACACACAAGAAAATCACATCAAATGACAAAATGGTGGACAATCACACAATACTGGGAATCATGGCCTAACCAAATTAATACACATATTTTTGGGGGACATAATTCAATGCATTACAGTAACCATATATCCCAATGGTCATGAAAAGAGTATATATATGTTAATAAATCTGATACTTATATATTAGATTCATTAACCATTTTTGTTCCATAGCTTTATACATAATAATATAACGATATGTATAATCAAACAGAAAAAAATTGAATTAACCCCGAGGGACTCACGGAATGTTGCCAAATTTTAAGCATCAGCTCTGGGGGTGGGAGGGGCTCCACAGCTAGTCAGCTTAAATTTCAGGGTGTTTTCTCACACCTTTTTAGCCAGAGAGTAATATTATAAAAAATCTTTACAAATCTGTGTTTGAAAATTCTCCATTTGCTTATCTTTGGTCATTTGACTCATAACATCTCATTTTCCTGGGGTCAAAGAGATTGCACAGACTGGTGAGTGAAAAATGAAAGTAAGTTTTAAAAAAAAAAATCTCCAAGTCTTATTTTAAGCTCTGTCAGCATTGTACCAGATGCATCTACAGTAGTTTCCTCCAAAAGACTAAGTAAGCCTTAGGAAAATGTGTCTATCTTATTGGTTCTTTACCTCTAGATGCCTCATGTCAAAAAGAGAATTTTCAATGAGGGTGGTCTGTGAACAAAAATAATATAGAGGTTAAAGGTAAATTTTCTAGATTTCAGATTTGCTTTATCTCTGAGGGAAACACCCACACACACATCCTGACTTCCTAATCTGGTGATATACCATTTAACAAGAACTTCTAAGACTTCATTAAGTATTTCCGTCTGAGGTCTCAACAATCTGGATCCATCTGGAGAGCTCTAACTATAGACAATTAGGAACAAGTCAAAGAGCCACCAACCAGTAGAAAAAGGCCTCTGACCGTCCCTCACCAGAAAAACCTTAAGGCAGATCTACGGTGACCTAAAGCTCTGGAACCTTCTCCTGGGATAAGAATCAGCCCTGTGATGCTCAAGGACATAAATATGATTTCCAACATCATTTATCTTCCATACATAGAGTAATTAATATGCTAAGAGAAATCATTAACAATATAAAAGCAAGCGACGTAAACCTACAGAACTGCCTCATCTAAACTTTCAGAAACAAAGATAATTTTAAACAAGAGAGACACAAATGTTGGTTTAATTTAGATACTGAGGCATTCAGTCTCTGCTATCCTTTGTTGGCAGCAGAGAAACCGAAATCAAAAGCAAGAGTTCTCCAAGATTTCATTCTCCTCATACAAAAAAACACATGTACACAACTCTTGCAAAGGCAGATTTGGCTTACCATTTTTTGGAAATGTAGCCCAGCATTTCAAAGACAAATTGCTCTAGTAAGCTAACGTTATCGATCAAAATATATGAAAGAGAAGGAAACAGAGGGGAGGGTGCCAGGTTACTAAATTTATAAATGTATAACTCAGTGAGATTATCCCAATTCTCACTAGATACTCTTAGTATTGAATAGACCTGTGAGGCTCTGATTGCCTTTGCACAGATTTTGTTCCAGCTGTCTTCTGATATTTGAACACTCAGGTCTTGATCCCATGCTGTGCAAACAGTCAGCCTCCCACATATTCTGTACACCAGGAGTAATTTATGAATCTGTCTATAAATGCAACCACAGTGCATGCAATAAAGGGTTATGGAAAGCTTTAAGATTGAAAGGAGTAGCTCCAGTAAACTTAGTACAAATTCCAAACATCACTATTATGTTTGAGCTGATTTACAAATCCCACAGATCTTTGTCTGGTAGTCCATATCATTTGTGAATTTGTAAGAGGGAACAAAAGCTTTGATGACACAGTTCTACATAAATCTTAAGCTGCTGAAATTCCTTTATCTTGCTGCCTCATATTCATTAGACAACCTTGCAATTTGGGAATCTGAGAGAAGCAGCAAAGAAAGATAGGCACTGTGAGATTCAGTCAGTGCCAACCAGGTGGAGCACAAGATGAAACCTCCTAAATGCCTTTGCAATTTGTTCTCAATTGTACGTCTGAGGGATTTCCCTCAAAGCTGGCCCTAAAGGCCCATTCAATTGAAAATGGCTGCAATTTTAAGAAGAAACTCCCTGAAACGGTTCAGAATGCCCTTTGAGTTTTGTAGCCAGCCCTTACCTGAGCCTTTTTTCACTTGGCTTTATCTTCATCCTCCTGCCATCGATGGTAGCTCAGCTTATTCCTCTTATATGCAATCCTGCTTTTAACAGGGAAAGATTTCACCTTGAGTTCCTACAGCTCTTTTCTCTCTTTTGCCTCTGTCTGCATCTTTTTCTCTCCTTTCCTCTTCCATTCCCACTTTCAAGTCCCTCCTTAAACAATTCTCCTTTTTCTTCTCATATTCTGGAAACTCAATGCACTCTACTCTTAAACAAGGTTATTGTGTTTTTACAATTTGCAAGATCAGTACTTTGGGAACGATTTCCACCTAAGTAGACTGCCATCAATTCAGACATACTCTGCTCCTGGATCTTCTTGCTTAGTGGTAATGATGACCTTCTCTCTTTCTGCTTACTTCTTTCTTTATATCTCAAAAGAGATTGAGTCAAGATATAACAGAATCCTATAGATTTGGTCCTGCCTTATTAACATAACTGCCTCTAATCCTACCTCATTAACATCAGAGAGGTTAGGATATAGCATAATTACATCAGATCACAAAATGGAGGACAACCACGCAATACTAGGAATCATGGCCTAGCCAAGTTGACACACATTTTGGGGGACACAATTCAATCCATAACATTGTACTCTTTGGCCCTTCAAAATTCATGTCCTTGCCACATATAAAATACATCTACCCCATCATATCATCCAAAAAGTCTTAAATCAACTCCAAGGCCAAAATCTCATCTTTTGCAAAATTTTTCTTCATCTGTGAAATCTAGAATACAAGTTAACTGCTTCCAAAGTACAATGGTGGAATAGGCACAAGGTAGACATTTTCATTACAAATGGGAGTAATTGGAAGGAAGGAAGAGATAACGGGCATCAGGCAAGTCCAAAACTCAGCAGAACAATTTACATTAGCTCTCAAGGCTTGAAAATAATCCTCTGTTCTCTGAGACCATTTAGGCGATGGCTCTGCCCTCCAGACTCTGGGTGTTGGGCACCCTCTTAGGATTCTGGGTGGAGGCCTCTTGGCCCTGGGCTTTAGCTTCACCTTCCAAGCCCACTGACCAGCAACTCTGTTCCCTCAGATTTCAGGGGCCCCATTCTCCTAGTCTGAGTGGTGACTCTACCCTCTCAACCCAGCAGGCCCCATTCTTCTGCCCTATGGGCATGGTAGCCCTGCCCCCTCAGCTTTGGGCAGAGGTTCCAGCCCCATCCTGCTTGCACTCATGAAATGCAGCCGCACACTCCAAAACTGAGTTGGTGAAGATCTGACTCTTCGAAACCTAGAAGGCTGTGGTCCCACCCTTTGAGACTCCAGAGGTTGTGGCCCTGCCCTTTGAGACCAAGGTAGCTCTGCTTCCTATGCTCCTTGTCTCTTCAGCTTCTGCTTGCTGGTTCCTTGGCCTCTTGGCCCCTCGGGCCCTTGGACACTCAGACTTCTTGGGCTGGCCTGGTGTCTGCCCTGCTCAAGCAAGGGTTCCAAAGCTCTTTAGCTCTACCAATAAGTGCCTGAAGGCACCCGCTCCACCATTAAATCTAACCCAGAAGGCACTCAGCTCTCTTGCTTCGTGGGTTGGCAAGCCTTACTCCACCGATAAGTGCCTGGAGGCACACCACTCAGTCAGGAAGCCTCTTGCCCTAAAGGCATTCAGCTGTCTTGCTCCATGGGTTGGCTCCTGCACCATCTCACACTGGTCTCCTGGCTCTGTTGCTGCCATTTTTCTGATGCTACTTTTCACCCACCTGTGCCATCTCTAGTGTTACAGCTCTCCTTACTTCCTTCTGACCTCCCACAAGAATTGTGTTTGATGTCCATAATTCCACCAATAGTCTCTTAAGGGCAATCTAGGCTTTTACTATTAGGCACATTAAAACTCTTCCAGCTTCTACCCATTACTCAATTCCAAAACCGCTTCCACATTGTATCTGTTAGAGCAGCACCCCACTCTTCTTACCAAATTCTGTTTTAGTTATCTATTGCTGCTATAAGAGAAATACCACAAGTGGATGGCTTTAACAAACAGAAATGTATTCCTTCACATTATAGGAGGCTATAAGTCTGAATTCAGGGTGCAGGGGAAGGCTTTCTCTCTCTGTTGACTCTAGAGGAAGGCCCTTATCATCAATATTCCCCTGGTCTAGAAGCTTCTTAGTTCAGGGACCCCAGGATCAAAGTACATGCTCTACTCCTGTCTCTTCTTGCTTGGTGGTAACGAGGTCCCCCCTGTCTCTCTGCTGGCTTCTCTCATTTATATCTCAGAAGAGACTGACTCAAAATACAACCTAACCCTGTAGATTGTGTCCTGTCTTATTAACATAGCTGCCTCTAATCCTGCCTCATTAACATAATAGACATTAGTATTTACAACACAGAGTATAATTACATCAGATCACAAAAATGGATGACAATTGTGAAATATTGGGAATCATGACCTAGCCAACTTGACACACAATTTTGGGGGACACAATTCAATCCATAAAAATGATGTTCAAAAAAATTTTACCTTCCATTTTAAATCATCACACCTCTAAATTTGCCTCAATCTACTCCAGACCAGGTTTCGAGATGACAACATACAACTTGGGATCATCCCAAGATGTTAATGATTTTAACTCTTGGTAAATACAACATTGTTTGCTTAAATGTCTGGTATAGTAGACAAAGAGTCTTTACTCAATTGGCATTTTGTTTTAATTTAATTAAGTAATTTTTTATTTTCCCCCTTCTAGGGACCTGCACCATCCTCCCTTCCCTTTCTCCTCCCTTTAGTCTGGAAAGAAATAGAAGTATTACCAGTTTTCCATTTGTCCCTTACTCTGCCTGCACATGTATCTTTTTAATTTTCTTCCTTTTTCCCCAAGCTCTCCCCTGAAGCAAATAGCCCCAACTCTGTCCTCCATCTCATTACAAACATATCCCAAATGTCAAGATTATTCCCAGGAGTGACTATTTCCTTCCTCTCTCTCTTTCTCTCCCTCACCTCCTTCACTCTCTCTCCCTCCCGCCATCCCTATCTCTCTGTTTCCAGCAGTCTGTATCCTTGAATTTGAGTTTACAAATACTCATCTACTTTATCCATAGCCTCATTCCATTTGAAGCTCTCTTTTTTCCTCCTATGTGCTGCAAGCACTGGAAATACACACTTTCTGTCTCTCAACAATCCTGATATCCATCATCTAGGAATTTCGTCATCATCTCTAGAAACTGGCTTCAGGATACTTGCCATTAGTCAATCTTCTACTGCATATTGACAAACTGAATAACTCAGATGTGGTTCAGATAAAGTGACAATTATGACATGTGCAAAGTTTATGTCCCATGGTCTATTTCTTTTGAAAACATCCTTACTATTTCCCTTTTTAAACAAAACTTCTATTTTGCAATAATTTTAGATTTACAAAAAAGTTGCAAGGTTAGTACAGAGAATTCCTGTATACTCCTCATCCAGTTTTCCATATTGCTAGCATCTTGGGTTTGGGTAACATCTTATATAACCATGGTACATTTCTCATAACTAAGAAAATGAAGTTGATACATTGCTATTGACTAAATTACAGATTTTACTAATTTTTTCACTCACGTCCTTTATGCATTCCAGGATCCCACATTGCATTTAGTAATTATGTCTTCTTAGCTTCCACTGGTCTGGACAGTTTTCAGCTTTTGCTTGTTTTTCTTTATGACCTTGACAGTTTTAAGATGTATTGATCTAGTGTTTTGTAGTATGTCCATCAATTTAGACATGTCTCATGTTTTTCTTGTGGTTAGACTTGGGTTATGGGTTTGGGGAGGCATATTACAGAGGTGAAGTGTTATTTTCATCACATCATATGAGGGGTACCTGTTTTCAACATGACTTATCCCTGATGTTAACCTTAATCGCCTGGCTGAAGTAGTATTTGCCAGGATTCTTCACTGTAAAATTACTCTTTGTCCCCCTCCTTTCATACTCTATTCTTTGGAAATGAGTCACTAAGTAAAGCCCATACTCAGGGAGATTGGATTAAGCTGGACATCCTGGAAAGGGTAGTGTGTACATAAATTATTTTGAATTCTTTTGAATGGGAGATCTGTCTATGTTCCTTTATTTATTTATTTGTTTATTTACTCATCATGTTCTTATCTATTTATTTATTCGACTATCTATTTACATCAGTATGGGCTCACATATATTTATTTTATTCGTAGGGTTATAACTCAATCCTATGTTATTTATTTTGTTCCAGCTTTGGCCAACGGGAACCCTTACACTTGGCACCTGTGTCCCTTGACATACCCCCATTGTTTTTTTTTTTTTTTTAGGGGGGGGCACTTCCTTACTTTCTAGCACTACAAGATAGTCCAGGCTCCTCTAATATATTCCTTGCCCAGACCTTAGAATAACCCATTTTTCCCAGGAATCCTAGTTCCCTTTATGGGAGAATGGTACTAAAAACCAAGATCCAGCCTACCATTGACTTTGCTCCCTTACTCAGATATACTCCATGACACAGGCCTTTCCCACCCCTCATAAGCCCAGGACTTTCATATTGATTCCGCATTAGCCACAACTCTACCAACTCTGTTGGAAAAGTGTGCCACTTCCAGCCTCAGCCATGACACTCTTATAATCAGTTTGAGTACTGCTGTGTCTAAAAGTGACAAAAGGCCATGAAGGAAAAGCAAGAAAGACTGGAAATAGAAAGATAGCACACTCCTGGATAAAACACAATTTATAGCTAAAGAGATGGATCGGAGATAAAATTAAATACCCTTTGTGGAAGAATTTTGATTACTTCTTAAAAGTATCATCTCTCACAACACAAATGATACAGAAACAAGTTAAGCCTGAGGAGTCAACTAACACAATCATATCAGCCAAAGTATTCAAATGATATAGGTGTGAAAACTGATAAGCAGAAAAAAATTTTAGACTTTCACTTTTTGGCAGAGATATTTTCAGAATATCCTTGTCCAATTTTTTTTTCTTTTTTTAATCTCCTTAAAATATGGATATTTTTGAGAGACTAGATAGCCAGTAATCTGTGGTTTTAAAAAAGGCATAACTTAGGTGTCACTGCCAGGAATACTAAGAGTCATGAATTAATGGTTATTCGAACTCCTTAAAGAGGTGCGGCTATTTAGCAAGCCTTTCAAAGTATAATTGCCATATATTTGCTAGAAGAGAACCAAATCTCATCAGAAGCCTTTCTTAAAAAATTGTTCTCATGTGGAAAGACTATTTCGACTGTGAAAGTCAAATCTCTTTATGGAAAATCCAAGCTTTATCTATGTAATTCAACATACTTTGATTTTGAAACAAAGGAAGATGTTTTTGGAGGAAAAAGTTCTCTTCTTTGAAAATATTTTTTCTTATACATTTGCTGTCTGAGTTTTAACAAATATTCACTAATTTGCACCTTGTGTTAAAGCCAAAATGAATTTTGATTTGTTTCAAGTATCTTGATAAATCCTATAAACCTATTTTTACTTGTCATAACCAAAAAAGTAGAAACTTAAAGGAAGTCAGATCTGTTCTTAGCTCAGTTCCAGATTGGCACAATTCATTATTTCTTGGTTAAAGAAACCATGAAGGCACATTTTAAAGTTATTTAAAAGAAAGAAAGAAAACAGATTTGTTTTTATTTCAGTCTTCCTGTAGATGAAGTAGACTTGAATCAAAAAGGGATTTTACTTGAAACCTTGTGTTCCAGGACAAGAAATAAAGCTAACAAGGTGTCCCCTGCTAAAAACCAGAGAGGTAACATACAGACTTTCTTTAAAGACAAAGAAAAGGGAATTAAAAAAAAAATCTTATCTGTTTTGTTATGTCCTTTTCTTAAACTAATTAAAGCTAAGTTAAAGATGGGTTTCATTTCCTCTTTGAAACTGTACATGATGAACAAGAGATGCATACTACACAGCATGTGTTTCAAATGGCATGCTGTAAACTAATCCAAGCCAGAAAGATTGAGACAAAAAGAATAATCACGCTTGCATTGAAACCTTCTCTCTGCATGACTGACCAAAATCATGAATAGTGTTTCTTTCTTTGGAGGGAAAAAGATCCAAACATCTTCAGGCTCTGATACTAATAGTGACTATCTGAAATTGCAAAGAGAGTATAACATAAAGAAAACAAACATGTCAGAGAAGGAAGATGCACTGAACCTGGTGAGGCAGGAAAGCAAGTAAATAGGGAAGGACAAGCTGAGTCTCAGAAACAGTGTCCTCTTCCAAACAATGAAGAATGAACCCAAAGAAATGATGGCTTCAGGAATCCAAAGAAATGACAGTGAGAGGCAATCCCACGTGCAACTGGTGCATACTGAGAGAAAAACTGGGAAGTAAATCCAAGAGATTCCAACATGTTTTATTCATAATTTAGGTAGCATGAGAATGAGGTGGACATCTGTGATAAAGCTGCAAAAATTGAAGAGAAAAACACTTGATAGCTTTAAGAATGAAATTAACCTCTATATGTAATTGCTCACAATATACACGTCCTGATAAATACCTAATAATGTGTTGCATATTATGAATTCCTCCAGTATTGTTATTCCAGTTTTATAGCAATTTTTAAAATTTATTTGATGTCATTTAGAGTTCTTACTATATCTCCCCCCCAAAAAGTACATTTACAATTAGCCTTAGAAGCAAAGAAATAAGTGTAGATAGAACACTTCACTTTCTGAGAATTAACATCTATACAGTTTAGATACTCTAAGGCCTTTTGATAAGAATAGAAAAACTATTACTAAAATAAGACATTATACTCAGGAAGTGTTAGCATGGGCAATGCTTATTCATTTCATGAACACCTACATAAATGTCTTAATTCTCTTCTATTGTTTTTCCCAATTCCCTCCCTTACACATACCAAAAATATTTTGAGGCTAAATCTTTCCACCTTGAAGCCAAAGGTTCTCTCTTTGAATGCTGATTTTGAAAGATAAATCTTATCTACCATGCCTCATTTACAAAGATGTGTTCATTTGCAGACACACACACCCATCTGCAAATAAGCAAATTTGAACTAACTACTTCTAATTCTGTGGACTCCTTAGAGTCTATGTGAGGTAATGTTAACTTAAAAATCTATATTGAAAAGATATCTTAAATAGTTCATAAAAAGTTGGAGACATTTATTTGTAAATCAGAACTTCTCAAATGCTCCATAATGTTTTAAACTTATCTATGTAACATGTGTGTGTAAATATACACATCTATTATAGCCAATGTTCAATGACTGATTAATGGCTAATATTAACTAAAGAGACTGGTTAATGTTCAGTGTAATCTGAAACTCATAAAATAACTCCTTCCCTTTGATGTAAAAACCAGTCCAATTTATAGGATCAGTCATAAAAAGTACAACCGTAAAAATTCTCTAGGGATGTTTTTCTGTTGGTTCAGTTTCTATTAAATATAAGACAGCCATCTAGCAATTGTTGGAATTTAACCTGGGCTGAATATTAGCTGTGATGTTTTCTGTAAAAAAATACTGTATTAGTACATATATCTGCTACACACACACACACACACACACGAAGCAGGGTGATATAATGAAAAAAATCACTGAAACAGAAGGAAAAAGTTACTAAATTCTCTGCTACAATCTGACTCCATTTTAAGTGTGACTTGGGGAAATCATTTAACCTCTCTGAGACTTCTTATTTGGGAAAGGAGAAGGATGGACTACATTATTTCACTAAAGTTCCTTCCTGTTTTAATATTTTTGTTATTTTCTGATTCTATATTCATATAAGATTATTAATAATTAATTTGAGTTCATTAAATGAGTTGTGAATCCAGGAGAGAACTTGGCGTGAATAAACAGAACAAAAAAAACCAAACCCAGTGCCGTGGAGTCGATTCCGACTCAGAGCAACCCTATAGGACAGAGTAGAACTGCCCCGTAGAGTTTCCAGGAAGCGCCTGGTGGGTTCAAACTACCGATCCTTTGGTTAGCAGTGGTAGCACTTAACCACTACACCACCAGGATTTCCTTGGCATGAATAGAGAGCTCCAACTGATAAACTAATTTAGGAATTTGTGGGATGGTGAGGGAAAAGATAGGGAAGTTCCAGAGGCACCTCAGTGCAGCATTCCCAAAATGAAATTCACTATCTTCTGCCTACTCGGTATTGCCTCTCTCCAGTCTATTATCCCATATGGTTTTTAAAGTACCTTTATAAAATACAAAACAAATCATGTCACTCCATGTTTAAACATACAGTACAATCTGTGAAAGCCGAACTTGTGTAAGGCAGAAACCTGTCAGAGAAGAAAAACTCAAATATTTTCCACCAAAAAAAAAATGATAGGAAAGTGGTAAGACTGCACCCTGTCAAAGGTGGTAAACTTTCCAGACCCGGAAAAACAAGGCAGTCCTATTGAACTCTGGCTCTCACAGGTTTCACTTTCGCTTACTATGGCTGTCAGGGTAAAGCCCAAACTTATTAGCATAGAATACAAGTCTCCACTCACCTCTCCAGCCCCAAATCCCACCAGCCCTGGTGGCGCAGTGGTTGAGAGTTCAGCTGCTAACCAAAAGCTCGGCAGTTCGGATTCATCAGCCCCTCCTTGGAAACCCTATGGGGCAGTTCTACTCTGTCCTACAGGGCCGCTATCGACTGGAGAGCAACCGTACAGGTAATATAGAAAGGCCATTGCTGTGGAGTCGATTCCGACTCATAGTGACCCTATAGGACAGAGTAGAACTGCCCCACAGGGTTTTGAAGGAGTGGATGGTGGATTCGAACTGCCAACCTTTTGGTTGGCAGCCACCTCTTAACCACTGTGCCACTACAAAAAAAAAAATGGTGTTAAATTACTTGCCTAAAAAACACCTCTCTCTCTTTCATGCCTTTGTGTAACATGTAGCAGACCCAGGGAGAAATAAGGCTCACTACTACAGAATTATTCTGTAAGGGAGGCTGCTTACCTGATTTTAACCCAAGCCATAATATTTTCAATTATTTCATATGCATGTGAAAGCTGGACAATGAATTAGGAAGACTGAAGAAGAATTGTTGCCTTTGAATTATGGTGTTGGCTAAGAATATAGAATATACCATGGACTGCCAGAAGAACAAACAAGTCTGTCTTGCAAGAAGTACAGCCAGAGTGCTCCTTGGAAGGGAAGATGGCGAGACTTGGTCTCACTTACTTCGGGCATGTTATCAGGAGGGACCAGTCCCTAGAGAAGGACATCATGCTTGGTAAGGTAGAGGGTTAGTGAAAAAGAGGAAGACCCTCGATAAGATGGGTTGACACGGTGGCTAAGATGATGGGCTCAAACACAGCAATAATAGGATTGTGAGGATGGTGCAGAACTGTACAGTGTATCGTTCTGTTTTACATAGGGTTGCAATGAGTCGAAGTTGAACCAACTTGAGGGCACCACAACAACAATGACTGGTAACACTGAGCATCTTTTCATGTGCTTATTGCTCATTTGTATTTCTTCTTTAGTGAAATGTCTATTCAAGTTCTTTGCCGATTTTTAATTGGGCTATTTGTCTTTTTGTTGTTGTGTTGTAGGAGTTCTTTATATATTCTGGGTATTAAACCCTTATCAGATATATGGTTCCCAAATATTTTATTCTGTAGGCTATCTCTTCACTTTGTAGATAAAATCCTTTAATGAATAAAACCTTTAATTTTGATGAAGTTGCATTTACTTACCTTTTGTTGCTTGTACTCTTGATATCATATTTAAGAATCCATTGTTGAATATTAGGTCCAAATGCATCACTCCTATTTTCTTGTAGGAGTTTTATGGTTTTAGCTTTACATTCAGGCCCCTGATCCATTTTGTGTCAACTTTCTTATATGGTGTCAGGTATGGGTTCATCTTCATTTTTTTGCATGGGGAGATTCAGTTGTTTCAGCACCGTTTATTTGAAGAGACTATGCTTTCCCCTACTGAATGTACTTAGCAAGCTTGCCAGCTTTCTTTGTCACATCTACGATGAGAATGAACACCATTCTCAGCAATCAGACTGTCAACATTCCAGAAAATGTCGACATCACTCTGAAGGGATGCACGGCTATTATTGTGAAGGGCCCCAGAAGAAACTTGTGGAGGGGCTTCAATCATATCAATGTAGAACTCAGCCACCTTGCAAAGAAAAAGAAGAGGCTTCAAGTCGTCAAAAGGTGGGGAAATAGAAAGGAACTGGCTACAGTTTGCACTATCTGTGGTCATGTACAAAACATAATCAAGGGTGTTACACTGGGCTTTTGTTTCAAGATGAGGTCTAAGTATGCTCACTTCCCCATCAACATTGTTCTTCAGAAGAGGAGTCGCTTGTTGAAATCTAAAACTTCTTGGGTGAAAAATACATTCATAAGTTTTGGATGAGGCCAGATGTTGCTTATTCAGTATCTCAAGCCCAGAAAAATGAGTTAAGTATTGAAGGAAACGATATTGAACTTATATCAGACTGAACTGCTTTAATTCAGCAAGTCAGGATAGTTAGAAACAGCGATGCGTAAAAATTTTTAGATGGTCTCTATATCTCTGAAAAAGGAACAGTTCAACAGGCTAATGAATAAGATCTAAAAGTTGTCCAGCTACAGAAACGAGGCCAGATGAATCCTAAGGCTTAGGGGAGATATTTTTGAGACTCAATAAAATTCGTCTATTAAAAAAAAAATCAATTGGCCATAGATGTATGGGTTTGCTTCTGGAATCTCAATTCTACTTCATTGGTCTATGTGTCTATTAAAAACAAGGCTCTAGGAATTGATTGAATGCCAGTTGAGATGTTTCAATGAATGGATGCAGCGCTAGAAGCACTCACTTATTTATGCCAAGAAATGTGGAAGACAGCTGCCTGGCCAACCGACTGGAAGAGATTCATATTTGTACCCATTCCAAAAAAAGGTGATCCAACAGAATGTGCAAATTATCGAACAATATCATTAATATCACACAGAAGAAAAATTTTACTGAAGATCATTCAAAAGTGATTGCAGCAATACATCCACAGGAACTGCCAGAAATTCAAGCCAGACTCAGAAAAGAGCATGGAACAAAGGATATCATTGCTTATGTTAGATGGATCATGGCTGAAAGTAAATACCAGAAGGATGTTTACCTGTGTTTTATTGGCAATGCAAAGGCATTTGACTGTGTGGATTATAATAAATTACAGATAATATTGTGAAGAATGGGAATTCCAGAACACTTAATTGTGCTCATGTGGAACCGGTACATAAACCAAGAGGCAGTCATTTGAACAGAACAAGGGGATACTGACTGGTTTAAAGTCAAGAAAGGTGTGTGTCAGGGTTGTGTCCTTTCACCATACTTATACAATCTGTATGCTTAGTAAATAATCCGAGAAATTGGACTATATGAAGAAGAATGCAGCATCAGGATTGGAGGAAGACTCATTAACAACCTGTAATATGCAGATGACACAGCTTTGCTTGCTGAAAGGGAGAGGACTTGAAGCCCTTACTGATGCAGATCCAAGACTACAGTCTTCATTATGGATTATAATACTTCAACATAAAGAAAACAAAAATCCTCACGACTGAACCAGTAAGCAACATCACGGTAAACAGAGAAAATATTGAAGGTGTCAAGAATTTCATTTTACTGGGATCCACAATCAACGCCCATGAAAGCAGCAGTCAAAAAGTCAAAAGACTCATTGCATTGGGCAAATCAGCTGCAAAAGACCTGTTTAAAGTGTTAAAAAAAAAAAAAAAAAAGATGTCACTTTAAGGACTATGGTGCACCTGACCCAAGCCATGGTGTTTTCAATTGCCTCATATGCATGGGGAAACTGGACAATGAATAAGGAAGACTGAAGAATTGATGCCTTTGAATCAAGGTGTTGGCAAAGAATATTGAATGGACTGCCAGAAGACCTAACAAATCTGTCTTTGAAGAAGTACACCCAGAATGCTTATTAGAAGCAGAGATGGTGAGACATCATCTCACATACTTTGGACATGTTATCAGGAGGGACCAGTCCCTGGAGAAGGACATCATGCTTAGTAAATTAGAACTTCATTGAAAAAGAGTAAGACCCTCAAGGAGATGGATTGACATAGTGGCTGCAACAATGGCTCAAGCATACGATTGTGAGGATGGCTCAGGACCAGGCAGTGCTTTGTTCTGTGGTACATAGTGTCACTATGAGTCGAAAATGACTCGACGGCACCTAAAAATAACACCACCAGACTCTTTTTTTTTAATTTTTGTTGTGCTTTAAGTGAAAGTTTACAAATCAAGTCAGTCTCTCACACAAAAACCCATATACACCTTGCTAACCCAACAACAAAAAACACACCTTGCTGCATACTCCCAATTGCTCTCCCCCAATGAGACAGCCCACTCCCTCCCTCCACTCTCTCTTTTCCTGTCCATTTTGCCATTTCTAACCCCCTCTACCCTCTCATCTCCCCTCCAGGCAGGAGATGCCAACATAGTCTCAAGTGTCAGCCTGATCCAAGAAGCTCACTCCTCACCAGCATCCTTCTCCAACCCATTATCCAGTCTAATCCATGTCTGAAGAGTTGGCTTTGGGAATGGTTCCTGTCCTGGGCCAAAAGAAGGTCTGGGGGCCATCAACACCGGGGTCCTTCTAACCTCAGTCAGACCATTAAGTCTGGTCATATCAGAATTTGGGGTCTGCATCCCACTGCTCTCCTGCTCCCTCAGGGGTTCTCTTGTGTTCCCTGTCAGGGCAGTCATTGGTTGTAGCCAGGCACCATCTAGTTCTTCTGGTATCAGGCTGATGTAGTCTCTGGTTTATGTGGCCCTTTCTGCCTCTTGGGCTCATAATTACCTTGTGTTCTTGGTGTTCTTCATTCTCCTTTGCTCCGGGTGGGTTGAGACCAGTTGATGCATCTTAAATGGCCGCTTGCTAGAGTTTAAGACCCCAGACGCCAATCTCCAAAGTGGGATGCAGAATGTTTTCTTAATAGATTTTATTATGCCAGTTGACTTAGATGTCCCCTGAAACTACGGTCCCCAAACCCCCGCCCCTGCTACGCTGGCCTTCGAAGCGTTCAGTTTATTCAGGAAACTTCTTTGCTTTTGGTTTAGTCCAGTTGTGCTGACCTTGCCTGTATTGTGTGTTGTCTTTCCCGGCAAGTAAAGTAGTTCTTATCTACTGTCTAATTAGTGAATACCCCTCTCCCAACCTCCCCTCGTAACCATCAAAGAATATTTTCTTCTCTGTTTAAACTATTTCTCCAGTTCTTATAATAGTGGTCTTATATAATATTTGTCCTTTTGCAACTGACTAATTTCACTCAGCATAATATCTTACAGATTCATCCATGTTATGAAATGTTTCACAGATTCATCACTGTTCTTTATCAATGCGTAGTATTCCATTGTGTGTATACAACATAATTTATTTATCCATTCATCCATTGATGGGCACCTTAGTTACTTCCATCTTTTTGCTATTGTAAATAGTGATGCAATAAATATGGTTGTGCATATATCTGTTCGCGTAAAGGCTCTTACTTCTATAAGATATATTCCAAGGAGTGAGTTTGCTGGATAATATGGTAGTTCTATTTCCAACTTTTTAAGGAAGCACCAAATCGATTTCCAAAGTGGTTGTACCTTTTTACATTCCCACCAGCAGTGTAGAAGTGTTCCAATCTCTCCACAGCCTCTCCAACATTCATGCTTTTTGGATTAATGCCAGCCTTGTTGGAGTGAGATGGAATCTCATTGTAGTTTTGATTTGGATTTCTATAATGGCTAATGATCGTGAGCATTTTCTCATGTATCTGTTCCCATTAAAATGTCTTCTTTGTTGAAGTGTCTGTTCATATTTTTTGCCTATTCTTTAATTGGGTTATTTGTCTTTTTGCAGTTGAGTTTTTGCAGTATCATGTAGATTTTAGAGATCAGGCACTGGTGGCAAATGTCATAGCTAAAAACTTTTTCCCTGTCTGTAGGTAATCTTTTTACTCTTTTGGTGAAGTCTTTGGATGAGCGTAAGTGTTTGATTTTTAGGAGCTCCCAGTTATCTAGTTTCTTTTCTGCATTGTTAGTAATGTTTTGTATACTGTTTATGCCATGTGTTAGGGCTCCTAACGTTGTCCCTAATTTTCTTCCATGATCTTTATCATTTTAGATTTTATATTTAGGTTTTTGATCCATTTTGAGCTTGTTTTTGTGCATGGAGTGAGGTAAGGGTCTTGTTTCATTTTTTTTTTTTTTTTTTTTGTAGTTGGTTATCCAGTTATGCCAGCACCATTTGTTAAAAAGACTGCCTTTTACCCATTTAACTGTTCAGGAGCCTTTGTCAAATATCAACTGCTCATATGTGGATGGATTTATGTCTGGATTCTCAATTCTGTTCCATTGGTCTATGTGTCTGTTGTTGTACCAGTACCAGGCTATTTTGACTACTGTAGCGGTATTATAGTTTCTAAAATCAGGTAGAGTAAGGCCTCCCACTTTGTTCTTCTCTTTCAGTAATGCCTTATTTATCTGGGCCCTCTTTCTCTTTGGTATGAAATTGGTGATTTGTTTCTCCATCTCATTAAAGAATGTTGGATCAGAATTTCATTAAATGTATGGGTCACTTTTGGTAGAATAGACATTTTTATAATGTTAAGTCTTCCTATCCATGAGCAGGGCATGTTTTTCCACTCATGTAAGTCTCTTTTGGTTTCTTGCAGAAATGTACTGTAGTTTTCTTTGTATAAGCCTTTTACGTCTCTGGTAAGATTTATTCCTAAGTATTTTTTCTTCTTGGGGGCTACGGTAAATGGTATTGATTTGGTGATTTCCTCTTCGATGTTCTTTTTGTTGGTGTAGAGGAATCCAACTGATTTTTGTATGTTTTTCTTGTATCCCAATACTCTGCTGAACTCTTCTATTAGCTTCAGTAGTTTTCTGGAGGATTCCTTAGGGTTCTGTGTATAAGATCATGTCATCTGCAAATAGTGATAATTTTACTTCTTCCTTGCCAATCTGGATGCCCTTTATTTCTTTGAGTAGCCTAATTGCTCTGGCTAGGACTTCCAGCACAATGTTGAATGAGAGTGGTGATAAAGGGCATCCTTGTCTGGTTCCCATTCTCAAGGGGAATGTTTTCAGGCTCTCTCCATTCAGAGTGATGTTGGCTGTTGGCTTTGTATAAATGCCCTTTATTATCTTGACTTATTTTCCTTCTATTCCTATTTTGCTGAGAGTTTTTATGATGAATGAGTGTTGAACTTTGTCAAATGCCTTTTCTGCATCAATTGATAAAATCATGTGATTCTTGTCTTTTGTTTTATTTATATGATGGATTACATTAATTGTTTTTCTAATGTCGAACCATCCCTGCATACCTGGTATGAATCCCACTTGGTCATGGTGAATTATTTTTTTAGTATGTTGTTTGATTCTATCGGCTAGAATTTTGTTGAGGATTTTTGATTCTAAGTTCATGAGGGCTATAGGTCTGTAATTTTCTTTTTTTGTGGTGTCTTTACCTGGTTTTGGTATCAGGGATATGCTGTCTTCATAGAATGAGTTTGAAAGTATTACATCCTTTTCTATGCACTGAAATACCTTTCATAGTAGTGAACACAACCAGACTTTTGATTACCAAAGTTTTTTTTTTTTTAAATATATTTCGATATAGGAAGTGTGATTCCTCCTACTTTGTTCTTCTCAAGATTGCTTTGGCAGTAGGGCCCCTTGCAATTCTATATAAATTTGAAGATTGGCTTTTATATTTCTGTAAAGAAGGTTGTTGTAATTTTATAGGAATTGCCTTGAATCTGTATATCTCTTTGGGTAGTGCTGACATCTTAGCAATATTAAATCTTCCAATCCATGAACATAGAATGTCTTTCTGTGTATTTGTTGTTGTTAGCTGCCATTGAGTTGGCCCCTACTCATGGCAACCCCATGCACAATGGAACAAAATACGGCACAGCCGTGCTCCATCCGCATGATTGTTTGTGAATCTGACCGTTGTGGTCCATCGGTTTTCATCGACTGATTTTTGGAAGTAGATCACCAGGCCTTTCTTCTTAGCCTATCGTAGTTTGGAAACTCCACCAAAACCTGTTCAGCATCATAACAACATGCAAGAAGCCTCCACTAATGAATGAGTGGGGTCTTCTTTAATTTCTTCCAGCAGTGTTTATATTTTTCAGTGTTCAAGTTTTTCACATCCCGGGTTGAATTTATACCTAGGTATTTTATTCTTTTAGATGGTATTGTAAATGGAATTTTTTTTCTTAATTTCCTTTCAGATTATTCATTGTTGATGTAAGGTAACCCAACTGAATTTTGTTTGTTGATCTTGTACCTTGCAACTTTGATGAATTCATTTATTAGCTCTAGTAGCTTTCTTGTGGATTCTTTGGTATTTTTTATCTGTGAGATCATGTCATCTGTGAAAAGGGATATTTTTCCTACTTTCTTCCCGATTTGGATACCTTTATATCTTTTTAATACCTAATTGCTGTGGCTAGGACTTCTAGTACAATATTGGATAGCAATGGTGAGACCATGCATCCTTGTCTTGTTCCTGATCTTAAGGAGAAAGAAAGCTTTCAGTCATTCTCCACTGAGTATGATGTTGGTTGTGAATTTTTCATAAACACCCTTTATCATATTGAGAAATTTCCCTCCTATGTCTAATTTGTTGCATGCTTTTTATCATGAAAGTGTGTTGGATTTTGTCAAATGGTTTTTCTGTGTCAATTGAGATGATCATGTGGTTTGTTTCCTTTGTTCTATAATTTTATTTTTTAATGTGGTAATATATTTATTACGTAAGATTTGCCATGTAAGTGGGATCATACAATATTTGTCCTTTTCTGTCTGTCTTATTTAACTCAGCATAGTGTTTTCAAGGTTCTTCCATGTTGTGGCATGTATTAGAATTTCATTCCTTTTTATGTCTGAATAATATTCCATTGTGTATATATACTATATTTTGTTTACCCATTCCTCTGTAGATGGACATTTGAGTTTTTTCCACCTTTTGGCTATTGTGAATAATGCTGCAGTCAACACTGGTGTTTGAGTCCCTGCTTTTAACTCATTTGGGTATATACCCAGGAGTAAAATTACTGTGCCATATGGTAATTCTGTTTTTAACTATTTGAGTAACCACCAAAATGTTTTCCACAGCAGCAATGTTATTTTACTTTTCCACCAGGAATGAATAAGAGTTCCAATTTCTCCACATCCTTATCAACATTTGGTATTTTCTGTTTTAAACAATAATCATCCTAATGGGTATGAAATATTTCATTGTGGTTTTGATTTATGTTTCCCTAATGACTTATGATCTTGAGCATCTTTTCATGTGCTTACTGCCCATTCTTTTTTTTTTCCTTTTTATCTATCATTAGCTGACACTTTCTGTTAGAATTCTTTTCCCACCCACTAAATCTGGGTGTGGTGCCTTCTTATGCACTCTCTTGATACCCTTTACTTTCCCAACAAATAATTTACCAAACCCAATAACATTTTTTCTAAGTATTTGTCATTCTCCCTGGACCAATATTTCTCAAATTTTATCATGTATCAGAATCATCTAGAGCAAAACGAAAACCCACTACTGTCAAGTCAATTCCAACTCATAGCAACCCTATATGACAGAGTAGAACTGCCCCCACATGACAGAGTAGAACTGCCGCCACAGGGTTTCCAAGGCTGTAAAGCTTTTTGGAAGCAGACTGCCACATCTTTTCCAGAGAAGCAGATGGTGGGTTCAAACCACCAACTTTTTGGGTGGTAGCAGAGTGCTTTAACCACTGTGCCACCAGGGCTCCTTCATCTAGGGCAGGGGTCAACAAATTTGGCCCCACCCCTCTTCTGTAAATAAAGTTTTATTGTAACACAGACACACTTATTGTTTGTGTATCGTCCATGGCTGTATTCATGCTACAACAGCAGAGCTGAGTCTCTGTGACAGAGACCTATGGTTCACAAAGCCTAAAAAATTTACTATCTGGATCTTCCTAAAAAAAAGTTTGCTGACCGCTGACCTAAAACCAAAATTAAACCTACTGCCGTTGAGTTGATTCCAACTCATAAGTAGAACTGCCCCATAGGGTTTCTAAGGCTGTAATCTTTACGGAAGCAGACTGCCACATCTTTATCCTGCGTAGTGGCTGGTGAGTCCAAACCACTGACCTTTTGGTTATCAGCTGAACGCTTTAAACACTGTGCCACCAGGGCTCCTTGCTGACCTAACCCCAAAAAATAAACCCGTTGCCATTGAGTCAATTCCAACTCATAGCAACCCTAGTAGAACTGCCCCATAGGGTTTCCAAGGAGTAGCTAGCTGTTGGATTCGAATTGCTGACAAGCTGCAAGACACTGCACCACTAGGGCCCCTCCTGCCTTAAAGGGCTTGTTAAAACTCAGATTTCTGGGTCCCATCCTTAGAGTTTCTGATTTAGTAAGCTAGGAATAAGGCTCAATAATTTGCATTTCTAGTAGGAAACTCTGGTGGCGTAGTGGTTAAGTGCAACAGCTGCTAACCAAAGGGTCGGCAGTTCAAATCCACCAGGCGCTCCTTGGAAACTCTATGGGGCAGTTCTACTCTGTCCTATAGGGTTGCTATGAGTGGGAATCGACTCGACAGCACTGGGTCACTGGGTTTAATAGGTTCCCAAGTGATGCTCATGCTGCTAATCTAGGGACCTCACTTTGAAAACCACTGCCATAGACCAGTGGCTCTCAACCTTAACTGAACATTAGAATCATCTGGAAAGCTTTAAAAATCCAAATGTCGAACCCACAACTATACCAATTAAAATTAGAATTGCTAGGGGTGAGATCCAGGTTTAAGTACGTTTTAAAGTTCCCCAGGTGACTACAATATGTAGCCAAGACTGAAAGCTCTTGCCCTCATGCTCTTGGAGGGTAGGATCTCTGTTCTAAACTTATTCAAACTCCTGGCATGTTGTAAGTGCTAAATAAATGGTCATGAATGAATTAACATTTTTGCAGGTAAGTTCAATTATGGATAGAACTCAAGATTCAATAGGGTAATACGCTATTCCACTGAATTGGGTAACTCAGTGTTTTGTAACCTCAAGAATCACCAAGCTTTGTGAATCCACCTTCCCTACTTCTTCTTAGGAATGTAGCCACCTATAAGAACTAATACGACAGGCAGACCACCAGTCTACCACACAGCTCAGCAGATTTAACAAGAGGTGAGGAAGAGCACAACTGACTCAGTCATTTTTAGACAGAAAATGGGAATTTGGCCAGTTCCTCAAGATACTAAGTCCAACAAAAGAGCACATTTTTCATTCGTGATGGACATACCACTTCTCTCAAAGCCAAAAATTAGAAGACTATTGTGAATGCAAATCCTTTTACATGATCAGTTGAAGAAAATAGCAGGGGGTAGAAAAAGGAGGCTGGATGACTGCAAAAAAGCAAATGCTACATGGGGGGGCATGAATTCTCCTAATTGGTCTGTTTCCACAGCGAAAAAAAATTAATAACCTCTTTTGAAATGGTTCTTAGAACAAAAACACATAGGCTAAAATTTCCCCAGTATAGGGAAGCTAATTGCAAATAGAACATTCCCTTAAAAACTGAAGTGATAACAGTGACACCGTTTCCCTGCCTTTCAAACAATCCACCAGCTCTGTGCAGGAAATGGCTCTGCCTTTGAAAACACTATTGCAGTATAACCAGTTAAGCTGGGCAGCAAGCAGAGAGAGAGAGGGCAGAGGAAAAAGGAGGGAAGTAGAGCTAAGCTACACGCAGCCCATTCTCTGAAGTCTGGGAGGGAAGGTAGAAGAAAGGCCAGTGAACTAAAGGGTAAAAGAATGAAATAAATATCAGACAAACAAAGAATCGAGACTGAAAATATAAGAGTTCTCTGAACAGAGTGGGAGGAAAAAAGATATCAGTATGTGAGACAGAATTGGGGAGGCACTAAAGGAATGGGAAGGGAATAACAAAAAGAAGAGAAAGCTGAAGATAGACGTTTAGATTATAGATAGATGGATAGATGGATGGACAGACAGTCACAGACAGACAGATAGATGATAGATAAGCAAATGATAGGTAGATGGTTAGATTTATATAGATCAACATTTATATCTCCCTCCCCCCCCCGCCTCAGAGTAATAGCAGCAGAGAAAAGCAAGAATCTTTCATGAAGCAATGTCCAAAACCCCTAAGAATATTTGCCCAGGGCTCTGAATGAGAGATGTAGGAACCTGATAAATAAAAGTTGCTAGTCAGCCCTGAGGCTCAAATTGCTTACTGTTGTTTATACCTCAAGGTTTCCACACCTGAGTGAAATGATTCACTGTTGAGATCATTCCCAAGCCCAATGTAAATGAGAGCATCCTTTCATGTATTTTGCAACATTTTCATCTTAGTTAATGATGGGTCTATTTAATCATATTATGCCAGATGATGGGGCAAATTTGGAGATGCAGTCCCTGAAAACCTTGCATGAAATACTGACTTGATGTTTACAGTGAGTTTTTTACTTAGACTTAAAAACACATCTAGGAACTCTGTGTTTCATTCTTATCACAAAATACTAAATTTCCGCTGAGAAAGAAATTTTCCAGAGGCTGAAATCACACTAGCTAGTGGCAAAATTTAGCACTTAGTGCCCCATATAGGTACCAGGATTTGGCTTTATATGTAATTATATGCTACTTTGCAAGGCACCATATAAACATGTAAACAGTATAGCCAAATAAAATGGAACTAAAACTGTGATAAAATCAGGACGAAAGGAAAATAATTGCAGGAAAAATAAGAGGAAACCAGAAGTGAAACCACATGCACATTATGAAAGCAGTTGTACTTGCCAGAAGTAAACCATAAATTTGGCTCTGAACGCACTAGCAGCCAACTTGAAAGGAAACATGGTCATCTATACAATTTGCATTGTCCTTGAGATTATTTTAAGCTATTCATAAAAAGCACAACTTTTCCTGTTATTGAGAGCAGAATTTATCTATAGGTCCTCATAAAGATGATGCTGTGAAATGTGGTAAACAATAACCTAAGCAGCAAACTTACGTGAAATGCAACACCCAGTTTCAAAGGGCAATTTCGTATAAGATCCCTTATGCAAAGACTTCAAGGCTATACTTTCTGTTGATTATCTGGAATGGAGCTATGGAGCCATTCTGTTCTGCTGGTTTAAGTGCAAAGATACATGCTAGATATTCTATAAGGGCTCCCACCTCACTAGAAGAAAACTCTAACTCTGCCTGGGGGCATGCCATAGAGTACTGAAACAAGGAAAATGTTCTGCTCCATAAACAATTTTGGCTTTACCTTAAGAGACAAATGGAAGATCAAAGCCACAATAATTTTAACCTAGAAAAAAAATTAAGTATGTGTAACCAAATATCAAACTCAACTATAAAACCAATCTCATTACAGCACCTGTGACAGATGTGCTTACCAAGCCTCATTTCCTGGGCATATGGTTCTCCTTCTTAGAAATACAAAGACCACTTCCCAGTTCTCTTGAAGTTTGACAGGGCCATATGACTGGCACTCATCAATGAAATGTGATTGAAAGTGATACGTGTCCCTTATGGGCTGAGGCAGTGAGAAGCCCTGGACAATTCTCCAGTCTCCCTCTTCTCCCATTAGAGTGATAGTGGAGAGGACTTACTTTGAAATGGTGAAGTCACAGGTTCGCATGGAGGGCAACCACACCTGAGGAGTCACAAGGATTCCCAGCAGACTTACAACAAAGTGAGAAATAAGCTTTTGTTGTGTTAATCACCCGAAACTGGAGAAGGGGAGGGGGTCTCTTTGTTGCTGCTGCATAAGCTTAGCCTATCATGACTTATAAAGCATTCATATTAAACGTAACTCCCTGATAAATACCCAGATAAACTGGTTACAAAATTTACTTCTAAATAACAGAAGGAATTGACCTACTGTACAGAGTCCTTATCCATGTCAGATAGATGTTGGATAACATCTACAAAAAAACAAATAAACCAAAAAAAAAAAAAGCCCACGTAGTTTTGGTTTCGGAGCATTCTATGGAATCCCTTTTTTTTCTGGCAGCAATTAAATAGACCAGTGTCCAGTAAAGCCACCATATCAGTCATGATCCTCGCAGAAAACAGATGGCAAGTTCAAAAATGGCAATTGAGGACTATTTTATAAAGGGACTCTTTAAAAGTGTGAACAGGACTAAAGGAAACCAAGAAGGTTAAGGAAAACAAACAATTCTCATATAACTCCCTTGGCTAACAAGAATGTAGAAGCATTATGGCTCCTGGAGCTGAAGGGGTAAAAAGGATAAAATGGTTCCCAGAATTCAAAAACGTGCTGGAGCCCTAGCCTTTGGGAAAGAAATGAAACCACAGCAAACTTGTAGCCTGATCTCTCTTTCTCCAGCCTTCTGATTTCCAACAAGTACATCTCATTTACTATACACAACCAGAAACCAGGGCAGAAGGGAAATTGTTGACATAGTTCAAAGAGGCCTGCTACTCATGGAACACGTAAAGTTAGAAATGGCTGGAAAGCGGATCTACAGTAGGAAATGGAGTATATCCAGAATATCCACTCAAACCCATGCCATCTTCATACTGGATAATTTTTATCTTTCTATTCTCTATAAGGAAACCCTCCCAAAAAATAAAATAAAACAAAAAACTGACCCATTGCTTCAGATCAATTCCTACTCATAGAGACCCCATAGAACAGAGTAAAACTGCCCTATAGGGTTTCCAAGGAATGGCTGTTGATTCAAACTGCTGACCTTTTGGCCAGCAGCCAAGCTCTTAGCCACTGTGCCATATTAAACTTTTTTATGTAACATTATTTTATTTCTACTGAAACATCAAAATATCATTCATATCATCTCCCAAAGTAGTACTAAGTGTCTGTATTTGCCTGGAGCAACAGGGGAAGAAAAAGAGACAGGAATAGGAGGAGGATATGGAACATGTAGCTAATTGCCTCCATGAACAACTGCCTCCTTTGTCATGAGACCAGAAGAACTGGATGGTGCCTGGATACCATTACTGAACATTTGATCAAATATTCCAAAGATTTCTAATCAAAAGAGAGTAATGCAGAATTTCAAATCCTCATGGACTCCAGACTTTCTGAAGCCATGGGCAATGGATGAACCCCTGAAACTATTGCTCTGAGATAACCTTTGAAACTTAAACCAAAAATAGCCCCTGAAGTCTTCTTAAAACCAAACAATAGACTTCTTAAAACCAAAAAACAATAGTTTAGCTTAATTAGTAAAAAATGTTTATCTAAGATGCATCAATTGGTCTCAACCCACCTGGAGCAAAGGAGAATGAAGAACACCAAGGTCACACGACAACTAAGAGCCCAAGAGACAGAAAGGGCCACATGAACTAGAGACCTACATCATCCTGAGACCAGAAGAACTAGATGGTGCCCGGCCACAACCGATGACTGCCCTGACAGGGAGCACAACAGAGAACCCCTGAGGGAGCAGGAGATCAGTGGGATGCAGACCCCAAATTCTCATAAAAAGACCATACTTAATGGTCTGACTGAGACTAGAGGAATCCTGGCGGCCATGCTCCCCAGACCTGTTGGCACAGGACAGGAACCATCCCCGAAGACAACTCATCAGACATGAAAGGAACTGGACAATGGGTAGGAGAGAGATGCTGATGAAGAGTGAGCTAATTATATCAGGTGGACACTTGAGACTGTGTTGGCATCTCATGTCTGGAGGGGGGATGGGAGGATAGAGAGAGTGGGAAGCTGGCAAAATTGTCACGAAAGGAGAGACTGGAAGGGCTGACCCATTAGGGGGAGAGCAAGTGGGAATACGGAGTAAGATGTATGTAAACTTATATGTGACAGACTGACTTGATTTGTAAACGTTCACTTGAAGCTCAATAAAAGTTAATAAAAATAATAATAATAATAAATGTTTGCCTTGAGCATTATGCTCTTTTAAGAACTATCTATATGAGAGGAAAGTAACAATAGCAACTTGAAAGACTAGACAGGAACCTTAGGGGGCAGTGAGTTTATGTTAATGAGGGAGGAACAACTCAGAAAAGGAGGGTGAGAATGATTGCACAACTAGAAGAATGTAATCAATGTCACTGAATTGTACAAGTAGAAACGATTGACTTGGTGTATGTTTTGTTGTGTATATTCTCAACAACAACAAAACAAACTAAAAAAAAAAGATTTTATATTGAGCTCATGCTACTTAGCCCATGACTTAGTCTTATGAACAAAGTCAAAGTCAAGGACATCTGTATAAAATGCCTAATATGATTCTCCATAATGTGATGATTAATAAACAAGGAATGTGGAGAAACCAGTCAGGAGGCTATCACAGTTCCTCAAACAAAACATTCTGAGGTCCTGAGGAAGGATGAAAAGGGATTACAAGTGGAAACAGGTGAGAGAGACATTCTGGAGTTTCAGTGTATAGAATTACCAGGATTGATTGTGGAGAATGAAGCCATAAAAGAAAGAAAATTAAATGCTTCTAATTGACCTGAGAATATGAGCCAAGAAAGCTGTGCTGGTTCTGGTCTGGCATCTTGTAGCCAGTTTGAATGTTTGAGGACCCAGTTATCCACAACGGCAAACTGGCCAGTCAACTGCTGGGACATTAATGTTGTGGGGTTAGGAGATAAAACCAAGCCCTTATTTACTATCCCCTAACCTTTTCTTCCCCCACGTGTCTGTCAGTTTGTCGTACTGTGGGGGATTGTGTGTTGCTGTGATGCTAGAAGCTATGCCATTGGTATTCAGATACCAGCAGGGTCACCCATGGAGGACAGGTTTCAGCTGAGCTTCCAGGCTAAGACCGAATAGGAAGAAGGACCCGGCAGTCTACTTTTGAAAAGCATTAGCCAGTGAAAACCTTATGAATAGCAGTGGAACATTGTCTGATATAATGCTGGAAGATGAGCCCCCCAGGTTGGAAGGCACTCAAAAGATGACTGGGGAAGAGCTGCCTCCTCAAAGTAGAGTCAACCTTAATGATGAGGTTGGAGCATAGCTTCCGGGACCTTCATTTGTTGATGTGGTATGACTCAAAATGAGAAGAAACAGCTGCAAAATCCATTAACAATCAGAACCTAGAACATACAAAGTATGAATCTAGGAAAATTGGAAATCGTCAAAAAAGAAATGGAACGCATAAACATCGATATCCTAGGCATTAGTGAGCTGAAATGGCCTGGTATTGTCCATTTTGAATCAGACAATCATACAGTCTACTATGCTGGGAATGACAACTTGAAGAGGAATGGTGTTGCATTCATCGTCAAAAAGAAAGTTTCAAAATCTATCCTGAAGTACAACGCTGTCAGTGATAGGATAATATCCATACGCCTACAAGGAAGACCAGTTAATACGACTATTATTCAAATGTACGCACCAACCACTAGGGCAAAGATGAAGAAATAGAAGATTTTTATCAGCTACTGCAGTCTGAAATTGATCGAACATGCAATCAAGATGCATTGATAATTACTGGCAATTGGAATGCAAAAGTTGGAAACAAAGAAGGATCAGTAGTTGGAAAATATGGCCTTGGTGATAGAAACAATGCTGGAGATCGAATGATAGAATTTTGCAAGACCAACGACTTCTTCATTGCAAATACCTTCTTTCACCAGCAAAAACGGCGACTGTACACATGGACCTTGCCAGATGGAATACACAGAAATCAAATTGACTGTGTCTGTGGAAAGAAACGATGGGAAAGCTCAATATCATTAGTCAGAACAAGGCCAGGGGCCAACTGTGGAACAGACCATCAATTGCTCATATGCAAGTTCAAGCTGAAACTGAAGAAAATCAGAGCAAGTCCACAAGAGCCAAAATATGACCTTGAGTATATCCCACCTGAAGGAACTGAAGAAAAATTCAAGCCTCAAGTTGCAATAGTGAAGGATTCTATGGGGAAAATATTAAATGATGCAGGAAGCATCAAAAGAAGATGGAAGGAATACACAGAGTCATTATACCAAAAAGAATTAGTCGATGTTCAACCATCTCAAGAGGTGGTATATGATCAGGAACCGATGGTAATGAAGGAAGATGTCCAAGCTGCTCTGAAGGCATTGGCGAAAAACAAGGCTCCAGGAATTGATGGAATATCAATTGAGATGTTTCAACAAACAGATGCAGCGCTGGAGGTGCTCATTCGTCTATGGCAAGAAATATGGAAGACAGCTTTCTGGCCAACTGACTGGAAGAGATCCATATTTATGCCTATTCCCAAGAAAGGTGATCGAACTGAATGTGGAAATTATAGAACAATATCATTAATATCACACGCAAGCAAAATTTTGCTGAAGATCATTCAAAAACAGCTGCAGCAGTATATCGACAGGGAACTGCCAGAAATTCAGGCTGGTTTGAGAAGAAGACGTGGAACCAGGAATATCATTGCTGATGTCAGATGGATCCTGGCTGAAAGCAGAGAATACCAGAAGGATGTTTACCTGTGTTTTATTGACTATGCAAAGGCATTCGACTGTGTGGATCATAACAAACTATGGATAACAGTGCGAAGAATGGGAATTTCAAAACAATTGTGCTCGTGAGGAACCTTTACATGGATCAAGAGGCAGTTGTTCACACAGAACGAGGGGATACTGATTGGTTTAAAGTCAGGAAAGGTGTGCATCGGGGTTGTATTCTTTTACCATACTTATTTAATCTGTATGCTGAACAAATAATACGAGAAACTGGACTATATGAAGAAGAATGGGATATCAGGATTGGAGGAAGACTCTTTAACAACCTGAGTTATGCAGATGACACAACCTTGCTTGCTGAAAGTGAAGAGGACTTGAAGCACTTACTAACGAAGATCAAAGACCACAGCCTTCAGTATGGATTGCACCTCAACATAAAGAAAACAAAAATCCTCACAACGGGACCAATGAGCAACATCATGATAAACAGAGAAAAGATTGAAGTTCTCAAGGATTTCCTTTTACTTGGATCCACAATCAACAGCCATGGAAGCAGCAGTCAAGAAATCAGAAGACGCGTTGCATTGGGCAAATCTGCTGCAAAGGACCTCTTCAAAGTGTTGAAGAGCAAAGATGTCACCCTGAAGACTAAGGTGCTCCTGACCCAAGCCATGGTATTTTCAATCGCGCCATATGCATGTGAAAGCTGGACAATGAATAAGAAAGACTGAAGAAGAATTGAGGCCTTTGAATTGTGGTATTGGTGAAGAATATTGAATATACCATGGACTGCCAAAAGATCGAACAAACCTGTCTTGGAGGAAGTGCGACCAGAATGCTCCTTAGAGGCAAGGACAGTGAGACTGCATCTTACATACTTTGGACATGTTTTCAGGAGGGATGAGTCCCTGGAGAAGGACATCATGCTTGGCAGAGTACAGGGTCAGCGGAAAAGAGGAAGACCCTCAACGAGGTGGATTGACACTGTGGCTGCAACAATGAGGACAATTGTAAGGATGGCACAGGACCAGGCAGTGTTTCGTTCAGTTGTGCATAGGGTCGTTATGAGTTGGAACCGACTCAATGGCACCTAACAACAACAACAACCTCTTCTTGATGGAGAATTTAAACTCTGACCAGAGATATGTAAGCCCTTTATCAAACCATGCATATATCTCTGCCCCTCGCTTATATTAATTTCAGATCTGCTCCCATTTTCTATAGCAGAAAATAATAATTCAGGGCGCATTCCCTAACAGAGTCTCAGTTGCTTTCTGCAACAATTATTAATCATTTATACATGACATTATCTTTGCAAAGCATTTGGCATCCATTAATTAAATCTCATAACGCTCCTGTAGGTAGCTTTCTAATAAAAAGAAACATTCATACAGGCCCAGACCCAGGGAAAACTGAGAAATGAACAAATATTTTTCTGATGTGCCCCTCCTCTGCTGGGCATCCAGGGCCGAAGGGGTATACCCATACAGCTGGTGACTTTTTATCACAGGGGTCCTACCTAAGCCTAGAAAGTGAGCACCTAATGTTCTCAAATTCTTTTTTCCCAAGTGTCTCAAAATCTAACCCATCAGGGTAGTAGTATTCATTTACTACAATAAACCAATTCTGGCAAACTTGTTACCAGATACTACAATATCTTAAGCCTAAAGAGTTACCATAAATGACAGGGAATTTCATGCACTGTGACAAAACAATAGACAAGATCTTTCTTGATAAAAAAGATTGTTTTGTTTTTCCCCAAGTCTACCCTGTAGTCTTGGATATGCTTGCCCCAAATCTATAGCATGATTATTACAGCCAAGAATAGAAACACAGGGCTCTGAACAATATGGATAATGAAGTTTGGCTAGAACTTCTGAACTGGAAAAGAGCTGGAGAACTGACCTATGCATGACCACCAATCCTGGCCATTCCAAATTATTCATCATTTGGATAAGAAGGGAAAAGTTAGTGTCTTCCAGGTCCCATCCCAAATTTGTTCCTTCTCCTACAATCTGAATCTCAATAGCACCACCATTCATATATCTTCCTAATCCAGAAAAATGGGAGTTGTCCTAGACATCTTCTTTCTCATACTTCATATACAAAAATCACCAATCAAGTGTTATTGATTCTACCTACAAAACTTACAATGAAAATTATCAACTCTCCTCTATTTCCTTCCTTTTTCCTTAGTTCACACTATTAACATCTCTTCCTTGGATCACTGATATTTAGTCTTGGCGTCTTCCAAGTTCTCTTCTGCTGTTGTAGTAATTTTTTTAATATAAATTCACAAACTACTATTAGCTATTTATGACAGTTCAAATTTCACTTCTACTGTGAAGTTTACCCCAATTCCTAGTCAGAGTTAGCCTTCTCCCTCCTTGGTGTCCATCTCTCTAATGTGCCAATTAACATACCACACTGTATTGCATCTACTTACATATCAGTTTTTTCACTAAACATGGAGTTTAGGGACTATGTCTTCCTTTACCCTTATATTCAGAGTTGTGCTAAGACATAGTAGTTGTTTAAAACATGTTTGATGAAATGCTAATCATTTCTTGAGGTTAAGGCTTGGAAATGCAAGTGTCAGTTTTGTAGAGCAGTTACCCAGTTAGCTATAAACACATTGGTTAAGCAGGGGATTGTTTAACGAGGGGACACTGTGTGGCTTAAAATCAGGAAACGTACGCATCAAGGTTGTATCCTTTCACCACACTTATCCAATCTGTATGCTGAGCACATAATCCGAGAAGCCGACTATATGAAGAAGAATGTGGCATCAGGACTGGAAGAAGGCTCATTAACAACCTGCGGTATGCAGATGACACAACCTTGCTTGCTGAAAATGAAGAGGACTTGAAACATTTACTGATGAAGATCAAAGACTACAGCCTTCCATATGGATTACATCTCAACATAAAGAAAATAAAAATCCTCACAACTGGACCGATAAAACAACATCGTGATAAATGGAGAAAAGATTGTGGTTGTCAAGGATTTCATTTTACTTGGATCCACAATCAACACTCATGGAAGCAGCAGTCAAGAAATCTA
Organism: Elephas maximus indicus; assembly: GCF_024166365.1. NCBI lineage: Eukaryota > Metazoa > Chordata > Mammalia > Proboscidea > Elephantidae > Elephas > Elephas maximus. Next base: position 58,431,459 of record NC_064846.1, on the reverse strand, counting down.
ACGATGCACTGCTTGGGGCAAATCTGCTTCAAAAAACCTCTTTAAAGTGTTAAAAAGCAAAAATGTCACTTTGAGGACTAACGTTTATGCCTGACCCAAGCCATGATGTTTTCAATTGCCTCATACTGCATACGAAAGTTGGACAATGAATAAGGAAGAACAAAGAATTGATGCCTTTGAATTATGGTGTTGATGAAGAATATTGAATATACCGTGGACTGCCAGAAGAAGGAACAAATCTGTCTTGGAAGAAGTACAACCAGACATTGTTTTGTTCTGTTGTGCATAGGGTCACTATGAGTCGGAAGCGATTTGACGGCACCTAACAGCAACAACAACAGCATGCCATAGGTTCCCAAAAGGAAGATCCAAAGATTCTTTGAGCCATAGCTGTATTGAAAGAATGAGTTTTTTTTTTAAAAAAAATCCCATGAAACTACAAAAAAAAGTACAACCAGAATGCTCCTTAGAAGTGAGGATGGCTTTGGACATGTTATCAGGAGGGACCAGTTCTTGGAGAAGGACATCATGCTTCGCAAAGTACAGGGTTGGCAAAAAAGAAGAAAACCTCCATGATGTAGATTGACACAGTGGCTGCAACAATGGACCCAAACATAGCAAGATTGTGAGGATGGTGCAGGACCAGGCAGTATTTCGTTCTGTTGTACATAGGGTTGCTGTGAGTCTGAAACAACTTGATGGCACCTAACGACAACAACAAAAAAAAGGTAGATCCCAGGGCATGTAAATGATGAAAAGTGATCTGGAAAGGTCTAGATCATTGAGGTAATGTGTGGTGGAGAAGGTCAGCACCTACAGTTTTTGGGGAGCCAGAAACCTCCCCAAGGAGAGGTGCACAAGAAATGGGGGGAAAATTTTTAATTTTGCATAAAAAGGGTCAAAAAGGATTTCAGGCCAATCCGTGCCAACTTCCTCATCATGTTCAGTGTTTCCTTGAAAACAGCTATGTGCTACTGTCCTTTCTCATAAACGGATCTAATTAACTTTTATTCTTCATTTCCTTTAATAAAAAATGGCCTCACGTTCAGTGTTATTCTATCACCCTGGCGTTGAATGATCGATTAATCCATTCATTCATTTATTCAGCCATTCATAGTTTCATGTATAAGGTCATTTATTTCTAGAACCAAAGACTGAGTAAACTTCATCTAGCCACTCAAACAACTAGAACTAAGCCTGCGGAATTAGACCTTCTTGTTTGCACCGCAGCATAGAGTTACCCTGTAACCTGTTCTCAAATTGCTCCAAGTTATGGTTTGACTGATAAAACACCAAGGGCACAATGATGAATGGTTGGGTTTGCCCTTAGGCATATAAAATTCATAATCTTATAAGGAAAATTAAGAAAGTTTGTTGTTCCCAAAGACGATATATCTTTCGTCTTTGTATACAGACATCATAACCATTAGTATGAGAGTAGTAAATCCATTGGGTATGGCATTTTAATGTGGTATGACTGTATTACATTATTTCAATATGTGAGCCTTGGGTTTTTTAACATCTTGAGGATATATGTGAATGTCTAGGGAATGGTCATCAAGAAAGGTTCAAGTGTTGGTAGCTGGAATCTACTCTGAAAATAAGGACTTCATCAAGGAGTTAATAAAGTGGTTAACAGTTATTTTTGGATCCACCGTCCCTTTTAAACTACGGAGAACAAACTCGTTTCTTTGGTGGTGCTAATTCCTCACTGATGTACTTTCAGGAGATTCTAGCAAAATAGGTAATGTGGATTCATTTCTGATTTCTCTGCACAACACCACAAGGGCCCTCCAGAGATGCAGCAAATTCTGTGACATAAGAAGGCAAGATCCTAGGTTCATGGTGAATGATGCTCAAACCTGAACCTCAAGCTGTGTACACAAGAGTATCATTAGTATAGTCATGAGCCACTCCACATTTTCTGCAATTGTCAGAATTCTGAAAGCAAATGATATTGAAAGAAGATGGAGGAGGTAGAAGAGGAAGCAGAGAAGCAGAGGCAGTGGTGGTGCAGGCAAAGAATTCTGCTCGTAAGTGTTGTTGTTAGGTGCCATCAAGTCAGTTCCAACTAATAGCCGCCCTGTGTACAATAGAATGAAATACTGCCTGATCCTATATGTAATGGTCCCATGTTTTCAATACTTACCAACTTTTCAGTCATGTCAACTTTTAGACAAAAATACAAACAAAAATACCCAAGCTTCAGTTCTTTAAATATCCTGCTTAGCTGTTAGCACAGAAAATTGTCCTGTTACATTAGGTTTGTTTCCACCTCATGGTATGAATAAACAACACTGTGTTCCCTTGATGTTTGTCAATTATATGCCAAGGAAAACAACATATTGGGGCTCTCAGTGTTAATGTACTAGAATTTTTCAAATTTCAGATATCTAATTATATTTGCTTTTAATAGCGATATAAGATTTAGGTACTGAGGATTGAAAAGGCAACTCTAATGTTTATATACTTACATTATTAAAAAGTAATGTTACAAGACAGCTCTCTGTTGTGGCCTTACCTTGTAAATGTGCTTTTCAAACAAATTCATTATCTTCTACCTTCTATGCAAGGTCTTCAAAAGTATGATTGATTGACACTTTTAAAAATTAACATGGAGGTTATATTAGCCAGGACGACAAAGTTAAACTTAAAAAAAAAAAAAAGGATTCTGTGTATTTATTCAGAAACCCTGGTTGCACGGTGGTTAAGAGCTATGGCTGCTAACCAAAGGTCAGCAGTTAGAATCTACCAGATGCTCCCTGGAAACTCCATGAAGCAGTTCTTCTCTGTCCTATAGGGTCACTATGAATTGGAATAGACTCAACAGCAACGGGTTTTATATATTTATTGTTAAATCTCTGGCCAGCTCTGTAACATACAAAGTATATTGTGCATGGCCATATCAAATCTTATTTATAGGGACCACAGTCAGATACTGTGTACAAAAAGAAGGGGAGGTGGGAATTAAGACAGGGCTCTTTCCTTCAAGAAGCTCACAGTGCAATAAAAAAATACAGGTGTGTAAATATTTATAATACATTGCTATAATGAAAGTATGCAAATAGTGCAGTGATGTCACAAAAAGAGTGCAAATTACCTCTGCTCAATTGAGGAAGAAGTCCTCATCAAAAGGAGATGTTTTAGCATGAGTGTTTTACTAGCTAGGCAAGGGAAGAACCTCAGAAACAAGAACCAGTATGGCACCTTAGGAATACTGAAAGTTCTTTTAAAGCTGTGTCATAAAGTAAAACGAGTTGGTTAGAAGTTTAAAAGAGTGATGAAAGAGAAAAATATTTAAGGATTAGGCTATAGTGAGGCTTATTTGGCTCTCATGTTGTAGTAACTGAAGACAAAAAGGCCTTATTTATAATCATTCGCCCTAATAACAATGTGTTTGATGGATTGGACGGGAATTGAAGGCAGGAAGACCAGTTGTAAGACAAATGCAAGAGTTTGGACAAGAGACAGTGAGAGCCTGAACTAAATCAGTGACATTATGGATGGAGAGAAGAGGACACAACATAATAAAAGAGTGTCAGGTAAGAGAATGCCTACTACCTTCCACCCTATGGAGAAGATGAAGAGAGGAAGTCAACATAGTTGACTTCCCAGTTACTACCTTAGAGTAATTACGAATTGATACTGACACGTGTGATGTGATGGAATGGACTCTGAACTAGGAGTCAGAAAATCTGGTTTTTAGTTCCAGTTCTGCTATTATCTAGCTGTGTAACTTTGGGGGAGTCATTTTTTCTCTGCATGCTACTTCCTCACCTGCAAAATGTAAGGGATTGCTTGATGACTTATAAAATCCCTTCCATCTCTGTCATTCTATAGTTTTATGGATAGTTTTGAAAAGACAAAGCAGGCAAGTCTGGACATTCTTATCTAAAGAGGACAGAAAATAAAGTCCCTGAAGTAGCAGGTGGGATGGAAGATGTTTGTGTCACTTAAGAGGAATTGTACATAAACATGATTGTAGCCACCTGTCATTATCAAGGTACTGATTACTCACTTTCCAGATTAACCATGACCTCTACTCCTCCTCCTGACTGCATGGCTTTTAGGCCTGTCTTTGTTCATTAACATCTCCAACATCGGGTGAGAGGGAAGGAGGGAAGCACAATCACCACATTTTGCTGCTTATTAGGAACTCTATTTTTACTTCAAATGAATCTAAGAGGAAGAAACTTGAAGCTATAAGCTAAAAACAAGGCTTTTATGATTATCAGCAGATTTCACTTATACAGGTTTTCCTTATTCCCACAGATAACTGACAGTTTAATATCATAAGTTTGTTTCAAAGAATAAAAACAAATGAACATTAAAATCATAGTAAATAAAAGCTTATTTAAAGATCTATTTTTCAACAACATCAAAATAAATAAATTTTTTAAAAAATCTATTTTACTTTTTGGTGTGAAAGCAATGTTGCAGCACTGTTTTCTCCAGTACCTTCTCCAGAGTCTGGTCCAGCTAAGCTTAAAATTATTTGGACAATAAACGTTTTTACTAATTCTTTTGGAATATTGTTCAATAGGTAAATAGTGCTCAGATGGAAATGCTTAGTTCTCTTGCTGAGGGACAGTTAGGTAGGAACAATGGGAATTTCTGTGCTCCTTAGGAAACTAACTACTTTCCCCTTGAAAAGCCCAAATGCACTTACTAAAAAGAGACAGAATGTCAATATGTCATTCACCCATATAACATATTCAAGAAATATCAGAGTTAGGCTGACTGACCTGGCACTCCAGGGAAGGAAAGGAAAGGAAAAGAAAGAAAAGGAAAGAAACTACACAGCAAACCTGGATTTGCGGGACTAAATCAATATATGTTATATCTGAATACTTGGCCAAGAGGGCAGTTAAATGAATTGTGAGGTGTTACCACTTATAAATACAGTATCTCTCAGGTTTTTTATTAATCAGTATTAGATGCCAAGGTATTCTTGTATCTTTCTCTATCCTTTATCTTTATCAATCACTTTGAAATTGGTACCAATACTCAAGGGCAATTTGAGTAGAAGGGGAGCACTCAAGTGTTTTAAAAAAATAAGAATTAAGCACCAAGTTGATTTGGATAGTCTGGAGAGTATAAGATCAACACAGCAATTCCCAGCCTTTAAAACATCAACTGTGTAAATAATAATGATAGCTGACATTTTACAGTTTTCAGGGCATTTTGTTATACATTATCTCACTTAACCCTTATAACAGCCTTGTACATTGAGAACTATCATCCCTATTTTGCATATGAGAAAACTGAGCCTTGGGGAAATTCACTAACTATGTCACACAACTGATTAGTAGCAAAATTTCTAGTTGAACTTAGGTCCTCAGATGTCAATACTAGTTCCTACACTTCAGTTGCCATGTTGACTATAAAATTCTGTTTAAGAAGAACACACCTTCATCTAAGCTAGGTATGGGACAGAAAGCTGGATAATTGTACCAGCAAGGGTTCTGTATTCAATGAAGCTTCATTAACCAAAATGCTCAGGAAGTATGGTCTTCTGGTTATTGAATTTCTTTTTTGTTTCAGCTGTTTTTTGGCCATCATCGTAATGTGTATTCATTCATTTTTCTGACATAGTAAGTAAAGTATATGGAAAAGTAATTGAATTTTAGTGAATTACATAGTAAACTAAACAAATATCTGTTGGTTGACAACCCACAGAGCCTCAATGTCAGCATCTTGGCCATTAATTATGATTGTTTAGGAGTATAAGTGAAAGCATAGGATTCTGAACCAAATTTATACTGACTCCGAGATGAAACAAAGAAGTTATTAGAATAAATAATTGATGAGAATTTTTGTCTTGCTTTCTCCTTGAACTCAAGTTCAAGAAAAAAAAAATTCTGTTAGAATCTTGATAAATTGAAGTTTTACTGTATTATACATATATCTTTCAATGTAAAGCAATCTCCCATTCAGCAAATCTAGACACAAAACCAAGAGTCACCAGACTAAATATAAAGTAAAATAAATTGAGAACTATGGGTTGAGTGAAAATCACTCCCATTTCTTGAAGTCCTCTACAAGGATCTTGGAAAGACCAGGTAGAGTATTCATTTATTCTGGAGAAAGGATTTAAACCTCCCAAATATGTGTAACTTCTTGAAACATCTACATGATCATAAAATGTACATTATGGAGAGGAAAAAAGTAGAAGGGATGCTGTTGTGACAAACATTGTGGTATGCTAGGGCAGAAATCCAATGAAGTAAAACCAAGATGTTTGGGAAACTCAAGAGGGACTCATATTAAGCAAGTCACCAAGTGTCCACAATGAGAAATTCAATAAATAAAAAAAAATCATGGATATAGATACTGGAAATGAAAGTGGTAACATTATTACCAACCTTACAGAAATTAAAAGGATTATAAGAGAATCCTATGAATAATTGTATGCTAATAAACTAGATAATCTAGATAAAATAGATTCCTAGAAACATATAAACTACCTAAATTGACTCAAGAAGAAACAAAATCTCAACAGATGTATAACAAGGGAAGAGATTGAGTCAGTTATAAACCCCTCTCCCAACAAAGAAAAGTTCAGGACCTGATGGCTTCCCTGGAGAATTCTACCAAATATTTAAAGAAGAATTAGCACCAATTCTTCTCAAACTCTTCCCAAAAATAGAGGAGGAGGAAAGACATCCTAACTTATTCTATGAGGCCAGCATTACTCTGATACCAAAGCCAGATAAACACACCACAAAAAAAAAAAGACAAGAAAAATACAGACCAATGTCTCTTACGAATATAAATGCAAAAATCTTCAAGAAAACACTAGCAAACCAAATCCAATAGCATATTAAAGAGATTATGCACCATGATCAACTGGAATGTATCCCAAGACCAAAACCAAAAAACCCCACTGCCGTCGAGTCGATTTCGACTCATAGCGACCCTATAGGAGAGAGTAGAACTGCCCCATAGAGTTTCCAAGGAGTGTCTGGCGGATTCGAACTGCTGACCTTTTGGTTAGCAGCTGTAGCACTTAACCACTATGCCATCAGGATTTCCTGTATCCCAAGAATAGGAGTATAATTCAACATAAGAAATTAATCCACATTACTAGAATGAAAGAAAAAAAAATGCATCGTCATCTCCATGGATACAGAAAAGTCATTTGACAAAATCCTACATTCTTTCATGGTAAAAGTACTTGGTAAACTAGGAATAGAAAAGGAAATTCCTCAATACGATGAAGGGCATTTATGAAAACACACAGTGAACATCATACTCAATGGTGAAAGACTGACAGCTGTCCCCTTAAGATTAGGAAAAACACAAAACGTCCACTTTCATCACTGCTATTCAACATTTTACTGGAAGTCCAAGCCAGAGCAACTAGGCACGAAAAAGAAATAAAAGACATCCAAATTAGAAACGAAGAAATAAAACTATCTCTATTTTCACATAGTATGATACTATACATATATAGAAAATCCCAAAGGCTACACAAGAAAGCTACTTGAGCTAATGAAAAAGTCAGCAAAGTTCCAGCATACAAGACCAAAACACAGAAATTGGTTGCGGTTCTATACATCAGCAACAAATAATCTTAAAAGGAAATTAAGAAAGCTATTTATTTTACAATAGTGTCAAAAAGAATACAATAAATAAGAATAAGTTTAAACAAAGAGGCAAAAGACCTTTACACCGAAAACTATAAAACACTGCTGAAAGAAATTAAAAGAGATTTAAATAAATCGGAAAGTATCCTGTGTTCATGAATTGGAAAACTTAATATTGTTAAGATGTCAGGTCTATTCAAAGTGATCTACAAATACAATGCAATTCCTATTAAAATTCCAGCAACTTTTTTGCAGAAATAAAAAAAGCTGATTCTCAAATTTATATGGAATTTCAAGGGATCCAGAATAACCAAAGCAATCTTGAGAAAAATAAAAAAATAGGAGGACTCATACTTCCCAATTTCAAAATGTACTATGAAGCTACAATAACAAAAACAGTGTGGTTCTGGTATAAGAATTGGACATACAGACCAGTAGAGTAGGATTGAGAATTCACAAATAAGTCCGTACATCTATGGCCAATTGATTTTTTATAATGGTACCAAATCCATTCAATGTGGTAAAAATAGTCTCTTCAACAAATGGAACTAAGACAGCTGGATTTCCACTTGCAAAAGAATGGAGCTAGCCTATACCTCACACCATACACAAAAATATTAACTCAAAATGGAAAATGCACTAAATGTAAAAGCTAAAACCATAACACTCTTAGAAGAAAACTTAAGGGTAAACTTCAGAACCTTCTTTTAGGCAATGGATTTTTAGATATCACACCAAAAGCATAACCAATCAGAGGAAAAAAAAAATGATCATCTGGACTTCATCAAAGTTTAAAGCTTTTGTGCATCAAGAGACATCATTGAGAAAGTGAAAAGACAACATACAAATTGGGAAGAAATATTTGGAAACCATATAGCAGATAGGGGTTTAATATCCAGAACACATAAAGAGCTCTTAAAAGTTAACAACAAAAAGACTTACAATCCAATTTAAAAATGAGCAAATAACTTGAATAGACATTTACCCAAAGACGATATACAAGTGGCCAACAAGTATATGAAAAGATGCTCAACATCATTTGTCATCAGAAAAATGCAGTCAGAGCTACAATGAGATACCACTTCACACCAATTAGGATGGCTATTGTTTGAAAAAATGGAAAACACCAAGTGTTGAAGAGAATGTAGAGAATTCTGAACACTGATATTTTGCTGGTAGAAATGCAAAATGGTACAGCTGCTGTGGAAAACATTTTGGCAGTTCCTCAAAAAGTTAAAACATAGAATTACCATATGACCCAGCAATTCCACTCTTATATACTTCACAGAATTGAAAGCAGGAATGCGAAGAGATACATGAACACCAATGTTCACTGCAGCATATTCACAATAGCCAAAAGGTAGAAACAACTTATGTCCATCAACAGATGAATGGATAAACAAAATGTGGTATATATACACCAGAGTATTATTCAACCATAAAGAGAAATAAATTTCTTATATATGCCACCACATGGGTGAATCCTGAAAACATGATGGTAAGTGAAATAAGCCAGACAGAAAAGGACAAATATTGTATGATCTCACTTATATGAAATATCTAGAATAGGTAATTCCATCAATACAAAAGAAGAGTAGTGGTTACAAGGGGGGGCGGGGGAGGGGTAGGGAAAGGGAAGTGAAGTAAAAATAAAAAACAGGGACTTGTATGGAAAAGGAAGTTTACTTGAATGCTTTTTTTTTTCATCAGTGAAGGAGATTTAGAAGACTGAAACTTTAACAATTTTGATTAACATCTTTCTAAGGGCTTGCTTGGCAAGGTCTTTTTAGCACTCTCTCTTCTCTCAAATGGTATGAAGAACAAATCTTCAAACGTCTCCCTGCTGGGATTTTGCTTGGAACCACAGACATCCTCAAACAATTATTTTCTCATTAACACAGGGGAAAAGCAGGACTGCCACCACCTCTTCTTTGCCTGTGGCCCCTAATAACTCTAAATAATATTTCAGAAGTGATCTCCCTCATTATTTATTATTCTCCAGTGAAATACTTTCTCTAACAGAGATCAAATGTGTCTTGCATTAATTCATATTATAGTTAAATTTTGACATTCTCTGATCTATGTGTTTTATATATGACAGTGATCTGAATGCAGTATGATAAAGCTTAGAATTAATCTACGTGCATTTCAATACTCAATAAAAAAGCTAACAAAAATTTCCCCAATTAGCATAGGCATTAACCTTCAATTTTATCTAGCAAATCAACTGAAGAATAATTACTCTGAAGACTAGACCAAATTATGCCCATTTAGTTTCTTAATTTCTTCATGTAAAATGAACTGATGAACTTTTGGACAGCCCCATACTATAGCTAAATTCAATGCTTCATTCTTAATTTCTTTCAATTGTCTCCATAAAAACAATTTGCAGTTCAGAAGATATGTCAAACACAAGCAATCTGCAATGAACAATAGCTACTTTAACATATTTACCTTTCACAGAAACTAGAAAGGGTCCCATATTAATTTATTTGAATTCTTCAACAAGCAAATTAAAAATGAGGAGCTAAATTTCATCCTATTTGATTCTTTGTTTTATTATATATTTATAAGATAATTTAATTTAATTGTGATAAGTCACATCCCGTGGACTGTCATTGTCTCCAAAGTGTGGGAGTAAAATTGCCATTAATTAAGTCTTAGGTGACTGGAAAACAGAAACCATCTATAAACAACTCAATTCAGCCATTGAAGTAAGACTGGAACTGCAAATCTAGGGTCCAAAAGAAGTGAGGGTAAAAATTTAAGTTACAAAGCAACGTAATGTGGTCCACCTTCTTTGCTAGCCCCTTATTTGGTATTTGTGGATCTCTGAACAGAGCTAGCACCACTGTTGACCACAGGCAAAGGAATGGGGCTTTTGGTCAAGTTTCTAGGACTAAGAAATTAAGTATGTGGTAATCAAATTTCCACATGGGGTTAATCAGACAAAGTTATAGATACAGAAATAATATGCAAACTTAATTTGTTATACTGGCAAAATGGTCCCATGAAGTAAGAATAATGTCAATAGGAGAGGGCACGAGGTCTTAGGAACAAGCTTAGACTTAAAGGTAAAAAAACAGACAACTACAAATACAGGATACAAGAGATCTCATTAAAAATAAGTATATCTTAATAGACCTGGAAGCTAAGTGGGAGTTAGCATTGCAGTATTATTGCAATGATGACCCACAGGTGTACTGAAAAAAAAAAAAAACACAAAGTAAGGTATTTGATGACACTATTAGTCAGAGTCTTATGGAATTAACATTTGCTGAGCTTTTTCTAAGTGCCAAGAAGTGTGCTAAATGTTTCATACACATTATTTCATTCAATTGTCCCTAAATTCTACCCCCATAGGTAATAATTTTAGCCCCATATTACAGATGAGAAAACTGAGGTCTCAGACTTCTACCAATTTTTGCCTAGATTATATGCTCCCAGATTCCCTATTCTTTTAATCTATCCACCCACTGAGGCATCACATGGCTTTATCTTGGATTATCAACCATTGTTCTCCCAACATGTTCATAGTTTATTTTACTATGGCATAGACTGTTCTACTCCTTGGACAGTATGCTGTACCTGCCTAGCATCTGGGGCTGCTCTCTCAGTTACTTGTCCTCATGAGATTGGACCCATCTGTCTTGCTATGAACAAGTAGCCATGCATCTATAAATTTAGACTTTTAACAGAAAGTGCCTTCCTCAATCCATGTCTGTTTTGTACAGGGTAATAATTGAGAAAATGGCTACTGTAGTCCTAGAAAGTAAGGTATTGTGACACTGAAATCTAAACTGAGCCTTGGATAGCCTTTTTTCTTTTAATTAAAAATATGCATGAATGGTTGTATACGACAGATGATTTTTGCCTTGTGATCTACTTTGATATATCGATGAAACTACAATGATAAATTATATTTAATTACAATCATCAAAACAGATGAATCAAAGCATACAATTCCCTGTTCATCACAAAAATCATGCAGAAAAGTGTATTTTAAAATTCTGTTGGTGAGAGAATTAACCAAACGTTTTCTACCTGATCCAAAACAGAAACTTTCCACTTCCTATTGAAATTTCAGAGAAGAATGAGAATCTGAGAAGTCAAATGGACTTTGCAGAGTCTGTTCAGCTTTCAGGCAGCTGGACAACAAAAAATTACATGACCTAGTTATCTAGTCTCTTCTTGAAGTCAACAGGGAAAATATTTTAGTTTCAATAATATCAGCCTTTGACATGTTTTTTATTTCTTCTGTGCCTACACAGTGCCTAAAAACCAGTTGTATTAAATTGTTTTATGAATCGAACAGTTGTAGCCAGCTTTGAAGCAAATTTTAAATCATGGACAGATTCAACAGCAGGCTGGTTGACCATACTGCATTTTCTTCACTGTGATAGCCATAGAGGTTTTCACTGTGTTCAAAAGAAATTTCTGTTGCTTCTGTTTTAATTACATTTTCCTCTTTTAATCCTCTGCATAGTTAAAAAAAGAACTTGTTAAAATTTCTCCCCATAACAACAATTGATGATAAGATGCTGTCATGGATTGAATTGTGTCTCCCAAAAATGTGTGTCAACTTGGCTAGTCCATGATTCCCAGTATTGTGTGATTGCCCACCATTTTGTCATCTGATATGATTTTCCTATGGGTTGTAAATCCTATCTCTATGATGAGAATGAGTTGAGATTAGTGGCAGTTATGTTAATAAGACAGGACTCAATCTACAAGATTAGGTTGTATTATAAGCCAATCGCTTTTGAGATATAAAACAGAGAAGGGAGCGGAGAGACAGGGGACCCCATACCACCAAGAAAGAAGCATTGGGAGCATAGCTCGTTCTTTGGACCTGGGCCCCTGCACTGAGAAGCTCCTAGGACTGAAGAAGATTGATGATAAGAACCTTCCCCCAGAACCAACAGAAAGAGAAAGCCTTCCGCTGGAGCCAACACGGGGAATTCAGACTTCTAGCCTACTAGCCTGTGAGAGAATAAATTTTTGTTTGTTAAAGCCATCCACTTGTGGTATTTTTGTTATAGCAGCACTAGATAACTAAGACAGAGGCCAATTACCTCTTGTCTTTAAACAAAATACCTATCCCTGTAGCTTGTTCTCAAATAAAATAAATAACAAAATAATCTAAACCTATTTACTATTCTTTTCTAGATTTTCCACAGTTTCCCATCTCTATTTCATATGTATGGTGAGGCTGTCATAAAGTAAGCATCTAGTATCTGATTGCTTTTGCTAGAGGCCATTGAGTCTGTTCTGATTCATAGTGGCCCTATGTACAACAGAAGGAAATGTTGCTGGCCCCTAGTATCTGATAGCTATTATTATTATATCAGAAGAAAAATGAAGGTACACTAGATCAGTTATTGAAACATGATCTCAGAGCATAATCAAGAACAAAAATTTTAAACTAAAAATTGGGGCACCCCAGAAAGAAGAGCTGGAACTAGAGTCAGTACAGAAAACCTGTTGTCAGCACTAGAATGATACATCATGGGTCAGATAGGCCACTACTCTACATATTACAGATTAATACAGAGTGACTTAAGAACAATATGGGAGCCCATAGATCGGTGCTAGTACATCGTGTTCTGAGTCAGAGCAGTAGGAAGAGTAATGAGATCCTATGCTTCAAATGGGATTGGTCTGGGAATTAGGACAAAGCTGATACTGCAGATTGGTAATTCAATAAATCAAGCTGGAGAATTTCGAGAAGTCAAAAACAGGAGAAATGAAGTAGGGGCTAATACCTTTCCTTGGTAAGAACTAAGATGAGGGTATGTCCCTTGGTAAACGAAGGTGCTTTGAGCAAAGCAGCAGACACTTCGTATCCTGCTTTTCACTGTGAGTTCAGCTCCATTGTACACACTTTCTTTAGACAATAAGAAAATATTAGAATCCCAAAGACTCATTATGTACCCTTACATAAGAAACTATCTGAGTTATATTTTGCAAAGTTGAGATGGTAAGCTTAAGGGATCAAACTGCTCAACAAGCTATATATATTTTTTGTAATGCCAACAGAGGAATGTTGAAAAAAACAATTCTTGTTGGAAGCATGAAAATTTAGCCCACTAAAGAGTTTTCCATGGTTTATGGATCCTCAGACCAGAAAGGTCATCCAGGTCAATCTTCTACTAAATGTACAAACGAAACCAACAATAATTCAGACCTCTGGTCAATCAGCCTTTGTTTGAATGCTTCCAGGGATAAGAAGCCCATTTAATTTTCAGATAGTTTCAGTTTAAATCTGCCTTCCTAATAACTCATTCATTTAGTTTCACTCTTTGGAGCCAGTAAAGAAAAATCTAATCCTTCTTCCATCTGACACTTATTGGTGATTAAAAAAAAGGTGAGGGGACACTGACATTACCTTGCCAGCTGGTCAAGAAGCAAAGTGCCCACACATCAGGTTCACATAGGAAAAGAAAGCAAAACTAATTGAAAGAGAGAGAAAGAGATCAAACAAGTTTACCTCGACCATTTGTACATATGTGGCATCTCATTCAGGTGATAAACATGGGCCTGGGACATACTTATTAGACTTAAAATTCCCTTAGGGCAAAGACTATGTCTTATTTATTATTGTATCTCAAATATCACCAGGCCCTGGCATATATTAGATAAGGAACGAATATTTTCTGATTGAGATACTGCACTGGTTCTAACAGAACCAAAAAGAGTAGAATTGAAGGCCAAAGACATGTTTTGACAAGAATTCAAGGTAAGCTAAACTAAGAACCTAGAAGAAAGATTGTTCTGCTCTCTCCATCTGATTTGCAAGGTTTAATTCCATTAATATCAGGCTTTCATATCCTTTTTATTTTTCTCTATATCTATACTACAGTGCCTAAAAATCAGTTGGACTAAATTATTTTACTGAATTGTGCAGCTATGTAAACACAGTTTTTAATCATTTTTAAAACCCAAGGAGAAATAATACGATTCCTTTAAAATGTAAATGTGGAGTGCTTAGTATAGAAGAAATATGATGATGATGATGGCTAACATTTGTTGAGCATTTTCTTCATGTCAGATACTGTGTGAATTATTTTACATACATTATCTCATTTAAGCCTCATGATCTTATGTATTATGTATGTATACATTGTCATCTCCATGTTAAAGTTGAGGAAAACATAGCTTAGAGTGTTTATTTAATTCACCCAAAGCTAGAATGTCCAAAAAACCGTTAGCACGTGTTAATGATACCTTGAGGACATTATTGTCAAAATTTTCCTTTAAACATGATGCAATACCAAGAATCCTTAAGCCCTTGACTGGTGACCAGATTCACTTCCCTCTTTGTTCTCATGTTCACCTCTTTAACGGTTTAAACTTTGTTTAAAGCTGGTTGCTCTCCATGGATTTTCCTCTACTCAAATCCTGTCAGAATTACATACAGTAACCTTAGGAAACCAAAAGAGGCACCACTTACCTAAAAATTGCTTCCAGGTAGGATATGAAAGCAAAATAATTACCAGGATATATGCCACATTTCTAGAGTTGCTCTCGTTTCTGTCACTTCAGATGAATGATAAACAGAAACTGGCCAAGGGAAATGCCACTTGGTGATGAATTGTGGTCATAAACCATAAGAAACACATTTAAAAGTGTCTAGAAATAAGGTTGAGCTTGTTCCAGGTAGATACACAGACATACCCCAAAACAGTTGTGCCAAACAACTCCATCACAGAACTGCCTACCCCAGAGACCAACAAGTTCAGTCCTTACATTTTGGAAGTAGTCAAAATGTCATCCATGGAAGTGAGGCCGACTCCACAGAACCCCATAGAACATGTCAACACCTTTGCACCTTCAATATGCACCTACGCTTTTTCCTTTAGAAAAGGACACAAGTAGCCAGAGAAGTATTGCAGTATTTTATTTTCCTGCTGTTCTGTCTCACCAGACGTATGGTGAGACCACAAGGTATGAAATTGGATTAAAAATCCCAGCTCTGCCACTTATTACAGATTTACCTCTTTAATCTTCAGTTTCCTCATCTGTAGATATCCATATTATATATGCATACATGTTCTATACATGTTCTATAAATATAATACCTCATAGGTTGTAAATATTGATAATGTATATAGTAAGGTGTCATCTGCATAATGCAGGTTATTAATGAGTCTTCCTCCAATCCTGAGGCCCCGTTCTTCATCGTATAGTCCAACTTCTCGGATTATTTGCTCAGCATAAAAATTGAGCAGGTATGGTGAAAGGATGCAATCCCGATGCACACCTTTCCTGACTTTAAACCACGCAGTATCCCCTCCTTCTGTTCAAATGACCATCTCTTGATCTATGAAAAGGTTCCTCATGAATGCAATTAAGTGTTCTGAAATTTTCATTCTTTGCAATGTTTTCCATAATTTGTTATGATCTACACATTCAAATACTTAGCATAGTCAATAAAACACAGGTAAATACCTTTCTGGTATTCTCTGCTTTCAGCCAGGATCCATCTGACATCAGCAACAATATCCCTGGTTCCATGTCCTCTTCTGAATCCAGCTTTAATTTCTGGCAGTTCCCTGACAATGTACTGCTGTAGCTGCTTTTGAAAGATCTTCAGCAAAATTACACTTATGTGTGATATTAATGATATTGTTCGATAATATTGGATCACCTTTCTTTGGAATAATCATAAATATGGATCTCTTCCATTTGGTTGGCTAGGTAGCTGTCTTCCAAATTCCTTGGCATAGACGAGTGAGCACTTCCAGCGCTGCATCTGTTTGTTGAAATATCTTATTTGGTATTCCTTCAATTCCTGGAGCCTTGTTCTTAGCCAAT
Organism: Elephas maximus indicus; assembly: GCF_024166365.1. Classification (NCBI taxonomy): domain Eukaryota; kingdom Metazoa; phylum Chordata; class Mammalia; order Proboscidea; family Elephantidae; genus Elephas; species Elephas maximus. Next base: position 58,415,053 of record NC_064846.1, on the reverse strand, counting down.
GCCTTGTTGAAAGTGAAGAGCACTTGAACAACTTACTGATGAAAGTCAAAGACCACAGCCTTCAGTAGTATGGATTACACCTCAACATAAAGAAAACAAAAATCCTCACAACTGGACCAATAAATAACATCATGATGAACGGAGAAAAGATTGAGGTTGTCAAGGATTTCATTTTACTTGGATCCACAATCCACACACTTGGAAGCAAGAATAAAGAAATCAAAGGACATGGAGCTGGAGCCAAGATGGCAGAATAGACAGACACTTACGCCGAGACCCTCTTTACAACAAAGACCCGAAAAAACAAGTGAAACGAGTATATTTATGACAAACTGGGAGCCCTGACCATCAAAGGCAATCTTAGAAAACAAAGTGAGGGGCAGGGAGAGGAAGAGACCGTTCAGAAGCGGAGAGGAGTTACCGGACCTAAATCGTGGGGAGCCCTCAGGCACCATTCCCGGAATGGTGGCGGGCTGGCACTAGCGTTCAGTCCCAGTTTCCTCAGGGAGAAGCGGCCAGCCACACAGCCTACTCACACCTCCAGAACCTGAAAAAAGCAGTACTCTCGGCAAAAATACTTGCGTAAATTTTACTGTACAAACCCACCCCCAAGCCAGCTTCAGCGGCTGAATTCCCTGGGCCTGAGATAGGCCCTGTTGAGCACCTAGAGCCATCCTCCCAACCTAAGAGAAGGAATAAATCCACAAATGGGGGGAAACATAATTTGCCAGCTCCACTAACTGGGGGACCTCAGGACAGAAAGCGCTCCTGTCCAGGCATAAACGGTCCATGGACTTTGAGTATCTTTCTCTTCTGCGTGGACCTGTGTGGGCCTATTTCAGGAGAATAGGCCATTGTTGGCAGACTCCAACCATTTTAGCTGTGCGGTGGAGAGGTGGGTATTTGATGTTCGACATTGCTTTGCTTATTAAACAGAGTCTTCACCTACCCACATCAGGGACCTAAGAACTGGTAGCACCACTCGGATCACCCAGCCAGCTGCAACAGGGGCCCAAGGATAACTGGTACCTCCCAGTACTTATAACCAAAAACACTGGGCACCCATGGTCCCTCTGCAGAACCCACCCACTAGCACGCTCTAGGGAACAGAGAGGCATTTTCCTCAGAGACACTCAGGGGTAGGTTCTCAGCCCCCTGCCTTGTTCAGAGCATAATCCCCTGCTGCAATCAGATACCAGTACATATACGAAACATCTCTGCCCCTCTAAGACTGTAGGACACAGCCTGTACCACACACTTGATGATCAGATACCTAGAAGCCTGAGATGAATTCATATGAGAAAAGTGAATGGACTCCTAGACTAATATACCTGATAACAGCTCTAGCCATCTGGGGGCAGGAGGTCAGAGCACCAAAGGTGAAAATGATCAAGCTAGCTCACTCAAGCTAACCCTTTGGGTATACCAAAACAAAACAAAGCAAGCAGATACAACACGGTAAGCAAGCATAAACTAATACAATAACTTATTGATGGGTCGAAGACAACAGTCAATATCAAGTCACATAAAGAAACAGACCATGATCACCTCAACAGGCTCTCAAAACAAAGAATCCAGGGATCTTTTAGATGAAAGTGCATTCCTGGCATTACCAGATGCAGAATACAAAAGTTTAATATACAGAACCCTTCAAGATATCAGGAAGGAAATGAGGCAATACACAGAACAAGCCAAGGAACACACAAATAAAGTAACTGAAGAAATTAGAAATATTATTAAGGAACATAATGAAAAGTTTAATAAGATGGAAAAATCCATACAGATAAAAAGCAATCAGAAATTCAGAGGATTAACAATACAATTACAGAATCAGACAACTCAATAGAAAGTCAGAGGAGCAGAATTGAGCAAGTAGAAGCTAGAATTTCTGAACTCGAAGATAAATCATTTGGCACTAATATATTTGAAGAAAAATCAGATAAAAGAATGTTTAAAAATGAAGAAACCTTAAGAATCATGTGGGACTCTATCAAGAGAAATAACCTATGAGTGATTGGAGTACCAGAACAGGGAGGGATAACAGAAAATACAGAGAAAATTGTAGAAGATTTGTTGGCAGAAAACTTCCCTGATATTGTGAAAGTTGAGAAGATATCTATCCAAGATGCTCATCGAATTCCACATAAGGTAGATGTTAAAAGAAAGTCACCAAGATGTATTATAATCAAACTTGCCAAAACCAAAGATAAAGAGAGAATTATAAGAGCAGCGAGGGATAAAAGAAAAGTCACCTACAAAGGAGAGCCAATAAGCTCGGACTACTCGGCAGAAAACATGCAGGCAAGAAGGCAATGGGATGACATATTTAAAAAACTGAAGAAAAATAGTGGCCTGCCAAGAAGCATATATCCATCAAAACTGTCTCTTAAATATGAAGGTGAAATTAAGACATTTCCGGGTAAACTTCTCTGATATTGTGAAAGAGAAGATATCTATACAAGATACTCATCGAACTCTACATAAGGTAGATCTTAAAAGAAAGTCACCAAGACATATTATAAACAAGGTTACCAAAACCAAAGATAAAGAGACAATTATAAGAGCAGCCAGGGATAAAAGAAAAGTCACCTACAAAGGAGAGCCAATAAGAATTAGCTCGGACTACTCGGCAGAAACCATGCAGGCAAGAAGGCAATGAGATGACACATTTAAAAAACTGAAGGAAAATAGTTGCCTGCCAAGAATCATATATCCATCAAAACTGTCTCTTAAATATGAAGGTGAAATTAAGACATTTCCAGATGAGCACAAGTAGAGGGAATTTGTAAAAACCAAACCAAAACTGCAAGAAATACTAAAGGGAGTTCTTTGGTTAGAAAATCAATAATATCAGGTATCAATCCAAGACTAGAACACTGGGCAGAGCAACCAGAAGTCAACCCAGACAGGGAAATCCAAAAAAACAAACCAAGATTTAAAAAAAAAGCCCATCACAGGGTAACGGTGATGTTATTACATAAAAGAAGACAACATTAAAATAATACAGAGGGACTAAGAAATGTAATCATACACCTTCCATATGGAGAGGAAGATACGGCGATACAAAGAAATAAAAGTTAGTTTTAAATTTAGAAATATAGGGGTAAATAATAAGGTAACCACAAAGGAGACAAACTATCCTACTCATCAAAATAAATTACAAGGGAAAAATACAGACTCAGCAGAAACAAAATCAACAACAACAAATATGAGGAAAGGACAATATATAAAGAAAATCTACTCAGCACATAAAATCAAGTGGGAAAAAGAAACTGTCAACAACACACCAAAAAAGACATCAAAATGATAGCACTAAATTCATACCTATCCATAATTACCCTGAATGTAAATGGACTAAATGCACCAATAAAGAGACAGAGTGGCAGAATGGATTAAAAAACAAGATCCGTCTATATGCTGCCTACAAGAGACACACCTTAGACTTAGAGACACAAACAAACTAAAACTCAAAGGATGGAAAAAATATATCGAGCAACCAAAAATAAAAAAAAAAAAGCAGGAGTGTCAATATTAATTTCTGACAAAATAGACTTTATAGTTAAATCCATCATAAAGGATAAGGAAGGACACTATATAATGATTAAAGGGACAATACACCAAGAAGATATAAAAATATTAAATATTTATGCACCCAATGACAGGGCTGCAAGGTACATAAAACAAACCCTATCAGCATTAAAAAGTGACATAGACAGCTCCACAATAACAGTAGGAGACTTCAACACACCACTTTCGGTGAAGGACAGGACATCTAGAAAGAAGCTCAATAAAGACACGGAAGATCTAAATGCCACAATCAACCGACTTGACCTCGTAGACATATACGGAACACTCCACCCAACAGCAACCAACTATACTTTCTTTTCTAGTGCATGCGGAACATTCTCTAGAATAGACCACATATTAGGTCATAAAGCAAGCCTTAGCAGAATCCAAAACATTGAAATATTACAAAGCATCTTCTCTGACCATAAGGCCATAAAAGTGGAATCAATATCAGGAAAAGCAGGGAAAAGAAATCAAACACTTGGAAACTGAACAATACCCTGCTCAAAAAAGACTGGATTAGAGAAGACATTAAGGATGGAGTAAAGAAATTCAGAGAATCCAATGACAACGAAAACACTTCCTATCAGAAACTTTGGGACACAGCAAAAGCGGTGCTCAAAGGCCAATTTATATCAACAAATGCACACATCCAAAAAGAAGAAAGGGCCAAAATCAAAGAACTATCACTACAACTTGAACAAATAGAAAGAGAGGAACAAAAGAAACCCGCAGGCACCAGAAGAAAACAAATAATAAAAATTAGAGCTGAAATAAATGAAATAGAAAAGAATTGAAAAAATTAACAAGAGCAAAAGCTGGTTTTTTTTAAAAAACTCAACAAAATTGATAAACCACTGGCCAAACTGACAGAAGAAAAACAGGGGAGGAAGCAAATAACCTGAATAAGAAATGAGATGGGCGATATTAAAACAGACCCAACTGAAATTAAAAGAATCATATCAGATTACTATGAAAAACTATACTCAAATTTGAAAACCTAGAAGAAATGGATGAATTCCTAGAAACACGCTACCTATCTAAACTAACACAAACAGAGGTAGAACAACTAAATAGACCCATAACAAAAGAAGAGATTGAAAAGGTAATCAAAAAACTCCCTACAAAAAAAAGCCCTGGTCTGGATGGCTTCACTGCAGAGTTCTACGAAACTTTCAGAGAAGGGTTAACACCACTGCTACGAAAGGAATTTCAGAGCATAGAAAAGGACAGACTACTACCAAACTCATTCAATGAAGCCACCATATCCCTGATACCAAAACCAGGTAAAGACAGCAAGAGAAAAGACAATTACAGACCTATATCCCTCATAAATGTAGATGTAAAAATCCTCAACAAAATTCTAGCCAATAGAATTTAACAACATATCAAAAAAATAATTCACCATGACCAAGTGGGATTCATACCAGGTATGCAGGGATGTTTCAACATTAGAAAAACAATTAATGTAATCCACCACATAAATAAAACAAAACACAAGAATCACACGATTTTATGAATTGATGCAGAAAAGGCATTTGACAAAGTTCAACACTCATTCATGATAAAAACTCTCAGCAAAACAGGAATAGAAGGAAAATTTCTCAACATAAAAAAGGGTATTTATACAAAGCCAACAGCCAACATTACCCTGAATGGAAAGAGCCTGAAAGCATTCCCACTGAGATTGGCAACCAGACAAGGATGCCCTTTATCACCACTCTTATTCAACATTGTGCTGGAAGTCCTAGCCAGAGCAATTAGGCTACTCAAAGAAATAAAGGGCATCCAGATTGGCAAGGAAGAAGTAAAAGTATCTCTATTTGCAGATGACGCCCTCTTATACACAGAAAACCCTAAGGAATCCTCCAGAAAACTACTGAAACTAATAGAGGAGTTCAGCAGTGTACCGGGATACAAGATAAACATACAAAAATCAGTTGGATTCCTCTACCCCAACAAAAAGAACATCGAAGAGGAAATCACCAAATCAATGCCATTTACAGTAGCCCCCAAGAAGATAAAATACTTGAGAATAAATCTTACCAGAGATGTAAAAGACTTATACAAAGAAAACTACAGTACACTTCTGCAAGAAACCAAAAGAGACTTACATAAGTGGAAGAACATATCTTGCTCGTGGATAGGAATACTTAACATTATAAAAATGTCTATTCTACCAAAAGCGATCTATACATTTAATGCAATTCTGATCCAAATCCCAAGGACATTCTTTAATGAGATGGAGAAACAAATCGCCAACTTCATATGGAAGGGAAAGAGGCCCCAGATAAATAAGGCCTTACTGAAGAAGAAGAACAAAGTGGGAGGCCTTTCTTTACCTGATTTTAGAACCTATTATATCACCACAGTAGTCAAAACAGCCTGGTACTGGTACAACAACAGATACGTGGACCATTGGAACAGAATTGAGAATCCAGACATCAATCCATCCACATATGAGCAGCTGATATTTGACAAAGGCCCCAAAACAGTCAAATGGGGGAAAAGACAGTCTTTTTAACAAATGGTGCTGGCATAACAGGATATCCATCTGCAAAAAAATGAAACAAGACCCATACCTCACTCCATGCACAAAAACGAACTCAAAATGGATCAAAGACCTAAATATAAAATGGAAAACGATAAAGATCATGGAAGAAAAAATAGGGACAACGTTAGGAGTCCTAATACATGGCATAAGCAGCACACAAAACATTACTAACAATGCAGAAGAAAAACTAGATAACTGGGAGCTCCTAAAAATCAAACACTTATGCTCATCCAGACTTCACCAAAAGAGTAAAAAGATTACCTACAGACTGGGAAAAATTTTTTAGCTATGACATTTCCGATCAGCGCCTGATCTCTAAAAGCTGCATGATAATGCAAAAACTCAACTACAAAAAGACAAATAACCCAATTATAAAATGGGCAAAAGATCTGAACAGACACTTCACTAAAGAAAACATTCAGGTAGCTAACAGACACATGAGGAAATGCCCACAATCATTAGCCATCAGAGAAATGCAAATCAAAACTACAATGAGATTTCATCTCTGTCTAGCAAAAACCAAACCAAAAACCAAACCCAGTGCCGTTGAGTCGATTCCGACTCATAGTGACCCTATAGGACAGAGTAGAACTGCCCCATAGAGTTTCCAAGGAGCGCCTGGTGGATTCGAACTGCCGACCCTTTGGTTAGCAGCTGTAGCACCAGCCACCTGGCCACCAGGGTTTCCTCAGTCCAACAAGGCTGGCATTAATACAAAAAACACGAAGTAATAAATGTTGGAGGGGCTGTGGAGAGATTGGAACACTTATACACTGCTGGTGGGAACGTAAAATGGTACAACCACTCTGGAAATCCATTTGGCGCCTCCTTAAAAAGCTAGAAATAGAACTACCATACAATCCAGCAATCCCGCTCCTGGGAATATATCCTAGAGTAATAAGAGCCTTTACACGAACAGATATATGCACACCCATGTTCATCGCAACACTGCTTACAATAGCAAAAAGATGGAAGCAACCAAGGTGTCCATCAAGGGATGAATGGATAAACAAATTATGGTATAGTCACAGAATGGATACTACACATTGATAAAGAGCAGTGGTGAATCTGTGAAACATTTCATAACATGGATGAATCTGGAAGTCATTATGCTGAGTGAAATTATTCAGTTGCAAAAGGACAAATATTGTATAAGACCACTATTATAAAAGAGCCTGAAAAATAGTTTAAACAGAGAAGAAAATATTCTTTGACGGTTACGAGGAGGGGGAGGGTGGGAAAGGGGCATTCACCAATTAGATAGTAGGTAAGAACTATTTTATGTGACGGGAAAGACAACTCACAATACAGGGGAGATCAGCACAACTGGTAAACCAAATGCAAAGAAGTTTCCAGAATAAACTGAATGGTTTGAAGGCCAGCGTAGCAGGGGCAGGGGTATGGAGACCATGGTTTCAGGGGACATCTAAGTCAATTGGCATAATAAAATCTATTAAGAAAACATTCTTCATTGCTCCTTGGAGAGAGGCACCTGGGGTCTTAAATGCTAGCACGCAGCCATCTAAGATGCATCAATTGGTCTCAACCCACCTGGATGAAAGGAGAATGAAGATCACCAAGGACACAAGATAATCACGAGCCCAAGAGACAGAAAGGGCCACATGAACCAGAGACTACATCAGCCTGAGACCAGAAGAACTAGATGATGCCCAGATACAACCGATGACTGCTCTGACAGGCAACACAACAGAGAACCCTTTCTTCAGGATACACGTCTACCTCTGCAGGTTGCCTACCTCTGCTCACCTGTTGGAACTTGTGATGATTAAGATTGTGTGTCAACTTGGCTGGGCCATGATTCTCAGTGTTTTGGCAGTTGTATAGGAGTAGGTGAGCAGTGGGATGTGGACCCCAAGTTCTCGTAAAAAGACCAGACTTAATGGTCTGACTGAGACTAGAAGGACGCCGGTGGTCATGGCCCCCAGACCTTCTGTTGGCCCAGGGCAGGAACCAGTCTGGAAGCCATTTCTTCAGACACGGATTGGACTGGACAATGGGTTGGAGAGGGCTGCTGGTGAGGAGTGAGCTTCTTGGACCAGGTGGACACTTGAGACTATGTTGGCATCTCCTCCCTGGAGGGGAAATGAGAGGGTAGAGGGGGTTAGAAGCTGGCAAAATGGACACAAAAAGAGAGAGTGGAAGGAGGGAGCGGGCTGTCTCATTAGGGGGAGAGCAGCTGGGAATATGTAGCAAGGTGTATGTGAGTTTTTGTGTGAGAGACTGAGTTGATTTGTAAACTTTCACTTAAAGCACAATAAAAATTAAACAGAAACCAAAGGACGCATTTCATTGAGCAAATCTGCCTCAAACGACCTCTTTAAAGTGTTAAAAACAAAGACATCACTTTGAGGACTTAGGTGTGCCTGACCCAAGCCATCATGTTTTCAATCACCTCATATGCGTGCAAAAGCTGTACAATGAATAAGGAAGACCAAAAAAAAATTGACACCTTTGAATGAGGGTGTTGGTGAAGAGTATTGAGTATACTATGGACTGCCAAAAGAATAAACAAATCTGTCTTGGAAGAAATACAGTCAAAATGCTCCTTAGAAACAAGGATGGTGAGACTAGGTCTCATATATTTGGACATGTTATCAGGAGAGATCAGTTCCTGGAGAAACAACATCATGCTTGGTAAAGTAGAGGGTCAGTTAAAAAGAGGAAGACGCTGAAGGAGATGGATTGACACAGTGGCTGCAACAATGGACTCAAGCATAACAATGGTTGTGAGGATGGAGCAGGACCTGGCAGTGTTTTGTTTTATTGTACATAGGGTCACTGCGGTCGGAACTGACTGATCGGCACCTAACAACAACAACAATGCATAATAAGGTGCCGGTTATATAATAGATTCTCAATAAACAGCAAATATTTTAATGGAATGAATTTTTCTCCATACATTGGTGTATGTTAGAAACTTCACTTTTTTTGTTTAAATTCAATTAAATTTGACTCAGCCTGCATTTTACTGGGACAACAGTAAATTCAATCTCCTACATATCAGGGAGTCTCAAGAGTTGTACACAGAGCAGAACATTGGGGAAGGGTTTTGATCATAGGTTTACACCAGTTACCACTGATAAGCTCACATGGTCCTTTGATGTTTGGCAGCTCAGTAGCTTCTATACAACGCTGATCACAGGCATCTTTGCAAAGAAGGGACCTCAGATGTGGCAAATCTAAGTATACCATCCAGCCTCCTCCCCACACACTCACATACACACGCACAAAGCCTATGTAGCCCAGTTTTCTTGATACCCCAATCCACAACTCCTTACCTAGTTTCAAGGACTATTATCCTGATATCTTGCTACTTCCTCCTACACATTTTCAGAGGCCTCACATCTGGATCCCTCCTTCCAGTTAAGTTTTTCAACGAGTTGAGGCTTTCAAAAATCCTGAAATTTTTGTTTGCTTGTTTCTGGTAACTTTGGCAACATAAAGTATACCTCATTCCCAGGCAAAGCTACAAAATAGCCTAAATACCTTCTAGAAATAAGAGGGGAAAAAAAGGAGAGAACAAAACACATATAACTCATTCTTTGTGTTTCTTATAGCAATTAAGAAAAATAAATAACCCACACTGATATCTCAGTAGGAGTCCTTGGGTGGTGCAAAGGATTAAGCACTAAAGTACTAACCAAACGGTTGGTGGTTCAACCCCACCCAGAGGCACCTTGGAAGAAAGGCCTGGCAATCTGTTTCCAAAAGGTCACAGCCATGAAAAACGTATAGAGAGTAGTTCTACTCTAAAACACCTGAGGTAATCATAAGTCAGAACTGACTCAACAGAACCGGTTACTGGTCAATATCTCAGTAAATGACCACACCCCACTAGTGTATATTCCAGACAAAATATTAAAGTAGGTGAAATGAATCCTTCATTCTGCTTTCTTCTCTACTTCTTTAGAGTATCTCACTCCTAGCCAGGTGCCCATGCCTTCATAGGTCTCGATGCTTCATCCATGCCTAGAGTGACCAACTCATCCCAGTTTGCCAGGGACTTTCCCAGTTTTAAAACTGATAGTCCTGGATCCCAGGAGATCCCTCAATCCCAAGTGAACCAGAGAGGCTGGTCAACCTAGTAATAACTGCCCTCCCTAGATGTTACTCCATGTTTCAGAACTTTGTCTCCCCTGTTAAAATGTATGCTCCCTCTGCTAGCTAATCTGATAAACAAATTCAAAGATAAGGTATTAATGTGTCACCTCTCCCAGATAACATCTGCGGTTTAGCTAAGGTATACAAATCTAAACATGGTTATTTTAGGCAGTGTAGCAGGGCAGTTGCCAGAAAAATACCAAGGGATTGAGGAGATTTTCAGAGCTCTTGAAATCTTACCACTTGGGTACCACCTACATGGCCTGGGGGTAGAGCTGCCTTTGGACCTGCTGGTATTATGCCTCGCTCTCAAACAGCTGGCTTTTAAAAACATTTGAGAAACTTTTAAAAAATATATAGGTACCTGGACCTTATCCCAGAGCCATTAAATCAAAATTTCTGGTGGAAGGTGAAGGAGGAAGGGGCTCAGGCATTGAATTTTGTTGCTAAACTCCTTAGGTAATTTTAATGTGGAGTCAACATTGAGAACCACTGCCTTAGAGCATTTAAGAGTTGAACAAGCAGGCATCTCCACCCCCATTCTGCCTGATTAATGATGTAAAAATGAGAATTTTAGGGCTTCCTGTATTAGGATTTTTACAAACACTGATCAATTCCACCTTGTCAGTTGCATGGCATTCTGCAATGAAAACACTGTAATAGTTGTTCATGTGTTGATCTGAGAGCCGAAAGCCCTCTGGTATCTCTACCATTATCTTTGGCTCACCTTCTGTATTATGCCTTATTTACAATGGATTCCCAATCATCAATCACATCTAGAGAATTTCATTCAACATATGTGTCAGTTTCCTTCTCATGAGTTTAACATCTGCACTGCAATCATTAGCAGCCTGGTGACTCTCCTGGTTACAAAACATTCCTGTCACCGCTTGAATCTGGAAATGGTGATAATGTTACCCATTTTAGCTACTGGTTATTCTTTGTTTGCTGGGTTTTCATGAGCAGTGTTAGGAAGTCTCTGTTTGATACTTTCTTGCAAATTCGAACAGATGTTTCCCATCTTATGATTCAATGGCACATGATACAAACCTAGAACAGCAAAATTGAGGGCACTTAAGTTTTTTAATCAAACTAAAATTCCATGACTTGACTTCTATAGCACTAGCACTAAAAGTGGCGAATAGAACCTTGGCTCAGAGGATTTTAATCTCAGCCTTGACAGAGAAGAATTTACCTGTTTTCCTTGAGAAGCATTTTGCCTTCATTGCCTCCTTAATTCTTTTGAGATCATAAATGCAATTGCTCAGCGGTGTTGTGTTGTGCTGATAGATGCACTTACCTATTAAGTTTGGCCCTAGACTACCATCAAATTTCCCATAGTGCATCAAGCAACTTTCATTACTGACTTGGGTCAGATTGAAATTATCAGGCTACAGCTAAAGTCCCCTGACCCAGTTCATTCCTCCTTGCTGTCACTCTGTAAGGGATTTCATTTCTTTCCTTTCAGAATTTTACTGCAGGGATCTGAGTGTATTAGGGAGATAAGATATTCAGATGAAAGCAGGATAATGATAAAACCATTTTTACAGTTGGCATTCCTACAATTTGCATCTCTACCCCATCTCATCTCACCTCCAAACCAATAAATTTTCTGTATTGCTAATTTTCTCAATTCCTATATTTTATAATAAATTTTGAGACACGCAAAGATGGCCACATAATCTTTTGTGAAACTAGGACTGAGAAGCAGAGATTATTCAATATTTCAATGATTAGAGTATATCTTATAACAGGTGCATAACCTGCTGACAGAGTGCTTCTGCTAGGATCATATCACAACTATTAGCACCCCTTCACTGCCAGAAGATGGCCCAAGTGAAAAAGAGCTGTGCCCAAAAGTCATGTTGGTTGTCTCTCAACCAAGTCCTCAATCAGAACTTATGCAAATATTATATAATTGATGATATCTATGCAATAATAAACGTTTCTTCATTACATACCACGTGCCAGTCATGAACTATGCAAAATAAAGAATATACATAGGAATATTGAAGTACAAGAAGAAATAACCTGGTCAATGTTCAAGCTCCTCTAAAAATATACTTTCCCACATTCCCTAGTTATCTAATGCTGCTATAAGAGAAATACCACAACTGGATGGCTTTAACAAACAGAAATTTATTATAGAAGTCTGAATTCAGAGTGCCAACCCTAAGGGAAGGCTTTCTGTCTCTATTGGTTCTAGGGGAAAATCCTTATCATCAATTTTCCCCTGGTCTAGAAGCTTCTCAGTGCAGGGACTCGGGGTCCAAAGGACGTGCTCCAGTTCCAGCTCTTCTTTCTTGGTGGTATGAGGCCCCCCTCCTCTCTGCTTGAATCTCTCTTTTATGTCTCAAAAGAGATTGACTTAAGACAAAACCTAGTCTTAAAGATTTAGTCCTACATCATTAACGTAACTGCCTCTAATCTTGCCTCGTTAACATCATAGAGGTTAAGATTTACAATACATAGGATTTTCACATAAGATCACAAAATAGTAGACAACCACAGGATACTGGGAATCATGTCCTAGCCAAATTGATGCACATTTTGGGAAGCCACAATTCAACCCATATCACCATAGTTCTCCTTGTTGCCACAAAAAAGTCTAGGATGAATTTTGCTATAACCATTACCCTGCAAGTCAGCCTTATTCCAGCATCTATATACTGCCAGTAGTAACAGCCCAGTGCCATGAATGGAGATGCCGAAGAGATTTTAATTCCAGGGTTTGAACTCAAAACAAGGAATAAATAATTGAGAATTCGACGGAACATACCTTCATCTCCAAATTAAATTATCTCTTCACTAATGAAAGACCAGAATACAGCACAAAGCTGGATAACCAGACTTGGTAAAATCTAATAATTTTTTATTGATTCTTACAAAAGTTACATAAAATATTACTTAAAAAAGAAAGTGAAAAAGACCACACCTAATGGTATGATTGCGACTAGAGGAATCCCAGAGATAATGCTCCCCAGAACTTCTGATGGCACAGGACAGGAACCATCCCCGAAGACAAATCATCAGGCATGAAAAGGACTGGTCAGTGGGGGGGAGAGAGATACTGATGAAGAGTGAGCTAATTAAATCAGGTGGACACGGGAGAGTGTGTTGGCAACTCTTGACTGGAGGGGGGATGGGAAGATAGAGAGAGAGGGAAGAAGGTAAAATTGGCACGAAACGAGAGACTGTAAGGGATGACTCAATAGGGGGAGAGCAAGTGGGAGAAGGGAGTAAGATGTATGTAAACCTACATGTGACAGACTGATTGGAATGGTAAATGTTCACTTGAAGCTTAATAAAAATTAAAAAAAAAAAAAAAAAAGAAAGTGAAAATCACCAAGAAGAGTGATTGATTATCCCAACCACTGTTAAGGATTCCGTTATTTCACATGCTACGAAGTTTCAGGAATGTCAACAAAATCCTAAATCAAAGATGACTAGAGCTGACATGATTCCTAATCTTAATCCAATGAGCTGGCACGGTGGATCATAGCTTTTTTGATCCATTTTCTTCTTGAGAAGTAGGCATTTTCTCTTAGTAGCTAATTAGTAAAGTACAAGAAAAGGTAGGGAAGGATATATTAAATAAACGAGTGGAGAAAATTGGTATCGAAATATCATCTCTCTCACGCTGCAGTCTAGGAAAAAACAAACCCCCCTGCAACATATTACTACTGGTTTTAACCATTCTTCAGAAACCTGCTACTTTGCTTTATTGCGAAGTAGAGAAGGCAGCCTCAGACCCCAGTATTTTCCCACTACATATTATTAGAGGCCCCGGGGTGGGTTTATAATTAGAGGAAGGGCATAAAAATGAGTAGACTTTGTCTTTCGTTTTCTTTTTTCAGTGAAATGACCTGTAAAAAACCTGAAGCCAAGAACCACAGCTAAGCCAATGCAAGCCAGAGAATGCCAAGCTAGAGGGAGTTCCCTGTGTATTTCTAATTCCCCCAAACAATATGCTTCCCATTTATGGAAAATCACAAAGCAAGTAAAGAGAATGCACACCCCAGTGATATATTGTTCTGTGTAATTGTTTCTCAAAGATTTTTCACGTTTTATCCAAGAGGTTGGGAAATGCTGCTATGCCTTATTGCCTATTATCTAACTCAGTTTTATGATGACATACTCTTCCCTTCTGAATATTTTACCTTTCCAACTGGTGAAACAATAAAAAATAAAGCTTTCCGTTAAAAAAAAAATATTTTCTTTGCCACTATTCTGATTTCTTATTTAGCATCATTACTTCACAAATCTAACGATCATATTCCACAGTAAATCAGATAAAGGGATACAACCAGGTGAAACCTGCTAACTTCTTTCTTTCCCTAATGATGCTACTGAGGCAAATATAGCTGTTTTCCTACAGACGATGAAAGTGCAGTAAATAGATATATATGTGCAATAGACACAAATTGCAAATATTACAGGTTTACCAGGACTTGAATGATTGGTGAGTTATGGCATGGAGCACATCTCTGGTTATGATGGATGGCATTGCATGAAACAAAGCTCTGTGGAGATTTAAATGGAGAGTTAGGAAAGAACCCCTTTTAGACCCTAAAGAATGGTCCTATATAAAAACACAGAGCAAAACTAGTCTTCGTTTGTTTGTTTCTTCAAGGAGGTTTGCCTTTAAAGTGTAAAATCTGTGCCTTTTGCTTATCAAATTAACAAATATTTTAAATGATAATACCTAGTGTCTGTGACGGTGCAGAGACATAGACACTCTTATCCTGGGCTAGAAGGGTATGGAAATTACCAAGACGGAATTTTATAATCTTACAATAGGTACCAAAGCCTTAATAATATTCATACTCATTGCCCCAGCAAATTCAGTTCTAAGAATGTGGCATAAGGAAATATTGTAAGTGCAAAAAATGAGAAAAGATTAACTATAAGACTATGAATTACAGCATTTTTAATAGAGAAAACAGAAACAATTTAGTTGTGAAATAATAAGAGAATCAGTTAAATAAATTATTATGTTGTTGTTGTTGTTAGGTGCCGTCCAGTCAGTTCTGACTCATAGCAACCCTATGCACAACAGAATGAAACACTGCCCAGTCCTGCGCCATCTATACAATCGTTGTTATGCTTGAGCTCATTGTTGCAGTCACTGTGTCAATCCACCTTGTTGAGGGTCTTCCTCTTCTCCACTGACTCTGTACTCTGCCAAGCATGATGTCCTTCTCCAGGGACTGATCCCTACTGACAACATGTCCAAAGTATGTAAGATGCAGTCTCGCCATCCTTGCCTCTAAGGAGCATTCTGGCCGCACTTCTCCCAAGACAGATTTGTTCGTTCTTACAGCAGTCCATGGTATATCCAATACTCTTTGCCAACACCACAATTCAAAGGCATCAACTCTTCTTCGGTCTTCCTTATTCATTGTCCAGCTTTCACATGTATATGACGTGATTGAAAATACCATGGCTTGGGTCAGGCGCACCTTAGTCTTCAGGGTGACATCTTTGCTCTTCAACACTTTGAAGAGGTCCTTTGCAGCAGATTTACCCAATGCAATGCATCTTTTGATTTCTTGACTGCTGCTTCCATGGCTGTTGATTGTGGATCCAAGTAAAATGAAATCCTTGACAACTTCAATCTTTTCTCCATTTATCATGGTGTTGCTCATTGGTCCAGTTGTGAGGATTTTTGTTTTCTTTATGTTGAGGTGTAATCCATATTGAAGGCTGTGGTCTTTGATCTTCATTAGTAAGTGCTTCAAGTCCTCTTCACTTTCAGCAAGCAAGGTTGTGTCATCTGCATAACTCAGGTTGTTAATGAATCTTCCTCCAATCCTGATGCCCCATTCTTCTTCATATAGTCCAGCTTCTCAGATTATTTGTTCAGCATACAAATTAAATAGATATGGTGAAAGAATACAACCCTGATGCACACCTTTCCTGATTTTAAACCAATCAGTATCCCCTTGTTCTGTCCGAACAACTGCCTCTTGATCTATGTAAAGGTTGCTCATGAGCACAATTAAGTGTTCTGGAATTCCCATTCTTCGCAGTGTTATCCATAGTTTGTTATGATCCATACAGTCGAATGCCTTTGCATAGTCAATAAAACACAGTTAAACAACCTTCTGGTATTCTCTGCTTTCAGCCAGGATCCATCTGACATCAGCAATGATATCCCTGATTCCACGTCCTCTTCCGAATCTGGCCTGAATTTCTGGCAGTTCCCTGTCGATATACTGCTGCAGCCGTTTTTAAATGATCTTCAGCAAAATTTTGCCTGCATGTGATATTAATGATATTGTTCTATAATTTCCACACTAGGTTGGATCACCTTTCCTGGGAAGAGGCACAAATATGGATCTCTTCCAGTCAGTTGGCCAGGAAGCTGTCTTCCATATTTCTTGCCATAGACGAATGAGCACCTCCAGTGCTGCATCTGTTTGTTGAAACATCTCAATTGATATTCCATCAATTCCTGGAGCCTTGTTTTTCGCCAGTACCTCCAGAGCAGCTTGGACTTCTTCCTTCAGTACCATCGGTTCTTGATCACATGCCACCTCTTGATATGGTTGAATATCGACTAATTCTTTTTGGTATAATGACTCTGTGTATTCCTTCCATCTTCTTTTGATGCTTCCTGCGTTGTTTAATATTTTCCCCGTGGAATCCTTCACTATTGCAGCTTGAGGATTGAATTTTTTCTTCAGTTCTTTCAGCTCGAGAAACGCCGAGCGTGTTTTTCGCTTTTGGTTTTCCATCTCCAGCTCTTTGCACATGTCATTATAATACTTTACTTTGTCTTCTCGAGAGGCCCTTTGAAATCTTCTGTTCAGTTCTTTTACTTCATCAATTCTTCCTTTGGCTGTAGCTGCTCGACACTCAAGAGCAAGTTTCAGAGTCTCCTCTGACATACATCTTGGTCTTTTCTTTCTTTCCTGTCTTTTCAGTGACCTCTTGCTTTCTTCATGTATGATGTACTCATCTGGTCTTCAGTCACTAGTGTTTAATGCGTCAAATCTATTCTTCAGATGGTCTCTAAATTCAGGTAGGATATATATAAGTTATTATATACCCCATAACAGAATAAGGAAACCTTGGTGGCATAGTGGTTAAGTGCTACGGCTGCTAACCAAGAGGTCGGCAGTTCAAATCCTCCAGGCACTCCTTGGAAACTCTATGGGGCAGTTCTATTCTGTCCTATTGGGTCGCTATGAGTCGGAATTGACTCGACGACAGTGGGTTTTTTGTTTTTTGGATAATAAAATAAAGCCACAAAAATGTGCTGTAAAAGTTTATTTAAAGAGATGAAAGGTTCTCATGATACATTAAGTAAAAAAAAAAAAAGCAAATTACCAAAGAGTATGATCCCATTTTTTATAAAAGTATGTAAAGATGCTAAGTGTAGTTCCTTTTGGTCATGAACTGAAGAGTGATTTTTATTTACCTTATTCTTGTCTATATTTTCTATAATTATCATTTTAAAATTAGAACAAAATATTATTTTTAAAAAATGGAGGTCTGAACTTTTTTGTTCAGGAGCCGGCTCACAGGGAGAAAAGAAAGCCTCTTTAAACTAGACTCCCTGGTAGTTTTCTATAAATGTTAGCAAGATGGAACAGCCTAATCAGAGACTGAGCAGAATTCTACACACAGATTTTCAATCAACCAATAAATCACAGCCATGAAATATTTCAATTTTCTGTTGTTTGGAACTTTTCCAAGATAACAGTACTTAATGCTGAAAACATCAGTATATTTAACAAGATATGGATTATATCATTTTGCTAGTTGACTTTAAATGAAACAAATTGCAAGTGTAGAATCAAAGTAAGATATTAATGAGAATCCGGAAAAAGAACGGGAGTAGAATGACCTTAAAGCATTCTACCCTGTTTTCTTGGAGTAGGTTTCTGCTATCTAGTGCTGGTATAACAGAAATACCACAGGTGGCTGGCTTTAACAAACAGAAATTTATTTTCTCACAGCTTAGGAGGCTAGAAGCCTGAATTCAAATTGTCGGCTCTAGGGGAAGGCTGTCTCTCTCTATCAGCTCTGGAGAAAGGTCCTTGTCTCTTCTGAGCTTCTGCTCCTGGGCAATCTTCATATGCTTGGCATCTCTCTTCCCCTGCCTCTTTGCTTGCTTGTCAAATCTCTTTTATATCTGAAAAGAGATTGACTCAAGACACGCTCTACACTAATCCTGCCTCATTAACATAGCAAAGACAACCCGTTCCCACTTGGGGTTATAACCACAGGCACAGAGGTTAGCATTTACAACACCTATTTTGTGGGACATAATTCTATCCATAAAATTGCAACCTTTGCCCCCCTCAAATTCACGTCCTTGCCATATGCAAAACACATTCACCCTATCACATCATCCCAAAAGTCTTAAATCAAATCAAATCCAAGTCCAAAATCTCATCTTCTGAATCATCTAAATCAAATACGGGTGAGATGTTAGGCATATTCTATCCTGGGGCAAAACTTCTCTTCATCTGATGTGAAGTCTAGAACACAGGTTATCTGCTTCCAAAGTACAATGGTAGGACAGGCATAAGGTAGACATTTCCATTATGAAGGGGAGAAATTGGAGGGAAAGGATAACGGGCATCAAGCAAGTCCAAAACCCAGCAGAAAAATTTACATTAGCTCTCAAGGCTTGAAAGTAAATCTCTGTTCTCTGAGAACATCTAGGTAATGGCCCTGCCTTCCAGACTCTGGGTCTTGGCTACGCCTTCTGGATTCTGGGTGGAGGTCCCTAAACCCTGGGCTTCAGCCCTGTCTTCCAGGCCCACTGGGAAGGCAACTCTGCTCCCTTGGCTTTGGGTGGCCCCATTCTCCTAGTCCACCTGAGAGACAATCCCATCCCTTTGGCCCTGGCAGGGCCCATTATTCTGCCTCTTGGGCATTGAATACCCCCCTCCTCAGCTTTGGGCGTCAGCTCCATCCCCTGACACACCTTAATGGCAGGTCCAAACTTTGGAACTGAGTTGGCAAAGATCCAGCTCTCTGAAATCTAGGTGGCTGTGGCCCTACCCTTTGAGATACAGGAAACCATGGCTCCACCATTTGAAACCAAGAAGGTCCTGCTTCCCGTGTTCCTTTGAACAGTTCTGATGATCTCTGAACTGCTCCAGGGATGCTCCTTTTCTCTTCTTGAAGGGCAACAGATGTAGCTCCTTTGGCCTGTTTCCTGCCTATAGAATTCCAAGAGAGAGTTTTCTTTCTTTTCATCCTGTCTCTGACCCCTGCAGTGTAAGCTGATGGGATTTCTGCTCTGGTAGTTGGTTAGATCCATCAGTCACAGGCTTAATCTCTTTAACAAAAGATTGTGTAGCCATGTCCTTGGTGAAAATTCTAGGACACGTGTCCTTAGTTTGTACAATAGATTTTTTCAAATCTTTAAGTTGTTTCCATTTTGCATAGTTCATTTTTGAGTCTATGTCTTTCCTTTTGCATCTTGCTATAAACGGCAAGGAGAAACCACATGGCCCCTTTAAGATCTTGCTTAGAAATATCATCACCCTGATATCCAAGCTCATCATTTACAATTTCTTCCTTCCACCAAACACTTGAGCATAATTCAGACAAGTTCTTTGACACTGCATAAAAACCATCTCCCTTCCTCCATCGTCCAATCACATGTTCATCATTTTCTTTTAAAGCTCCACCAGAAGCACAGTTAATGTCCACATTTCTAGCGACGTTCTGTTATTGGTGCCATATGTATTCTCTAAGATGATAGAGACTTTGTAGCTCTCCTCGCTTCCTTTTGAACCCTCACCAGAATTGTCTTTGACATCCATAATTCTACCAACAGTCTCTTCTGACAATCTAAGCTTTTCCTTTTCCCAGCGGAGCCTCTGGTGGTTTCCAACTGCCAACCTTTCGGTTTGCAGTCGATCACTTTAACCACTGCACCACCAGGGCTCCTTACTCTTTTACTATTAGGAGTCTTAAAATTCTTCCAGCTTCTATCTATTACCCAATTCCAAAACCACTTCCACATTTTAGGTATCTGTTAGAGCAGCACCCCACTCTTCCGCTACCAAATTCTGTCTTAGTTGTCTAGTGCTGCTATAATAGAAATACCACAAATGGATGGCTTTAACAAATAGAAATTTATTTTCTACAGTTTAGGATTCTAAAAATCCAAATGAGATTACAACCACAGGCATAGAGGTTAGGATTTACAACACATATTTTGCGGGACATAATTCAACCCATAACAGCTTCTTCTCTAATCTCAAATATTTCTTATTCACAGTCAAATAATACATCACAATAAATTTTTCTACTCTCCCTTGGCATTTTTCATTTTGACACAAAACTGAATCCTAAAATTGATTTTTATAAAATAAATCAGTCTGTCAATCCCTTGCTGGAATCTGCAGGTTTGGTCAGCAGCAGTCATCCTATTGATCCCCTTGTTTTCATAGTGATTTCAAGCTAAACGATGTCATCCTGGTCAGATTTTGCTGGAAGACTTCTAAGCCAGGCACAAGTATTGGAGAATAAGCTGATGGGGCTCATCTTTCTGAATCATCAGTGTCATTAGATTAAAAAAAAAAGTTTTCCTTTCAAAACCAGTCTGCTTATGACTTATACTTAGAGGAACTTTAAGGTTTCTTTATGCTCAGATGGCATATCAGTCAAGATAGGCTGGATTATGATGTAGTGGTGGAAACAAACACTAAAATATCAGTGGTTTAAAATAACAAATGCATGTTTCCTGCTTATGCTCCATTTCCATCATGGGTTGGTGGAGGTAAAGGTGGTGGAGGGGTGTTCTTCTCATTGTAGTTGCTCAAGGATTACTCAGGGATTCAGGCCGACAGAGTGGCTATTACCCTGAATATCTCCAGCCGCAGAGGCAAAACAGGGGCAGATTATCCAATAGGCAAGGTAAGCATGGTTCTTACCTTGCTTACCAGACCATCTGTAGTGAACAATTTCACATTTTTTTCACCATATCAAAGATTCTGCTTCTAGGTATCGCTGGCATTTGTCTCTCTCCCAACCCCATAGCACCTTCCTACAGAATCAAAGCCTCTTTTCAAATTTACAATCCCTGACAGGGGGAAGATGACCCAGTAAGCAAGGTAAGCAGGGCTTGCTTGTGCTTACTTACTAATCTGTAGTGAACAATCTCACATGTGTTTCACCACATCAAAGATTGTGAAACTGTTCACTACAGATGATCTGGTAAGGAAGGTAAGCACCGTGCGTACCTTGTCTATTGGATAATCCACCTCTGAGTCAGAAGGAAAAAGACCCATCTAACATCTCACTCAGACAATTAAATGTTCTGGCCCTGAAGTGAGGTATGTCACTTCTGCTCATGATCCTTTGTCCAAAACTAATTACATGGTCCCTCCAAACCACAAGGAAGCCAGGAAGTACAATTCTACAGTGGGCCCAGAAAGAGAGGGGAACTGGAACTATTTGCAGAAAAGCTTCCACTACCACAGCAAGTTTTTCTTTCAATCATTTCAATTCAGTTTGCCAGAACTTGTGTGCGTGTAGGTTTTTTACATATACGAGTAATTATCATTCTCCCTATCTTTAAATTTATTTTCCACTTTGTCCTCATCCTTTTATAGACTGTTCATTTGATAATCCAGTCTTTCAGCAAACTCTGGTGTTGTGCAGTAGTAACAACTCTATGAATAACACTTACTATAAACTTAAGTCAAATCTTCCAAATGAAAGTTTGGAAGATGGCTGAGCAAAGACTTTAAACTGACTAGGAGCCCAAGATAAAGAGTTATAAATAAATTCACTCCTTAAGTAAACGCTGCTACCACATATCAATGAACAGAAATGAGAAACCGAACAGGACGCCAAGACAGGATTTCAACACCAGTGAACAAATAAAGAGCCCAGGTATTGAAAATAAAGTACAAGGATTGAGCTTAGTTAAAAGGAATAAGGACACAGCCAAGTGACTGGGATAAAACCAGGCACTATACTAGCAGAATAATCAATGTGTTACGAATTGTGGAGGAACTAGACCAGACCCCCCTAAACCTCTTCTGATTCTAAACAGGCCTAGCGTTCTTAGAAAATAGTGCAAAGCCATTACTGCTGTTTGGAACTAAATGGCCATAGGAATTGAAAGGACATGAAGATAGAGTACCAAATGGATTGCCCCACCAAGTGTAGTGAACTCAAATGTCTAACAGGAACTAGGCAAGAATAACAAATGTGTGATGCTGGCCTGATATAGGATGATAGGTGGTAAGAGTCTTGTAATACAACCAAGTATGACATCTACCTATTTAATTGCCTTTTAAAGCACTGTTAAATAAAACGTGTCCATTGCTAGAATATCCCTACCAGTTTGCAACCTCTGGCCTAATTCCTCTGGCCTTGCTCCCTGCCTTATTTTATCTTTTCAGCTTTAACTTATTTGCTACCATATTTTCCAGATACTGTCGTTGAACTTTATACCTCTAGCCTTCTTGCACCATTGCCTTAGAAACATGGGCTTTGGACATTCTGCATCGTTTCGGTTAATTGCACACTGGTTTGTTTCCATTCATCTGGCTTCTAACCAAACTTTTACCCTGACCATTGGTCCTTTACATATCCTGAGCTTAGTTTGCTGCTTTGAGTCTGACTCAGTCTTTGTCTGATCCCTTACCCAGTGCCGTCGAGTTGATTCCGACTCACAGCAACCCTATAGGACAGAGCAGAACTGCCCCGTAGAGTTTCCAAGGAGCACATCTGATTCCTTACTACTGCTTATTTCCTAAAATATTGCTTAAAAAGAGCTTCTCCAGTTCTAGCCCCTTGACCAGCATCCATAATCTGCTGTAGCAATGATTGATAGAACAGTTTTTGGATACCTATCTCTCTCACTATGTGCCAAGATTGACTCTTAATAGTTTGAGTTAGGCTTTTAAACGTAAAATGCTATCTCACACTCTTCCAAATCCTAGATTTCTTCTCCCAGTCACTTCATTCCAAAGAATTGACATTTAAATTACCTCTTAGTTGTAGCAGGTTTTTCTTTCCTTCTGAAGACATAGCCACTAGGTAATTCTAGATTGACTCAATTAGCAGGGCCCACAAATTAAACTGCTTCTTCCTCAAAGTCATCTTCTAGAAAGACCACCATAATCCAGAAGTCTTACCCTAAGTTTCCAAAGTTAGAAAACATGATAACTAAAGAGAGGAGATACACTTCCTTGGATCTATTCATACTAAAAGAAGTCATAATTCTTAATCTTTTCTTCCCAGTAAAGACTACTAAATTAAATGCCATAAAAAAACCAAATTATGACAAAAATACACTAAATCTAAACTCTGCAAAATCTCACTTAATTTCAGTCCTGAAGAAAACAAAGCCCATGTAAGAATTGTTGCTCAAATTTTTTGACAACACTCTTCATGCTGTTTTGTGAAATGTTTCTTTTGCCAATGGGAACAAAAGAATATGCAGGTGTGCATTAGTCACTGAGGTCTAGCAGAAAACGAGCCTCCACACAGGGTTTCCAGGTGCAGAAGGAAGCAGGGCATGGCTTATGAGCTCTGACAGTTAGAGCACTGAACTAAAGCACTTGGAAAATTTCTTTTAAGAGTTGCCAGAGCTTGGTGGGTAAGGAGGCTGATGGTGGTGCTGATCTGTGGGTGTGGCTAAAAGACAATGGAGGGATTAACAATCCTTTTTACCGTGGGCAAGCTGGGAAACTGCTCATTGACTAGTGGCAGCAACCTCTATTTTGGGAACTAGATTTATTTGTCACTCTTTGTCTTGGATTCAGAGCTAGTTCAAAGCCTTGGCTGAACTGCCTTCTTATCTTCCATTCAAAAGGTTTGACCCAGGGGATAGAATACTTGGCTGCTTTTAATTAGTGCTCTGCAAGTCTTAGTGTCACACAGCCTTAATCACTGCTTTCCAGGACATTCACCTGTTCCTTTTTGTTGGGCCTTTTCACTGATTACATATACTGGAAACTCTTGCTTCTTTTAGCTGTTGTGTACTCTAAGTGTAACCCTTTATTCTTGCAGGATCCACCCATACACCATATTCATTAATGGTGAGCCACAAGCACCCACTTACATCAATGGCAATAATTTTGAAAATCCTCTCCCTGTCCATACTCATTTTAAACCTCTATCCACTTATTCTGTGGCATCTAGCTTTGGCCTTTGCCTTGACTTACCTTAGGTCTCTAAATTCAGCATTTAGACTTGATAGCTCTGACATTATAACCTCAGTTTTCCCCAGTGGACTTTTTTAGCTGTCTCTTGGGTTCCTAGTGCCTGTACTGTCTTCAGTTGGTATCCTTGGTCCATTTCTAGCTCATCGACTGGCATCCCCAAAAGCATTATTATTAGAGACCCTGATACTGATTCTGGTCTTTTGATTAGCACCCGAATCCTGCCATCCTCATACTTCAGAAAGGTAGAAGGCCCGGACATACCTATCCTACATTCTCCTACCTCTATGTTTAGACTTCCTCCCACTACTTGCTTACTGAAAAAGAACTCAGACTTTGGAGTCAAAGATATTTGAAAGTTTCAATATCAGTTCCACTATTTAATAATTACATGGTATTGGGCAAGTTATTCACCTCTCTGAGCCTTAGATTCTATGAAATGAGGTGGTGATTCCCTCCTAGCCAGATGGTATGATAGAAGATTGAAATATTTTCAAAAAATATATAACAGAGTGCCTTATACAAAGTTGTAGTTGTTGTTAGATGCTATTGAGTCTATTTAGACTCATAGTGACCCCATATGACAGAGTAGAACTGCCCCATAGGGTTTTCTTAACTGAAATCTTTATGGGAGAGAATCGTCAGGTCTTTTTTCCCATGGAGCTGCTAAGTGGGGTCAAATCACCAATGTTTCAGTTAGCAGCCAAGCACTTAACCATTTGTTTCCCCAGGGCTCTTTTTGTAAAGGAAATCAGCAAATGCTTACTCTCTTCTCTGGTTTAATCTTCTATCATCTGTTCCACCTCTGGAGTGGATGTAGTCTTTAAGATTCATCCCTCTGGGGTATGACCCCTCCACCCCACTCATAGTTGATATGGAGTCATGTTGGGGCTATCAATCACAGTGATCTGCCTCCTGGACAGCAAAGATGGTCGTGTGACCAAATCTCAGTCAATTACAGTGCCACATCCTCATAGATGATTAGTCTATAATCGGGCACATGACTCAAACTATGCTAATCAGAATATTTGCATAATATATGATATAGAGACAAAAGGAGAAAAAAGTTTCTCTTCTGTTTGGATTACCAAACATGAAGAAGTAACTCTAGGGTCACCTTTATTACTGTATAGAAAGAGCCTGCCTAAAAAATGAGATCAGCATACACAGGGAAATGTATATGAAAGATGGAAAGAAAGGCCAAGTCTTGACAACATCTTTTGATTCCTTTGATCCACAGAGACCTGGAGCCAGAATTCACCCTTGAGCTTCACAGTTGTATGAACCAATAAAGTCTCTTTTTGCTTAAGTTAGTTTTTGTTGAGTTTCTATTACTTACAACCAAAATATTACTTACCAAATTTCTTCAATCCCAATAATCTCCTCTGCACTATTCAGACTTTGTTTTTAAGAAAGAAAAAAACACCGTGCAAGACTACATTTTGAATAATGGCAGTTGTTTCTATCAGCTTACTTAAATTTTTTGTCCAGTCATTTGCACATACATAAATGTATTCAAATGTTTAAATTTTAAAATTTTGATGATAAAAATAATGATTACAAATCCCCAGAGTCAGAGAAATTCTGTGTTCAACAAGAATAATTCTTGCACATGTATCCAAATAAGTATATAATGAAACCCTACTCACATGACTAATCAGAGATTTTTCATTGTAAAGTGAGTGAGATAATGTTAGAGCTCTTAGAGCTTTTATTATTATTATTTTATGCAAAGCTTAATTAAATAATTATGAATCTTAGGTTACATTGAGCTGGGTGGATCTTTTGCCTAAGATGTATTTGGTAAAATTCAATCAGAAATACAAACTTAACAATAAGCCACATCACCCCTAACTACTCTCTCTACATTTATTCAATAGCTATTCCTCAGAGAATACAGAAATTTTCCTATTTTAAGCATTCAAATATAGTCAGTTAAGGATAAGTTATGACTTCTTCTAATTATGACAGAGTAGCATGTAGTGAACTAACTGTCCCCCCCCCCACACACACACAAAGAAACTATAAAATTTAAGTAAAATAAAAAACAAAATGTGTTTGAAGATTTTAAAGAGCTTCCAAGGAAGGAATAGATTAAGAGGGGACAATCTCCTAGACAGAATGGAAACTAATTGAGAGGAGTCCAATATTCTGCATGCCTCTTTTCCTTAGGGAATTTGCTGATTCTTAGGCTGGTCAGGACTAAAAACTAATAAGCTGCTCAGAAAGCAGTTGAAAGTCTCAGGGAAGTTATCTATTTAATGGAGCTGGTTAGACAAAACCTGGAGTTCAAGACTCTCAAAGGAGGTAGAGCTCTGGCAAAGTCACTAGGCTCAGTTGAGACCTCTTGAGAAAAAGACCCTAACAATGAAAGCAAACCAGAAGTATACCAAGCTTTATAAAGTTTGAAATCTAGACTTAATTCAGCTCAGTTCCTGATTGGATTAAGGTGTTCAGCTCCTACTTTGGCTACTTGTCAGAAAATAAAGTTAATCCTCTCTGGAAGGATATCACATTACACAGAGCCTCTACAGCTTTTCAAACACAATGCCTAGCTTTCAATCAAAAATGGATTTAACAGAATATTGAATACAGCTGTACAGAGGATTAGTGCACCAGGAGATAAATTAGTAAAAAATATCCAGGCCAAAACATGGTGAAAATAAAGAGTGGAAATTACAGAAATCTATGATAGACATATAGGATATGGTGGAAAGGTCTAACATATATCTAATTTCTCTCTTGGTGAAGAAGGAGAAAGAACTGGGCAGATGCAATATTTGAAGAGGTAATGACCAAGAAAGGAGCCCTGATAGAGCAGTGGTTAATTGCTTGGCTGCTAACTGGAAGGTTGGTGGTTCAAACCCACCAGCCGCTCCCCAGTAGAGAGATGCGGTAGTCTGCTTCTGTAAAGATTTACAGCCTTGGAAACCCTATAAGGCAGTTCTACTCTGTCCTATAGGGTCGGTATGAGTTGGAATCGACTCGACAGCAATGGATAATGACCAAGAATTTTCTAAAATTGCTTAAAGGCATCAAGGCAAAGGGCCATAAAGTGCTACAGACATCAAGCAGAAAAAATACAAACTCACATCTAGGCATACCATAGTTAAAAAAAAAAAAGTACTGGAAAATTAAAGGAAAAGAAAATCTGTAAAGCATCCAACTTCTCACCAAAATAATGGAAGCCAGAAGAAACAAATAAAGTGCTGGAAAATAAATAAATAAATAACAGCCAACCTAGAATTCTATGCCCGGCGGGGGGGGAACCTTCAAAATTGGAAACGAAATGAAGACATTTCTAGACAAAGCATATTTTGTTACCAGCAGAATCACACCCAAAAATACCAAAGAGAGTTATTCAGGCATAAGGAAATTACCCCAGATGGGCATACAGAAATCCAAGTAAGAATAAAAAACAGCTGCAAGGTTAAATATACGGAGAAGTCTAAATCATTATTGGCTATACAAAAGGATAATTGTAATTAATTGTGGGGTTTAAAATCTATGTAAAATTAAAATAAATGACAACAATAATGCAAAATGTGGGAGTGGTCATCATTCCTGTTGTTGTCATTTGCCATCAAATCAATTCCAACTCATGGTAACTGACCCCTATGTGTGCAGAGTAGAACTGCTACATAGGGTTTTCAAGGGTCTGATATTTCAGAGGCATATTGCCAGGCCTATCTTCCAAGGTGTGTCTGTGTGTGTTCAAACCGCCTAATTTTCAGTTAGTAGAGTGCTTAATCTTTTGTGCCACATGGGACTTCTTATACTTTATTATCATAAGTATTGTAAGGTCTTAAGATTGTCTGGAAGTGGTAGAATATTAAATTGTATCAGAGTCTAAAGAATGCACGTTGTAATCTACAGTATAACCAGTAAAATATAGTAGAAGGATGTATAAATAACAAGAAATTAGAGGATGAAAATGCATAATAGAAATATTTGATTGATTCAAGAGGCAAAAGACAAGTGAAAAAGATCAGGGAAAAGAGTGGATTAATATAGAACAAATAGCAAGATTATTATATAATTTAAACTCAAATGTACCAGTAATTACATTAATTGTAATCCTACTACTCCAATGAAAAGACACTAGGGAAACTCAGGTGCTTGACACGGGAGGCTGTCAGAATTTACAAGAATGGTCCGCTAAAGCTGCAGATGACCTCAAAGATGGGTTTACGGTATATGAGGTAGAGCATCAACTACGTTTGGTACACTGGCAATTCCATTCCTGTTATATTTACCTATATGTGCACCAAAGAAATGCATATATTTCTGCAACAAGGACATGAACAAGAATGTTCATAGCATCAATACTCATGAGGGCCAAAACTGGAAACAATTCAAATATAGTAGAGTGGATGCCTAAATTGTGGCATAGGAATACAGTGCAATACAATACAGCAATGACAATACCTACAGATTAAGAAAAATTTTTTTAGCTATGACATTTCCAATCAGCACCTGATCTCTGAAATCTACATGATACTGCAAAAACTCAACTACAAAAAGACAAATAACCCAATTAAAAAATGGGCAAAAGATATGAACAGGCACTACACTGAAGAAGACATCCAGGTGGCTACCAGATACTTGAGGAAATGCACATGATCATTAGCCATTAGAGAAATGCAAATCAAAACTACAATGAGATTCCATCTCACTCCAACAACGCTGGCATTAATCCGAAAAACACAAAATAATAAATCTTGGAGAGGTTGTGGAGAAACTGGAACATTTGTACACTGCTGGTGGGAATGTAAAATGGTATAACCGCTTTGGAAATCAATTTGGTGCTTCCTTAAAAAGCTAGAAATACCACGCATTGATAAAGAACAGTGATGAATGTGTAAAACATTTCATAACATGGAAGAATCTGGAAGGCATTATGCAGAGTGAAATTAGCTGCAAAAAGACAAATATTGTATAAGACCACTATTATAAGAACTCGAGAAATAGTTTAAACAGAGAAGAAAATATCCTTTGATGGTTACGAGAGGGGGAGGGAGGGCGGGAGGGAGAGGACTTTTCACTAATTAGATAGTTGGTAAGAACTATTTTAGGTGAAGAGAAAGACAACACACAGTACAGGAGAGGTCAGCACAACTGGAATAAACGAAAAGCATAGAAGTTTCCTGAAAAACTGAAGACTTCAAAGGCCAGCGTAGCAGAGGTGGGGGTTTGGGGACCATAGTTTCAGGAGATATCTAAGTCAATTAGCATAAAAAAATCTATTAAGAAAAAATTCTGCAACCCACTTTGGAGAGTGGTGCCTGAGGTCTTAAATGCTAGCAAGTGGCCATCTAAGATGCATCAATTGGTCTCAACCTACCTGGAGCAAAGGAGAATGAAGAACACCAAAGACACAAGGTAATTATGAGCCCAAGAGACAGAAAGGGCCACATAAAACAGACGACATCAGCCTGAGACCAGAAGAACTAGATGGTGCCCGGCTACAACCAATGACTGCCCTGACAGGGAACACAACAGAGAACCCCTGAGGGAGCAGGACACCAGTGGGATGTAGACCCCAAATTCTCATAAAAAGACCAGACTTAATGGTCTGACTGAGACTAGAAGGACCCCGGTAGTCATGGCCTCAAACCTTCTGTTGGCCCAGGACAGGAACCATTCCTGAAGCCAACTTTTCAGACATGGATTGGACTGGACAATGGGTTGGAGAGGGATGCTGGTGAGGAGTGAACTTCTTGGATCAGGTGGACACTTGAGAATATGTTGACATCTCCTGCCTGGAGGGGAGATGAGAGGGTAGAGGGGGTTAGAAGCTGGCGAAATGGACATGAAAAGAGAGAGTGGAGGGAAGGAGTGCACTGTCTCATTAGGGGGAGAGTAATTGGAATATGTAGCAAGGTGTATATAAGTTTTCGTGTGAGACTGACTTGATTTTTAAACTTTCACTTAAAGCACAAAAAAAATTATTTAAAAAATGGGCAAAGGAAATGAACAGAAAAAAAAAAGACCATGCTTGTTGGTCTGACTAAGACTAGAAGGACCCTAGTGGTCATGGTCCCCAGACCTTCTGTTGGCCCAAGACAGGAACCATTCCCAAAGCCAACTCTTCAGACAGGGATTGCACTGGACATTGTGATAGAAAAAGATACTGGTGAAGAATGAGCTTCTTGGATCAAGTAGACACATGAGACTATGTTGTCATCTCCTGTCTGGAGGGGGGATGAGAGGGCGGAGGGAGTCAGAAGCTGGCCAAATGGACACGAAAAGAGAGAGTGGAGGGAAGGGGTGTGCTGTTTCATTAGGAGGAGAGCAAATAGGAGTATATAGCAGGGTGTATATAAATTTTTGTATGAGAGACTGACTTCATCTGTAAATTTTACTTAAAGCACAATAATAATAATAAAGAATTAGCCAGCAAAAAACTTATGAATAGCAGTGGAACATTGTCTGATACAGCGCTGGAAGTTGAGCCCCTCAGGTTGGAAGGCATTCAAAAGACTACTGGGGAAGAGCTGCCTCCTCAAAGTAGAGTCGACCTTAATGACGTGGATGGAGTAAAGCTTTCAGGACCTTCATTTGCTGATGTGGCACGATTCAAAATGAGAAAAAACAGTTGCAAACATCCATTAATAATCAGAATGTGGAATGTACGAAGTATGAATCCAGGAAAATAGGAAATAGTCAAAAATGAAATGGGACACATAAACATCGATATCCTAGGCATTAGTGAGCTGAAATGGACTGGTATTGGTCATTTTAAATCAGACAGTCATATAGTCTACTATGCCAGGAATGACAACTTGAAGAGGAACGGAGTTGCATTCATCATCAAAAAGAATGTTTCAAGATCTATCCGGTAATACAACACTGTCAGTGATGGGATAATATCCATATTCCTACAAGGAAGACCAGTTAATATGATTACTTAAATTTACACACTGACCACTAAGGCCAAAGATGAAAAAAATGAAGATATTTACCAACATCTGCAGTCTGAAATTGATTGGACATGCAATTAGGATACGTCTATAAATACTGGTAATTGGAATGTGAAAGTTGGGAACAAAGAATATTGGTAGTTGGAAAATATGGCCTTGGTGATAGAAACAATGTTGGAGGTTGCACAATAGAATTTTGCAAGACCAACGACTTCATCATTGCAAATACCCCTTTTTACCGACATGAACAGCAACTATACACGTGGACCTTGCCAGGTGAAATACACAGGAATGAAATCGACTACTTCTGTGGAAAAAGACAATGGAAAAGCTTAATATCATCAGGTCAGAGCAAGGCCAGAGTTTGACTGCAGAGCAGACTATCAATTGCTCAAATGAAAGTTCAATTTGAAGCTGAAGAAAATTAGAACAAGTCCAAGAGAGCCAATATACAACCTTGAGTATATCCACCTGAATTTAGAGACCGTCTCAAGAATAGATTGGATGTGTTGAATACTAATGACCCAAGACCAGGCAAGTTGTGAAATGACATCAAGGACATCATACATGAAAAAAGCAAGAGGTCATTAAAAAGACAGGAATGAAAAAATAGACCAAAGTGGATATCAGAAGAGACTCTGAAACTTGCTCTTGAAAGTTGAGTAACTAAAGCAAATGGAAGAAATGATGAAGTAAAAGAGCAGGACAGAAGATTTCAAAGGGTGGCTCAAGAAGACAAAGTATTATAATGACATGTGCAAAGACCTGGAGATAGAAAACCAAAAGGGTAGAATACACTCAGTATTTCTCAAGCTGAAAGAACTGAAGAAAAAATACAAGTCTCAAGTTGCAATACTGAAGGATTCTCTGGGGAAAATATTAAATGACACAGGAAACATCAAAAGAAGATGGGAGGAATACACTGAGTCACTACTGCAAAAAGAATTGATCGATATTCAACCATTTCAGGAGGCAGCATACGATCAAGAACTGATGGTACTGAAGGAAGAAGTCCAAGCGGCACTGAAGGCATTGGCGAAAAACAAGGCTCCAGGAATTGACGGAATACCAACTGAGATGTTTCAACAAATGGATGCAGCACTGAAAGTGCTCACTTATCTATGCCAAGAAATTTGGAAGACAGCTACCTGGCCAGCCAACCAGGAGAGATCCATTTTTATGCCTATTCCAAAGAAAGGTGATCCAAGTGAATGTGGAAATTATTGAACAATATCATTAATATCGCACACAAGGAAAAATTTTGCTGAAGATCATTCAAAATGGCTGCAGCAGTACGTTGACAGGGAACTGCCAGAAATTCAAGCTGGATTCAGAAGAGGATGTGGAACCAGGGATAACCTTGCTGATGTCAGATAGATCCTGGCTGAAAGCAGAGGATACCAGAAAGATGTTTGCCTGTATTTCATTGACTATGCAAAGTATTCGACTTTGTGGATCATAACAAATTATGGATAACATAGTGAAGAATGGGAATTCCAGAACACTTAATTGTGCTCACAAGGAACCTGTACATAGATCAAAAGGCAGTTGTTTGAACAGAACAAGGGGATACTACGTGGTTTAAAGTCAAGAAAGATGTGGGTCATGGTTGTAATCCTTTCACCACACTTATTTAATCTGCATGCTGAGCAAATAATCAGAGAAGCTGGACTATATGAAGAAGAATGGGGCATCAGGATTGGAGGAAGGCTCATTAACAACCTGTATTATGCAGATGACACAACCTTGCTTGCTGAAAGTGAAGAGGACTTGAACGCTTACTGATGAAGATCAAAAACCACAGCCTTCAATATTGATTATTCCTCAACTTAAAAAGAAATGCTCACAACTGGACCAATAAGCAAAATTATGATAAATGGAGAAAAGATTGAAGTTGTCAAGGATTTCATTTTATTTGACTCCACAATCCACACCCATGGAAGCAGCAGTCAAGAAATCAAAAGACGAATTGCATTAGGCAAATCCTCGGCAAAAGACCTCTTTAAAGTATTAAAAGCAAAATGTCACCTTGAAGACTAGGGTGCACCTGACCCAAGCCATGGTATTTCCAATTGCCTTATAGTCATGTCAAAGCTGGACAATGAATAAGGAAGAAAAGAACGAAGAATTGATGCCTTTAAATTATGGTGTTAGCAAAGAATATCGAATATGCCATGGACTGCTAAAAAAACAAACGAATCTATCTTGGAAGAAGTGCAGCCAGGATACTCCTTGGAATCAAGGATGGCAAGCCTACGTTATCATACTTTGGACATGTTAGGAGGGATCAGTCCCTGGAGAAGGACATCATGCTTGGAAAAGTAGAGGCCCAGAAAAAAAGAGGAAGACTCTCAATGAGATGGATTGAAACAGTGGCCGCAATAATGGGCTGAAGTGTATCAATGACTGTGAGGATGGCAACAGAACAGGTGATATTTCGTTTGGTTGTGCATAGGGTTGATATGAGTCAGAACCAAGTTGATGGCACCTAACAATGAAAAACAACAATTATGCTTCTGGTCTACAAACTTCTTCCAAAACTTGTCTTTTCGACTGCTAGATCTGATAGAGCCTTTTTTCCCAACTCTATAATGGTCTTTGTCATGTTTCATCCTGCAATGTTTTAGTCAAAGACAGAATCAAATGAAAAAGCAGACAACAAAATGCACTCCCAACAACCACCCACCCCACCCCTGATGATTATAGAGCTTTTTTTTTCTGTATTCTGTAGCATTTAAATGTGCATACTGCCTTTCTGAGTTCTGAGAGTCATTAGATCTTCCTGAGACTCTAATAGCAGCTGTGAGGGGAAAAAAAGAGACATATGATAGACTTTCCAATGAAGTGTGTATTGCTGAACTTAAAACACTTCGGAAATTAAGGTTATTCTAAGAGGTAATATTCTAAAGAAAAATAAAAGTTTGGCCTGTAGCTGATATTCCACAGTAGCTGCGTGCCCATCTGGTTTGGCTTTGGATCATCCTTATTGATTAACAGGAAAATGAAATCCTGAAATCACCATGTAGCTTTAAATTCCAAATCCATGTCAGCTTTGCCAAGCTCTACCCCATCTGCAGAAGGGAACAGCATGCAGGCAGCCTGGCTCCAGCCTGACTCAAGCTGTAGCATATTTGCCTGCGCCTGTTATTGACAGTTCCCTTACCAAGTTTGTTTTGTTAAGTCGGCCTGCAACCTTTAATGTCCCCTATGTCTTTCATGGTGCAAGTCCTTTGAACAGGAAATTCTTACACGAGTAACAGCAAAGACAGCACCAATTATTCTTGTCTCGGGAACTTATTAACTAGTGACCAAACTTTCTAACAACCATTTCCAAAGCCTCGGCTTGCCTGCGGCTTTATGGGTGACTGGAATACTTTCCCACTCACCTCCTCTTCACCTCTGATCTCCTTAGCTTGACTATGAAATATCAGTCCTTAATTTCCAGAGTGGTAGGTTTTCCATATTTGAAAGAACTGAGAGTGGCCCAACTTTTAGAGAGAGGTTTTGCCTTTTTCATGGAGAAGCATTGCTGTGTCTAATTGAAAAGCACTTTGAATTGCTTATGAAATGAAAACCTTGGAATTTCATTTATGCAAGACAGTAAGATCCTGTGTGGCTTTTAATGAGGGCCTTTTCTCTTTTTTCGAGTAATTTGAATAAACTTGTAACAAACTCCTTTTACTGCTTCCATCCCACTTCATAGCCCCTTATTAAGTTTTTTTTTCACTTTTCACACTGAGATCAGGGAAAAAAAAATCCCATGACCACCTTCCCATCTCAATTCTATTTCTGGAAGTGCCAATCTAGAACTCACTCAATCAGCAAATATGAATCAAGTGACTCAATTGTTTAAGACAGTGATCGTAGTGCTGGGGATACCCGAACTTCAGTAGCAGGGAGGCATAGACAAAGAAACAGGACTTTCCGGGTGAAGAGTTTAACCACTATGGCCTCAGGGACTAAAAAGAGAAATGCATGTGAAAATACTCACTTTTGTTTTTTAAGGTACAATTTTAACTCTGAAGAAGCCCTGGTGGTGCAATGATTAAGTGCTCAGCTGCTAACTGAAAGGTTGGCGGTTCAAACCCATCCAGTGGTTCATGGGAGAAAGACCTGGTAATCTGCTAAGAAAACCCTATGGGCTGGTTCTACTCTGTCACATGGGGTTGCTATGAATTGAAAATCGACTCAACGGTACCTAACAATAACAACAACATTTTAATTCTTAGCTACATTTCCCACCTAAAACAAAGAAATGAAAAAGGCAGGGACAATTTTTTTATTCATGGAAGCAGAGAAAAGCTCAATAACAGACGTGTCAAAGAGTTACATACATTATACAAACAACCAAGATTGAGACTAGATTATTTCAATAAATTCTATATTTCTAATCCAGGATAAGAATGATACAGTTACCTTATAGGTGGTAACCATCTCCCACACCACTTCCATGTCCTCCATGTCAATTCAAGACACTAAAATAGATTTGCACAATGCCTTTATGTGAGCAGGGGGCATTTTCTACTATATAAAGCAGTCCTATATTTCTGAAAGCATTCTCTTAAAGCTCACTACTTAACTTCTAGATTCATCATGGGACACAATCTGCGTTGGATTCCCATCAATGACCCAGACTGTTTAATGAACATTACTGCTTCTTGCTGTTTAATGAACATTACATGATGACTTTACAGGCCAAAGAATCATTCCTTATTCCAGCAATGCACAGGTTAAAAGGCTTCAGAGAAGACATGGTTTCATAGAAATTCTTGAAGCCCAGATTTTAATCTATTTAGTGAAGTTAACTCAAGAGATTGAAGAGGTAATAGCAAAGAACTTGAGCTTTGTAGCCAGACAGACCTGAGTTTTTACCCTGGCTTTGCCACTCATCAGCTGTGTAATCCTAGACAAGTCAGTTGAACTTGTTTTCTTATCTGTAAAATAGGGATGATCACTACCTATGCAACAAAATTTGTTGTAAAGAACAAATAAAACAGTCCATGTAAAATACTTAATATGTTCTCTGGCATCTAGTACAGCTCACTAAATAATTTTATTATAGTTAACTTCATTATTATTTTTGCAACAATCATTGTTTAACCAATCTCAAAAATAGACTCTAGGTACTGCAGCACAAATTAGATAAAACAAGTGACTTCCAAATGAGTTATAACTTTTAAGCTGAGAATATACCAATAAAGGAAAAAAGCAAATAAAGAAAAGGAACATGAGGAATCAAGTAGAATTATGCTTCATGGTCAACAGATCTGAATTCACACCCTGGCTCTGCCATTTACTTAACAGCAATGTGAAATTCAGCAAATTGTTTAATCTTTTTGAACCTCAGATTTCTCACCTATAAAATGGGGATAATAATATTCCTTCACACAGTTGTTGTAAGATAATACTGTTGTCTTAGGCAGGATTTTCTAGAAGGGCAAAACCAATGAAAGGTACACATATAAATATACCTAGAGATTTAATTCATGGAAATGGCTTACACAGTTGTGGAGCCTGGAAAGTCCCCAGATCCGTAGGTCAGGGGTCAGACATCAGGCTTTTTGTGACTCATGTGGTTGCAGGGGCTAATGAACCCAAAATCAGCAGGTCAGATGACAGGCTACTGGCTCACCATGGAGGTAATTACATTATGTCAGATCTCATCGTGGAGGAGTTTATATTACATTTGATCTCACACGGAGGTGACTACATTATATTACATTATGGAAGAGCAATCAGTCTACCAAACCACTGAGAGATATATATAGCCTAGCCAAATTGACACTTAACATTAACCATCACAGTCCACCCCTTGTCAACTTGGCACCTTTACATACCTCCTTAAACTGTACATAATCTCTAAATAAACACAATTATAAAGTCATGCTTGCACCAAACATGATACAGCTAACATGCTTACAACTGAAAATTCACTGACCAGGTTTACACACACAAACATGTGTAATAAAACAGGAAGAAATACTCATAACAATTACAGTCCTCATTTCTGAAACTGGTCATGTGGTGTAACTAGTATTTAGAAATACCTTCTTCCACCACCCATTCCATATTCCCTTTGCACCCAGTATGCATATCAGCTGGTCACAGTTCTCCTGATGGGGGGACCCAAATCTTCATACCTGAAGGGTCTGAGCCATTACCAGTCATGTCAGAATTGAGTCACTATAGTTTTCCATTATCTTTAATCACAGAACATGATAGTACTAAGAGACGCCCTAAGGGATCTCCTAAATCCCAGACATAGTCTTCATTATCTCCATTATGTAATATCAATCTGATTTCCCCTTGGCAATCAGGATCAATCACACCAGCCAATATGGTAATTCCCTTCTTTGCCTGTTGATCCAGAGGCATGAGGAACTCAAAGCAGCCAGATGGCATTCTTAACTTCCAGTTCAATGGAATCTGTGTTGTATCTCCGGGTGGCATCATTCCTCCTTTTGGAAGTAAGACTTTTAGATCCTCAGAGCATAGGGTCATGGGGACAGGAAGCAGAAATTTTGTTAGTGGGTCACTAGGGGGTAATCATGAGTAGTGCCACCACCATTTCCACCCCTTAATTCCTGGTCCCATAAAGTCTGGCTGTGGGCAAAACAGCACCACATATTGGACGCTGGTTTAAAGCATATACAGCCTCCTGGAGAACATTGCCCCAACCCTGCAGGTAGTGCTACCTAACTGGTCCTGTGTTTGTACTTTTAGGAGGCCATTCCATCATTCTGTCAAGCCAGCTGCTTCAGGATGATGGAGAACATGGTAAGACCAGTGAATTCATGAGCATGGGATCATTACTGCACTTCATTTGCTGTGAAGTAATCCCTGAATCCAAGGCAATGTCCAAGGATATCATGACGGTGGATGAGGTGTTCTGTGAGTCCAAGGATGGTAGTTTTTGGCAGAAGCATTGCATGCAGGGAAGGCAAATCCATATCCAGAGTAAGGGTGTTTCCCAGTGAGAACAAAACGCTGCCCTTTCCATGATAGAAGTGGTCCATTATAATCAACCTGCCACAAGGTTGCTGAATGATCACCTTGAGGAATGGTACAATATTGGGGACTCAGTGTTGGTCTCTGCTGCTGGCAAACTGGGCTCTCAGCAGTGGTTGTAGCCAAGTCAGCCTTGGTGAGTGGAAGTCCACATTGCTGAGCCCATGCATAACCTCCATCCCATGGCCACTTTCTTCATGAGCCTGTTGAGCAATGACAGGAGTGGCTGGGGAGAGAGGATGACTAGTTTCCAAATAACGCATCATACCACCCAATTGATTGTTAAAATTCTCTTCTGCCAAGGTCACCCTTTGGTGAGCATTCAGATGAGACACAAAAGTCTTCACATATACAGCCTACTGAGAGATGTCTATCCACATACTTCTTCCTCATACCTTCTTGTCACCAATTTTCCAAGTCCCTGACCACCCAGCAGAACCATTTGACACAGCCCATGAATCTGTACACAATTTCACATCTGGCCATTTCTCCTTCTGAGCAAAGTGAACAACCAGGTGCATTTCTCGAAGTTCTGCCCATTGGAAGGATTTCCCTTCATCACTGTCATTCAGGGAGATCCCAGAAAAAGGCTGTAGTGCTTCCACGGTCCACTTTTTAGTGGTGCCTACATATCTCACAAAACCATCTGTAAACCAGGCATGAGTTTTCTCTTACTGGGTCAACTGATCATAAGGAACTCCCCATGAGGCCATGGGTGTAGACTGGGAGAGGAAAAGTAAAGTGAGAGGATTGGAGATCATGGGCATTTAGGCCACTTCCTCATGTAACTTTCTTATGTCTTCAGGTCCTGCTTGAGCCCATTCTCGTATATACCACTTCCATTTAATGATAGAGTGCTGCTGTGCATGTCCAACTTTATGATGCTGTAAGTCAGACAATATTGTGTTTACGATGGTCAGCTCAGGCCACATAGTGAATTGGTGGTCCACGGTTAGGCATTCAGTTTCTCCTAAGGTCCAGTAACAAACCAAAAGCTGTTTCTCAGAAGGAGAGTAGTTATCTGCAAAGGATAACAAGGCTTTGCTCCAAAATCCTGAGTCTGAGCTGTGATTCACCAATAGGGGCCTGCCAAAGACTCCAAACAACATCTCTGTCTGCCACTGACACTTCAAGCACCATTGGATCATCGGAATCATACGAACCGAGTGGCAGAGAAGCTTGCTTGGCAGCCTGAACCTGTTACAGAGCCTTCTTTTGTTCTGGGCCCCACTCAAAGCTAGCAGCTTTTCGAGTAACTTGATAAATAGGCCAGACTAGCACACCCAAAAGAAGGATATGTTGCCTCCAAAATCCAAAGAGGTTCACCAGGTGTTGTGCCTCCTTTTTAGTTGTAGGAGGGTCAGATGCAACAACTTATCCTTCATTTTAGAAGGAGTACCTCAACATTCCTCCACACCACTGGACCATTAGAAATTTCACTGAGGTAGAAACCTCCTGAATTTTTTGTCATGTTAATTTCCTACCCTCTGGCATGCGAATGTCTTACCGGTAAGTCTACTTCCTTACTAGATAAAATCAGCATAATGTCGTCAATGTAATGAATCATTGTGACATTGTGGAAGGGAAAGAAGATCAAAGTTCCTGTGAACTAAATTATGCCATAGGGCTCGAGAGTTTATATACCTTTGAGGTAAGATAGTGAAGGTGTATTGCTGATCTTTCCAGCTGCAGGCAAATTGCTTTTAGTGGTCCTCATAAAGAGGTATGGAGAAAAAGGCATTAGCCAGATCAATAGCTGCATACCAGGTACCAAAGATGTATTAATTTGCTTAAGCAATGAAACTACATCCGGAGCAGCAGCTGCAATTGGAATCACCACCCAGTTAAGTTTCTGATAATCCACTGTCATTCTCCAAGATTCATCTGTTTTTTGAGCAGGCCAAATAGATGAGTTGAATGGGGATGTGGTAGGAACCACCACCCCTGCATCCTTCAAGTCCTTGATGGTGGCAGAAATCTCTGAAATCCCTCCAGGAATGTGGTATTGCTTTTAGTTGACTATTTTCCTAGGTCGACGCAGTTTAATGGTTTCCACTTGGATTGTCCTACCACAATAGCTCTTACTCCCCTTGTCATGGATCCAATGTGGGAGTTCTTCAAGTTGCTGAGTACGTCTATTCCAATTATGCATTCTGGAACTGGGAAATCACTACAGGATGGACTTGGAGGCCTACTGGACCCACTGTGAGATAGAATTGAGCTAAGACTCCATTAATAGCCTGACTTCCATACACCTCTACTCTGACTTACTGGTGGGCTACAGTAACATTTTGGGTCTCCTGGAATTAGTGTCAGTTCAGAGCCAGTATCCAGTAATTCCTGAAAATTCTGATTATTTCCTTTTCCCCAGTGAACAGTCACTCTTGTAAAAGGCCACAGATCATTTCGAGAAAGGGTGGAAGTAAGATTAACAGTAAAAATTTTTGGCAGTGTAGTGGAGTCCCTCCACAAGGGTACCTCACCTTCCCTTCATTCCAGGAGTTGTGGGCCTGTAAACTGGTTCAAGTCTGGGAACTGAGGGCTGTGACTCTCTATTCTGGTGATTCAAGTTAGACTGCTGTTCACTTGACATAGAATTCTTCTGCTTGTACAGATCAAGTAAATATTTAGTAGATTTCCCATTTATTTCACTCCTAGGGTCATCGTAACTAAGTAACCAACGCCGTAAGTCTACATGAATCAGACCATTCTGATTACTATTTTGACTCTGTTGTCCATTATGGTAACTGCGTCAACTTTGGTTTTGTCAATTAAGTTCCACCATGTGGCCCTTACCACTATGGGGTCCAAGCAGCTCCATTGTAGTTAGGTATCTTATTTCAGTTAGGCAGTTCACGCTGTCAAATCTGACTTACACAAAATAGCAATCACAGCAGTCTTCACAAATTCATTCCTCACCGTTGTGGTAAAATGTGTGTTCTCTGGGTACTCCATGGTTCGGTCTGTGGGTCCAACCTGATAAGTCCATTCTAACATGCCAATTTCCCTAAGCCTTTGGATATCAGGTGGCAAAGTGGTTAAGATTTGGCCACTTACCAAAAGACTGGCAGTTCAAATCCACCAGCAGTTCCTTGGAAACCCTATGGGGCAGTTCTACTCTGTCCTATAGGGTCACTATGAGTCAAAATAAACTCGATGGCAATAAGTTTGGTTTTTTTGGTTTTGGATATCTAAGGCAAGTCTGGCATTTCAACTTGATTTAGGCCACCTCTTGGTCCATGCTTCACTAAACCAACCAAATAAACTATTAGATCCTTTTCTAACCTCTCGAGCTGAAACATTGAATGAAGAATCTGTGTTTAGTGGGTCCATATCAATAAACTCAGGCTGGTCCAATATTATGTTCCTTGCACCATTATCCCACACCTTTAATCGCCATTCCCACACGTATTCCCCTGGTTTCTGTCTGCATATATTAGAAAAATCAAGCAGTTGTTTTGGAGCATAGCATATCTCCTCTTGAGTCTCACTTTGTAGTTCACCTTTTAGGGTTTGCTGGGACTTAAGTCTAGTTATAGGTCTAGAAGCAAAAATGGGTGGTCAGGGTGAGTCCTGGGGACATTCCACAATGTTTTGTTCAGCACTTCCCTCAGGCATTTACCGAGGCAATACCTCAGGTGCTGCCCCAGGGAATGCCTCAGACAAAGACTCTTAAGGCACAGCTGGGTTAATCTCATCAGAGGGGGTAACCCATTACCTGTTGCCATTGAGTCGATCCTGACTCATAGCAACCCTATAGGACCCAGTTGAATTGCCCCATAGGGTTTCCAAGGAGCAGCTGGTGGATTTAAATTGGTTAGCAGCTCTAGCTCTTAACTATTATACCACCAGGGCTCCATTAGAGGGGGTGAAGGGGCTATTGGTTTTACTGGGGAGGGTAGCTTAGCAGACAAAGATGGAGTAATCTCTTCAGATGGAAGTGAGAGGGCTGATTCTGTGGGCAGGAGTGATTCAATGGAATTTAGGGGCTCGATGTCCTCAGCTTCCTGATTATCTGCCCATGTGTCCCCATCCCAAGTTTTAGGATCCCATTTCTTCTCAATCAGTGCCCTCACTTCAACTTCAGACACTATTCAATGTTGAGAATTCAATTGGTGTTGTAATTCAGTCACTCTTACTATAAGACTCTAGGTTTGGTTTTCAGCAATATCAGCTCTGTTACTGCAAGAAATAAGACTTTCTTTCAGGAAATAAATAGCAAATTTCAGGTCTTTTATGCAACACTTGAGCTGTGACTCTGAAGCCCTGTTCTTTTCTCTTTCTATCACCTCTTTGTCCAACAAAAGTAGGACCAACCAACCAGCTTCCTTATACTTCTCATCCTGACAAAACTGTAGAAAAGTATCAAATATGCAGTCACCCAGAGCCTTGTCTCTCATAAATATTTGATACATTGGTGGTGATATCTTGTATATTTCTATTGTCACCTCATGCCAGCATTATCAGTGCCTTCTTTACTACTGGAGACAGAGTCATCAGCACCTTCAAGACAAGTAGACTTGGGAACCAATTCAGAAAATTCATCCTTACAATTTTGCTCCTCTAGAACCACTCTGAGTGCCAGATGCCTTAGGCTGCATTCTCTAGAGAAGCAAAGCCAGTGCAACATATATATATATATATATATATATATATATATATACACATACATACCCAAACCCGTTGTCATCGAGTCGATTCTGATTCATAGCAAACGTATAGGACGGAGTAGCACTGCCCCACAGGGTTTCCAAAGAGTGGCTGGTGGATTTGAATTGCCAACCTTTTGGTTAGCAGCTGCCATGGATTGAATTATGCTCCCCCCAAAATTCATGTATCAACTTGGTTAGGCCACAATTCCCAGTGTTCTGTGGTCATCCTCCATTTTGTGATTGTAATTTTATGTTAAAGAGGATTAGACTGGGATTGTAACACCATTACCAGGTCACCTCCCTGATCCAATGTAAAGGGAGTTTCCCTGGGGTGTGGCTTGCACCACCTTTTATCTCTCAAGAGATAAAAGGGAAAGGGAAGCAAGCAAAGAGTTGGGGACTTCATACCACCAAGAAAGAAGCACCGGGAGCAGAGCATGCCCATTGGACCAAGGGTCCCTGCATGAAGAAGCTCCTAGTCCAGGGAACATTGATGAGAAGGCCGACAGAGAGAGAACGTCTTCCCCTGGAGCTGATGCCCTGAATTTGGACTTTTACCCTACTTTACTGTGAGGAAATAAATTTCTCTTTGTTAAAGCCATCCACTTGTGGTATTTCTGTTATGGCAGCACTAGATGACTAAGACAGCAGCCGAGCTCTTAACCACTGTGCCACCAGGGCTCCATAAATATATATGGAGAGATTGAATTCAAGGAAATGGTTAACACAGTTGTGGAGGCTGGTAAGTCCCAAAATCCGTGGGTCAGGTTTCAAGCTGGATACTTGGTCAAAAGGGCTGATGAACCCAAATTCAGCAGTCTGCTGCCTCACAGGGCTGTGGTAGCTGATGAGTCCAAAATTCTGCAGGTCATTACATACAGGTAGTCCCCAATTTACAACATATTCAAGTTAATGACTTACGACTGTTTTTTTTTTGTACATCTTATAATTAGTAATAGGCAATGGGTTTTTACTACATACATGTTGCAGCGCATAATTTGCCGATGTTATCACCTTTAGATGTTCACTTGTAGATGTTCAATGTCATGATTTATAAAGATACTGATAATAAAAGGCAATAATAATGAAAACTTTAAAAAATGAGGTATTCAACTTACCTCAGAACCAACCTACCAGGGAGTCTTTGGAGTGTGTGGTGGTTAAGATTGTGCAACCACACATGGCCTTAACAAGTTGACTCACATTTCTGGGGGACACAATTCAATCCATTACAGAATGGAATCCCATTTATATATATATATATATATACTTTTTTTTTCCCCAAGCAAGCTTGGGTTGTGATCTTACCTGGCCTCATTAACTAAAGAGGATTAGGATTAATCAGAGCTTGGATTAAAGATCAAAGTAAAAAATCAAGATTTAATGAGTTGGAAGGCAGTACCTTTACCTTTGAATCAGAAACTATACTAGTATCCTAGCATGGCTCTACAGGGTTACTAAATCCTAGAGTCAATGATAATGATGTAGACGACATAAAACCAATGAATATTAATTCTAGTGGGAGGTGATTATTGCTCCAACTTTGGCTTCTTTGATTTTTCCTCCCACAGTTCCTCATAGTTAAGTTTACTGGTGCCCCAAATTGCAAACACAGGTCGTTCCAGCTCCTGAGCCAATCCAAATTAAAACAGGTTATCAGCAGATTCATTT
Organism: Elephas maximus indicus; assembly: GCF_024166365.1. Taxonomy (NCBI): domain Eukaryota; kingdom Metazoa; phylum Chordata; class Mammalia; order Proboscidea; family Elephantidae; genus Elephas; species Elephas maximus. The sequence continues at coordinate 58,370,403 of NC_064846.1, read as the reverse complement.
CCACCATTCAGTTGAATTTTGGTTTAGGTCAGTCTCCCAGGTCTGAGCTCTTGTGGTCTAGTGAAGATTGCCAAAGGTTCTGCATTTTCTTTCAAGTGCCTTTGCAACCAAACAACAATAAAAACCAGTAGCAGGTAGTAGTTAATTGCATAGACTCTGGACTGCATGAGTTCAAATCCCAACTCTGTCAATTACTGGCTGTGTGGCTTTGGGAAAATTATTTCACTTCTATATTCTTCAGTTTCACCAACTATAAAATAGGGACAATGATATAATGATAGTATCTAACTCATAAACTTCTTGAGAGGATTAAAGGTGAGAAGGCTTGTAAAGTGCTTAGTGCCTGGCACATAATAAGCACTTAAATGTTCATGTGTAAAAAAAAAAGTCTGAAACCCCATTTCATCTTCTCCCTTTCTTATTTGTAGCTCCTCTTTTTCATCCCCCAATCTCTACCCCTATGTTGACCCAGTTCACTAAGCTTCTGCCTTGACTACTACTCTGATTCCCTACTACATTATCCAACCTAGTACCTCGATCCTCTTCCAGGTTTGAGCTGACCTGGAGAGAAAGATTAAATTGTGAAAGTTGACCTACCTAATATCTGACCGTTTTAGAGCTATGGTCCACCAGTCTGACAAGGCCCTTCAATATCTACAGGATTTCCAAATTGTGACTAAGACAGAATGTCTATTTCTGGAACATCGTACCTGATTCACTGAGTTGCACCTTGTAGTGCACTACTTATTCCTCCCCTAGCTGCCACTGGATGCCAAGAAAAAACAAGTCTTGAAATTTAAAAGTGGTATCTACATTAAAAAAAATCCTGCCCTCCCTAGGATACCATGTCTACAAACAAACAGTCAAAAATCTGTTTCCCACATAGGGAATCCTGTTTTTTGGGGGTACGATTCCTGGATGATTGAATACCAGAAGAAAAATGGAAATCTTATTCCAGACAAACTGCAAAAGTAGAAAGCATCATACAAGGACTTGAAAAAAATGAAACAATCTCTTCCTCGTCATCTTTGAAGAGATTACAAATGTGAAAAACACATAAAATGTTCTAACTCAATGAAGGGAAGTTAAAAATAGGAAACAAAGGGATTTCATGGCTGAGTCTGAAGTCTGAATAAGCCTATTTCAATAAATTAAAATACGTCTATGTAAATTGTGTGCTTTTATTTGAAGAGCATTTTCTTTCCCAGGATCTCAAAGCACTTTTCAACCTTTAATTGCTGTTGTTGTGTGCCCTTTAGTTGATTCCGACTCATAGCAGAGCTATAGGACAGAGTAGAACTGTCAAGTCGTTTCCAATTCATAGTGACCCTGTAAGACAAAGTAGAACAGCTCCAGAGGGTTTCCAAGGCTGTAATCTTTACAGAAGCGGACTGACACATCTTTCTCCTTCAGAGCAACTGGTGGGTTCGAACCGCCAACGTTTTGGTTAGCAACTGAGTGCTTTAACCACAGCGCCCCCAGGTCTCCTAAACATTAATTATCCATTAGTATCTAATTGCGGTATGATTATTATCATTGTCTCCTAGGTGATGAAACAAGAACAGGGAAAGGTTAAGAAACTTGCCCAAAGCCACATGGAGCAAACTCTGAACAAGAGCCATTTGTTGATTCTGTGTTTGCAATAATGAGCAAATTAAAAGTGTAATAATTTTCTTTGTAATTCAGAAAAAATTCACTCTGTTAACAGTCATCCCCAGCCATAAGAAACAAGTCTTTTTAACTTCCCTTAATGTGGATACTTTTTTTTTTCAGATAGTACCTAATTATGGTAAATTGCTTCGTTCCCTAATTGTTACTGCAAGGCAACTAAACATTGCTATGTTGACTACTCAAGAGTGGATTCTTAATGGCCTTAATCATCAGATAATCTGGTAATATAATCAGTGTAACTGAGAGATACCTTGCAGAAACAACAAGCAAATCAAGTATGAAACATAGACTAATAAAGGAGTGCTCAATTCTATTGTTTTACGTTTAGCACAAGAAGTAAAAATTCTTATTTCACAAAGAAGTGGAAGTTAATGCTACTTTATAACCTTAATTGCCAGAACTCCACATACCTTACTGTATAATGTTGGACTCGCATCACACTGACTTTGAACATCCTCTCCACAGGCTATGAAATGCAAACATTTTCCCAGCAGATATTTCACCAGAGATCAAGCCTGCGTCTGCTTCAACCTGAGTAGTTTTAAAAGAGGGCCAGTTTTTCCACACCTCATCAGCTCGTGAGTTAAAAGGCTGAGAGAAAAACTGAGCTTTAGTTGTTCTTACAATACTTGGTGCTTCTATGGAGAATCGAAGAATGAATACACATTAATAGGAGATAAGACAGCGGGAGATGTTGAGCTTTGGCAAATAATAACCACAATTGAGAGCGCCAAGGTTTTCTTGGGGAAAAAAATTGTATATATAAATACAAGGCTCTTTCAGTAGTTCATGCTGAGAACTAATTTTACTGTAATTAATTGAATTAAAGACAAATACCTACCTGATACGTTAAAAACAAAGCAAGAACCCACATACCCTCACGCACTTGCAAGCACGCCAACACACACGTACACCTACACACACGCACAATAAAATAGCAGCTATGTACCTTACCAAAGAAAATAGATTTTTTATGTGTGTGTTGCTTCTAGTATCTACCAGTTGTGTAAGAACCAGGCAAATTATTTAAAAAGCAAATCTGATTTCTGCGCCAATTTGAGTTTGTGCGTGGTAAACCACAACACAATAATGTTTAGGTTCTGTTTAATTTTTCAGTTTCTTTTTTTTTTTAGCTAAAAAAAAAAAAAAAAAAAAACCCGCAACACATAGTTGGAAAAAAGCTTCCTCTATGATCTGTATTTAAAATAACACAATATTTAATTTGCTGCATTCTTTGTTATTTAATAACATGAAAACGTTTGTTGGTTCTAAAATAATCAATAGTCATTAATTGATTAATCCTCTCAAAATACTTTGAACATGTTTGAGAGGCTGTCAAGAATTTTCTCTATTTTATTATGGAGAAAACTAGGACCCACAGAACTTGGCTTGCTTGGTTATTAACTGTGTTGGAGGCAACAGAGTCCTGATCTGTGGTAAAGCATTCAAATCATAAACCCAGACTTGATTCGTAAATTGTAACATATTTTATTCTTATTCATTTATATCTACATCAACAAGGTATTTTTAAGGTTTTAACTTATAGAATTATGTGATTTTAAAATCATTAAATTTATTTAATGGATAATACATACCCATGATCAAACAATAAAAAGTAAAGATGTCTTCCTCCTAACCCTGTCTCTCCTATGTCCAGTTCACATGTCCCCAAATGGGAACCACTATTATTTTTTGTTTCTCTTTCAAGAGTTTGTTATGCATTAACAGGCCAATTGAAATATGTATATATTTTTTTCTTTTTCTCTTTTTTCTATCCAGGTAGTAGATTGCCATTCTGTCTTGGAAACATCTCCCGATAAGTACCTAAAAGGCTTCTTTATCCTTTTGAATTTTTTTTTACAATTTCATTGGATCCTATTTTATCAATGTAACATATTTTATTTAACCAATCACTATTTGTCCAATCACTTCCTTTTATAAACACTGCCACAATGAGTAATATGACACATGTGTTGTATTACTCATGTGACAGAAAATTGTAAAATAAGTTCATAGAAAATGTATTGCTAATTTAAAGGGTATACACATGGTGATTTTGATGGATTGCCCTCTGTAGGGATTTTATTAATTACATTCCACTGATAACATGTAGGAAACCTTGGTGGCATAGTGGTTAAGAGCTACCACTGCTAACCAAAAGGTAGACAGTTTGAATCCACTAGGCGCTCCCTGGAAACTCTATCGGGCAGTTCTACTCTGTCCTATAGGGTCGCTATGAGTCAGAATCGACTCGACGGCAATGGGTTTGGTTTTTTTTAAATAATGTGTAACAGTGTCTATTTCCCCACAAACATACCAACAGAACATTATCAAACTTTTTTCTCATATGTGCCAATTGAAAAAATGAAAATGGTGTCTCAGTGTTCCTTTAATTTACAATTCTCTAATTATGAGTGATTTCGAACATCTTTCCACATGTTTAAGAGCCCTTTGTATGAAAATGTATCTATATCCTTTGCCCGTTTTTTACTGTGGTAAATACAAGTGTAACAAAACGTTTGCCATTTCAATATTCTTATGTACAATTCAGTGACATTAATTATGTTTATCATGTTGTTCAACCATCACCATTATTCATTTCCAAATTTTTCCATCACCATTAACAGAAGCTCAGTGTCCCCTAAACAATGAGCACCTCTTTCCTCCTCCCTCCTGCTGGCTCCTGATAACCACTAGTAAACTTTTGTCTCTGCACCTTTACCTATTCTGGATATTTCCTATAAGTGGAATCATGCAATATTTGTCCTTTTGTGACAGACTTATTTCAATCAGCATAACCGAATTGTGGCTCAAGTTTCATCCAAGTCACAGCATGTATCAGGACTTTATTTCCCTTTCCGGTTGAGTAATATTTCATTGTATATATATATATATATATGTGTGTGTATATATATATATCATGATTTGTTTATCCATTCATCTGTTGATGGACACTTGTGTTGTTTCTACATTTTGGCTACTGTAAATACTGCTGTAATGAGCATTGGTGTACAAGTACCCTTGCTTTCATTTTGTGTATATATTAGGAGTAGAATTTCTGGAACATATAGTAATTCTATTCTTAACTTTTTCAGAAATCACCAAACTATTTTCCACAGTGACCACCATTTTACAATCCCCCGGCAATACGTGAGTGATCCAATATCTCCACATCCTCACCAACACCTGTCACTTTCCATTTTTTTAACAATAGCCATCTTAGTGGGTTTGAAGTGACATCTCATTCCTTTGCCCATTTTTCTTGTTTGTTTTTTTGTACTTTAGATGAAGGTTTACAGAAGAAACTAGCTTCTCATTAAACAGTTAGTACACATGTTGTTTTATGACATTGGCTAACAACCCCACGACATGTCAACGCTCTCCCTTCTCAACCTTAGGGTCCCTATTACCAGCTTTTCTGTCCCTTCCTGCCTTTTAGTCATTGCCCCTGGGCTGGTGTGCTGCTTTGGTCTTGTTTTTTTCATGAGTCTGTCTAATCTCTGGATGAAGGGTGAAACTCAGGAGTAACATCATTATTGAGCTAAAAAGGTATCTGGGAGCCAAACTCTCAGGGTTTCTCCAACCTCTGTCAGGCCAGTAAGCCTGGTCATTTTTTGTGAGTTAGAATTTTGTTCTACATTTTTCTCCAGCTCTGTCCTGTAGTCTCTGTTGTGATCCCTGTTAGAACAGTAGTGGTAGCCAGGCACCATCTAGTTATACTGGACTCAGTAGTTGTGTCCATTAGTCCTTTGGACTAATCTTTCCCTTGTGTCTTTACTTTTCCTCATTCTCCCTTGCTTCTGACACAGTGAGACCAGTGGAGTATCTTAGATGGCCACTCACAAGTTTTTAAGACCCCAGATGTTGTCACCAAAGTAGAATGTAAAACATTTTCTTTTTAAACTATGTTATGCCAATTGAGCTAGATGTTCCCCAAGACCATGGTCTCCACAGCCTTCAGTCCCTCAGGGAGTTTGGATGTGTCTATGGAGCTTCCATTACCTTGCTTTGGACAAATTGTGCTGACTTCCTCATTATTGTGTATTGTCTTACCCTTCACAAAAGTTACCGCTTATCTATTGTCTAGTTAGGGTTTGGGAATTCCCTCCCACCCTCCCCCTCCCTTGTAACCATCAAATACTGTTTCTTTTTGTGTGCAAACATTTTCATGAGTTTTTACAGTACTGGTCTCATACAATATTTGTCCTTTCGTGATTGACTTATTTCACTCTCCATAATGCCCTCCAGAATGACCCATGTTATGACATGCTTGGAAGATTCGTCATTGTTCTTCATCATTGTGTAATACTCCATTGTATGTATATACTATAGTTTGTTTATCCATTCTTCTGTTGATGGGCATCTAGGTTGTTTCATCTTTTTGCTATTGTGAACAAAGCTGCAATGAACATGGGTGTGCATATGTCTATTCCTGTGAAGACTCATTTCTCTAGGATATATTCCTGGGAGTGGGATGGCTGAATCATATGGTATTTCTATTTCTAGCTTTCTAAGGAAATGCTGTATCATTTTTCAAAATGGTTGTATCATTTCCTACTCCCACCAGCAGTGCGTAAGAGTTCCGATATCCCCACAGCCTCTCCAACATTTGTTATGTCCTGTTTTTGATTTGTGCCAGTAATGCCATGGTGAGATGATATCTCATTGTGGTTTTGATTTGCATTTCTCTAATGGCTAGTGATCACAAACATTTCCCCATGTCTCTGTTGGCCACTTGAATGTCTTCCTTGGTGAAGTGTCCATTTCCTTTGCCCATTTTTTTTTAATTTTTATTGTGCTTTAAGTGAAAGTTTACAAATCAAGTCTGTCCCTAGTATGAAAATTTATATACACCTTGCTATATACTCCTAATTGTTCTCCCTCTAATGAGACAGCACACGCCTTCTCTCCACTTTCTATTTTCGTGTCCATTCAGCCAGCTTCTGACCCCTCTGCCCCCTCATCTCCCCTCCAGACGGGAGCTTCCCACATAGTCCCATGTGTCTACTTGATCCATGAACCTCACTCCTCACCAGTATAATTTTCTATCCCATAGTTCAGTCCAGTCCCTGTCTGAAGAGTTTGCTTTGGGAATGGTTCCTGTCTTGTTCTTTGTCCATTTCTAAATTGGATTATTTGTCTTTTTGTTGTAGAAGTGTTGGATTTCTTGTAGATTTTAGAGTTTAGACCTTTGTCTGATTTGTAGTCACAAAAAATTTTTCCTAGTCTGTAGGTTCTCTTTTTACTGTTTTGGTGAACTCTTCTGATGAGTTTAAGTATTTAATTTTTAGAAGATTCCAGTTATCTAGATTACCTTCTGGAGTTTGTTGTTGGTTATGGTTTGTATCCTGTTAATGCTGTGTTTTAGGGCCTCTAGCGTTGATGCTCTTTTTTCTTTTATGAACTTCATAGTTTTTGGCTTTATATTTAGGTCTTTGATCCATTTTGAGTTAGTTTTTGTATATGGTGTGAGGTATGGGCCTGTTTCATTTTTTTTTGCAGATGGACGTCCAGCTTTGCCAGCACCATTTGTTAAAAAGATTGTCTTTTCCCCATTTGATGGACTTTGGGTCCTTGTTGAAGATCAGGTGATCATAGGTGGATGGATTTGTATCTGGGTTTTCAATTCTGTTCCATTGGTCAATGTCTCTGTCCTTGTACCAGTATCAGGCTGTTTTGACTACCGTAGCTGTACAGTAGGTTCTGAGGTCAGGTAGTGTGAGTCCTCCTACTTTATTCTCCTACTTCAGTGGTGCTTTACTTATCCAGGGCTTCTTCCCTTTCCATATAGAGTTAATGATTAGTTTTTCTATTTTTAAAGAATGTTGTTGGTATTTGGTTTGGGATTGCATTGCATTTGTAAATCACTTTGAGTAGAATTGTCATTTTCACAATGTTGAGTCTACCTATCCATGAGCATGGTATGTTTTTCCATTTATGTAGATATCTTTTGGTTTCTTGCAGTAGTGTTTCGTAGTTTTCTTTATGTAGCTCTTTTACATCCCTGGTTAGACTTATTCCTAAGTATTTTGTTTTTTTAGGGGCTATTATAGATAGTAGTGTTTTCCTGATTAACTTTTCGTTGTTCTCTTCATTGGTGTATAGGAATCCAACTGATTTTTTTATGTTTATCTAGTATCCTGCTGATCTGCTGAATCTTTCTATTAGTCCCAGTAGTTTTCTCGTGGAGTCTTTTGTACTTTTAACGTATAGTATCATAACCCATTACACACAAATAGGGACAGTTTTACTTCTTCATTACCAATTTGGATGATCTTTATTTCTTTTTATTGCCTTATTCCTCTAGCTAGGATTTCCAGTACAATGTTAAGTAGAAGTGGTAATAAAGAGCATCCTTGACTTTTTTTTTTTTTTTGACTTGTTCCTGTTCTCAAAGGGAATGTTTTCAGCCTCACTCCATTAAGAATGATGTTGGTCATTGGTTTTGTATTAAAAAAAAAAAAAAAGATGCCCTTTATTATGCTGAGAAATTTCCCTTCTATACCTATCTGATTGAGAGTTTTTGTCAGGAATGGGTGCTGGACTTTTTCAAATGCCTTTTCTGTGTTGATCGAGGTGGTCATGTGATTCTTTTCTTTCCTTTAATCTATGTGGTGGATTACGTTGATTGATTTTTCCAATGTTGAATCATGCCTGCATACCTGGAATGAATCCTATTTGGTGAGGCTGTATTATTTTTTTGATATGCTGCTGAATTCTATTGGCTAGAATTTTGTTGAGAATATTTGCATCTATATTCATGAGAGATACTGGTCTGTAATTTTCTTTTTTTGTGGTGTCTTTGCCTGGTTTTGGTATCAAGGTAATGCTGGCTTCATGGAATGAATTTGGAAGTGTCACTTCCTTTTCTATGTTCTGAAATAGTTTGAGTAGTACTGGTGTAAGCTGTTCTTTGAATGTTTGGTAGAATTCTCCAGTCAAGCCATCTGGGCCAGAGCTTTTTTGTTGTCGTTGGAAGTTTTTTTTTTTTTTTTTTTAATTACCTTTTCAATGTCTTCTCTTGTTATGGGTCTGTTCAGATTTTCAACATCATTTTGTGTTAGTTTGGGTAAGTTGTGTGTTTCTAGAGGTTTATGCTTTTCCTCTAGGCTTTCAGATTTGTTGGAGTATAGTTTTTCATAATATTCTGTTATGATCCTTTTTATTTCTGTTAGGTCTGTTGTAATGTCACCCATTTCATTTCTTATTTGCATCCTCTCCTGTGTTTCTTTTGTCAGTTTGGTCAGTGGTGTGTGATTTTGTTGATCCTTTCAAAGAACCAGCTTTCAGTTTTGTTGATTCTTTCTATTGTTTTTCTATTCACTCTTCATTTATTTCTGCTCTGATCTTTATTATTTCCTTTCTTCAGGTGGCCGTGGGCTTCTTTTGCTGTTCTCTTTCTATTTGTTTGAGTTGTGTAGTTGATGTTTTGATTTTGTCCCTTTCTTGTTTTCTGATGCGTGCACCTGTTGCTATAAATTGACCTCTGTGGACTGCCTTTGCTGTGTCCCATAGGTTTTGCTATGATGCATTTTCATTCTTATTTGATTCTAGGGATTTTTTGATTCCATCTCTGATTTCTTCTATCACCCAGTGGTTTTTAAGCAGGGTGTTATTTGGTTTCCATGTAATTTTTTTTTTTCCTTGCTGTTCCTGCTGTTAATTTCTACCTTGTTGGCATTGTGGTCAGAGAAGATATTTTGTATTATCTCAGTGTTTTGGATTTTGTTGAGGATTGCTCTGTGGCCCAAAATGTGGTCTATTTTGGAGAACGTTCCATGTGCATTGGAAAAGAATGTATACTTTGCAGCTCTTTGGTGGAGAGTTCTATATATGTCTATGAGGTAAAGTTGGCTGACTGTGCCCTTTACCTCTTCTGTATCTTTGTTGAGTTTATTTCCAGATGTTCTGTCCTTTGCTGAGAGTGGTGTATTGAAGTCTCTTACTATTATTGTGGAACTGTCAATTTCTCTTTTCAGTGCTGTTAGAGTTTGTTTTGTGTATTCTGGAACCCTATCATTGGGTGCATAAATGTTTATTATGGTTATGTCTTCATGACGGATTGTCCCTTTAATCATTATATGTTGCCCTTCTCTGTCTCTTATGGTGGATTTGTTTTAAAGTCTATTTTATCTGAGATTAGTATTGCCACTCCTGCTCTTTTTTAGTAGCTGTTCTCTTGATATTTATTTTTTCCATCCTTTGCTTTTTTAATAAATTTATGTCTTTGTTTCTAAGGTGTGTCTCTAGTGAGAGCGTATTGATAAATCCTGTTTTTATTTAAATCCATTCTGTCACTCTCTGTCCTTTATGGGTTCATTTAGGCCATTTACATTCAGTGTAATTAGTGATAGGTGTGAGTTTATTGCTGTCATTTTGTAGTGCTTTTTTTTTTTTTTTGTGGTACTGACTTTTCCTTTTTCCCTCTTACTCTCCTGTGCTGAATTCCTTTTATTTGTGGAATTTTTTTTTCATTTCTGTTATTTTTGTAGATTTTGATTTAGTGAGACTTTGTTTTTCTTCTTTATTTTGGTGAGTAGGTTTGTTAAATTTCTTTGTGGTTACCTTGAAATTTACCCTTATCTTTCTAAGTTTCTACCAGTCTTTTATTACTTGGTATTGTGTTGCCTTGATCTCCTTTAGAAAGATATACCTATACCATTTATTCCCTCTTTTATTGTTCTGAGGTTGTTGTTATTTATAGATTAACCTCTCTTGTTCCCTGTTGTAAATCTTTTAGTTTTCAATAGCCCTTGAGAGTTCATTTCCTCAATTAGGACTTGGCTGGTGTGACCTTGTGTCCTAGATTCAAGCTCTCATTTGATGTTCTTTGTTCTCAAACTGAAGAACTTCCTTCAATAATTCTTTCAAGGTTGGTTTGGTTTTTACATATTCCCTTAATGTCTGTTTATCTGGAAATGTTCTAATTTCACTAACATATTTCAACTAGAGTTTTGCAGGATATATTATTCTTGTTTGGCAATTTTTTTCTTTCAAGGTTTTATATATGTCATCTCATTGCCTTCTTGCCTGCAGTTTCTGCTGAGCAATCAGAGCTTAGTCTTATTGTTTCTCCTGTGTGTGACTTTTTGTTTTTCTCGAGCTGCTCTCAGGATTCTTTTTTGTCTTTGATTATAGCCACTGTGGTTATGATATGCCTTGGTGATTTTCTTTTGGGATCTGTCCTATATGGGGTTCATTGAGCTTCTTGGATGATGAACTTTTTATCTTTCATGATATGAGGGAATTTTTCTTTCAGCAATTCTTCAAGGAACTCCAGTCACTCACAAATTTTTGCTTTCGATTGAATCCCATATCAATCTCCAGTGTTTCTTCATTCTTTTTTCTGATTTTTCCTCAAACAAAGTGGTAGCCAAGTATTTGTCTTCAATTTCACTGATCCTATCTTCAAGTGTTTCAAACGAGCTCCTCAGACCTATGACACTGTCCATTTCTGAAATCTTGTTGTTTATTTTTTGGATTTCTAACTATTGTTTTTGTATGATTTCTAATAGTGAATTTATTTTTGGCATTTTTTTTCTGTATTATTTTCCTGAATTCTTCCATTGTTTTGTCTGTATTTTCCATGATTTTGTCTGCCTTTTCCATGACTTTGTTTATTTTTCTTCATTTTTCACTTTTTGTTTCAACTGTTGGATAGCTCTGAATATTAGAGATTTGAATTCCCTACCAAGTAGTTTCAATGCCTGTTCTTCTACTGGAAAGTCTTCTGTTTTTTTTTTTTTTTATTTTGGGTGTCTACTGAAACCATTCTGTCCTTTTTTAAATGTTTTGATAATTGTCTGCTGTCTTTGGGACATCCAGTAGTTGTTTTCTTCATTTATTGATTGTAGATTTGTTTGTTACATCCTGCTTTTTGTTTTATTTGGTTACAACTGAGCAGGCAAGCTGCGTGTTCTCTGTTTTTTGCTTGTCTGTGGGCATGATACTTTTCACCTCCTTGTCCAATGGGCAGGGCCAGTTGCTCAGCTATGGTGCAGCAGGGAGGATCGAGCTGAAGGGGAAGCTGGAATGGGTTGTTTTTGGTATGTACTGTGGCTGACAGGGAGATCTGTGGATTAGTGCAGGGCAGAGTCCGATAGGCGGTTCCTGTGCTGCTCAGGGGTGTGATGTTCAGTGCAAAGGTGCAGGTAGGCAGGAAGGAGGGAGAGGTTGTGTGATGTGTGGAGCTAAGTTGGGTATAGGAAAGAAGAGAGAGAAACAGGAGCCAAAAAAAAGTGCTGAAGGAGCCTGTCATTAGAATGGAGAGAACAGAAACTGAGAAATACAGAAAAACAAAAAGGGAAAAATTAATAAAAATTAAAAAAAAGAGAAATGCCCCCAGGGATCTCACTGGCAACCAAAGAAGTGGTTCCCAAGCTGTGCAGTGCAGCCCAGCTAGAAGGGGCAGAGATGGCACACAGTGCCAGGTATTCAGGAGACAGGAAAAGAAGGTAAGTAGAGGGAGATGAGGAAACAAGAAATGAAGAAAAAGAAAACAACAATAAAATAGTCCCCAGGGATCCCACCAATGTGGCAGCACAGACCATGGAGGCAGTTCCCCTGCCAATCAGCACTTCACAGCCTGTCACGAAGAAGCAAAGATGGCACATAAAGCCAAGTATTCTAGAGAAAGGAAGGGGAGGAGGTGAGAGACAGGAAGAAATGAAAAGAAGCCAAAAAAAAAAAAAAAAGCAACACCAGCAACAACGAAATGGCACTGAAGAACTGACCTGTGTGGGCAGTACAAATCCAAGAGGCACAGAGCTGGTGCCTCCCAGCTGAGAAACCATGGCCCACTGCGAAGCGGCAGAGGCCAAGCAGGGGAAGAAGGGTGTGGGGTATATCGCTGGTTACTAGGTAATCTGTCTCTTGCTGGGAGCTCTGTGTAGCTGCTTTCCAATACTCCTGACTTCCAATCACCGACATGAGTCCACGAAGGCAAATCCATGCTGCATTAGTTGATAAGGGACCTCTGCTTCATATCTCTCCTCGCTCTCTGTTCTCCGTCAGTTTCTTACTCCATTCAGTCCTTGGTTGAGTTCTTTATCTCTTTATTTGATGCTTAGTCCTCCAGGATTGACATTTGCCTCTGTTTTAGTTTTTCAGGTCTTGCTGTAGAGGGACAGCCTGGTGCTTCTGTCTTTAGTGTCATGTTGGTTCCACCTCTCTTTTTTTTATTTTTAAGAAGTCAATATGATAAATCTTTTCTTCTATGACTTCTGTATTTTGTGTCATGTTTAGAAATGCCTTTCCCATGCCCAGATATTAAAAGAATCCCTCTCTGTGGTATAAAGAATTATTTCAGCTTTATTTTGGTGTATGGTGGGAGAGGAGTGGAATAGGAATAAAGATGTCTCTAAAAGAATGATCTGGCTTTAAGAAACAAATATAAAATAAAAAAAACCAACCCTATTAAATAAAAAGACAAATGGAATGTTTTTAAGCTGAACCCTCACTACAAAGAACAATAGATATGTTAGTAACACATATTACAGGCTAGAGCCTGATGCTTTGAAACCAGACGAACTGAAAGATGAATTATACAGATAAAGAGATAATTATTTGGTAGTCCATTGAATAAGCAGGGCCTCCAGGCAGTGTCGAAAGCTTAGTGGAGAGAAAAACATGACTCCAGAGAGCCATAAATCAGTATGTTCACTACTGGATCAGTGCAATGAACAGCTCACCCTATATGTGAAGCTGTTAATAATGATCAGTTTAGACCCCAAAGGAATAAGGAGACAAGTAATAGGTAGCATGAGTTTGTCAAAAAAAAAAAATCATGCGAAACCACAATTCAAGCCTTTCTTCAACAAGATAAGTTTAGTATACTAAAAGAAAAAAAAATGTTGGTGGAGGATTGCGCCAGCAAAAAGAAAAAAAAAGGTGAATTAGATGGAAGTGCCATAATATGTATAGTTTAGATACAGAACTAGGTAAAACAAATTGAGTACAAAGAGTTGTTACTAACGCTTCAATACTGGATTCGGTAGAGGTGTCAAGTAGGTCCCTTAGGGGTCCACTCTGAGTTCAATACAATTCAATATTTTCATTTACTTCTTAGAGAATAAAATAGACAGGATGCTAATAAAATTTGCAGGTGTTCCTGTGCATGGCAGGATAGGCATAAAAATAGAGTGTGAACACGATAATTTTTTTAAATGGGCAGCAATCAATACAATAAGATTCAATAAAGCATTCATAAATGCAATTCACATAGGAAAGAACAATCAAATGCACCAATATAAAATGGAATCACAGGAGGGTCTAAGGATTATGGTAGAAAATAAAATGAACATGTATCAGTAACATGGCTGTCAAATCCAAAGACCAGTGCTGATCAAGTTATAAATATGATTTTTTTCTTATTACGTATCTTAGTCATCTAGTGCTGCCATAACAGAAATACCACATGTGGATGGCTTTAACCAAGAGAATTTTATTTCCTCACGGTAAAGTAGGCTAAAAGTGCAAATTCAGGGTGTCACCTCCAGGGGAAGGCTTTCTCTCTCTGTCAGCTCTGGAAGAAGGTCCTTGTCCTCAATCTTCCCACGGTCAAGGAGATTCTCAGGTGCAGGGACTCCAGGTCCAAAGGACGCGCTTTGCTCCCAGTGCTGCTTTCTTGGTGGTTTGAGGTCCCCAACTCTCTGTTTGCTTTCCTTTCCTTTTATCTCTTGAGATATAGAAGGTGGTGCAGGCCACACTCCAGGGAAACTCTCTTTACCTTGGATCAGGGAGGTGACCTGAGTGAGGGTAGTGTTACAATCTCACCCTAATCCTTTTTAACATAAAATTACAATCACAAAATGAAGGACAACCACAGAACACTGGGAATCTTGGCCCAGGCAAACTGATACATATTTTGGGGGAACACAATTCAATCCATTACAGTAGGACTAAAAAAGGGAGAGTTATCCTAGTCTATAAGAACTTTAGTATGTCCAGGACAACAGCCTAAGAACTGATAGATAAATAGCATACAGACAGATGACTGGAAAAGCAAAAGAATTCAGGTTCCAAAAATAAGACCGGCATAAAACAGATAAATGGATAGGAGGAAGCAAAGGAAAGAATGTAGATATAATTGGTTAGAACAGAAGCCAAGGAAATGCACAGGGAGGAGAGGGTATAAAAATGAAGGGAGGAGGAGGTGAGGGTAATCCAGGGAAAAGGAAGGGTGGTGGAGAGGAGGGAAGAGAAGTAGAAAAGGAGACAGGAATTGTTAAAAGGATGAAGGAGGACAACAGAGGAATGCCTTCAAAAGAAATTTGTCTTGTGCGTTAATTACAAGGAGTTATGCAGATAATTAGTAGTGGGTACCACAATTAATGGAGTGTCTGAGTGACATAGTTAAGCACTCAGCTACCAACTGAAAGTTTGGTGGTTCAATTCCACCCAGAAACACCTCAGAAGAAAGGCCTGGCAATCCACTTTGAAAGATCACAGCCATTGAAAATCCTATAGAGTGTAGTTCTACTGTGAAACACATACGATCACTGAGTCAGAATCAACTCTATGGCAACTGATTTTTGTTACTCCAATTAATATTTCAATTGGGATGTTTCTAAGGAATACAGCAGTAACCCAGATCCTGAGTCGAATGTAATCTTCAGATCAGCAAAGAAATTAGATTTTAGAGACCATATAGGAAAGAAGGACCAGAAGAAATCTGGGGGCAAAATAACAGCCAAGAGAGTAGAGAAAAGCACTTTCAACTAAAAAAATTAAAATGCTCCAAGAATTTCAAAGCAATGAAAACTATCCAAGAACATATCAACAAAAGAAAAGCAAGCAGAGTCATGTATTTTCTTTTATATGATGCATTTGTTATTTTTTCTGATATTAAGAGTAAAATATAGTCATATAGAAAATTAGAAAATTATTGAGATATACTTTTATAATTAAAATCACCTATTACCTCACCATTATCAACACTTTGGAATATTTACTTTTGCAAATTACATATATATTTTTTAATTAGTATCATTTTGTATATACAGCTGTTCATCTGCATTTTTTATTACTTAATGTTACATTATTAATATTCCCCCAGGAAGTAAATATTCTTGGAAAACATGACTACTGATATCTGCATTGCATTCCATTTTTGGATGCATATAAACATCTCCCTATTGTTGGATATTTAATTATGCAAATTAGAATCATTATAAATAATGCTGCTGTGGGCTTCTTTTGTCTACATAGTTTGATATTTGCTTAGGATACGTTCTCAGAAGTTGGTAATGTGAACATTTTATGGCTACATGTATGTCGTGTATATGTATATGTGTGTATGTATATATACATATATACAGGTGGTGGCGAGAGAGAGAAATTGCTTTCCACAAAGTTACTGGCACTCCTCCCAACAATATATGAAAATATTGATTTCACTTTATTTACATTTATTTAATTACTAGTGATTAGAACTTTTTCTATATTTGATGTTAAATTTTATTTTTTCTGTAAACTATATTTACTTTTTATGTGTTTTGCCAATTCAGTGTCATTCTTGTTACATTCTTGTTAGCTTATTATTATTAAGAATGTTAATCTTTGGTAATATTTATTAAAAATATTTTCCTAGCTTGTTTTCTGATTTTAATATTTTTTTTATGTTTTGGTGTATATAAAATAAAATATTTACACACATTAATATATTGATCTTGTACTTGGTGATTTCTTCATTTCTTTTATGCCTTGAAAGTTCTATCTCGTTATCAGTTAAATCTTCACTTATATTTTATTCTAGCCATTTATGGTTTCATATTTTACATTTAGTTCATGAATTAATCTGGAATTTAGTGAAGTGAGGTGAGGTGAAGCTTAATTTTCTTTAACTAACCAGTTTTCTGAACACCATTAAATAATCTATTCCTTACCCCCATTGATTTGTTACATTATGTCATATAGCAAGAGTTTTAATAAATTGATCCGGTCTCAATGATCTGTAATGAAAGGTAAACTGACAATGAACAGGTAATGAGTGCAGCATAAAGAAGAGAATTTCTTTAAGAAATGGATGGAGGAATAAATACAACATACACAATGACTAGAGATTAGCAAGCAAGACAGTTGAGGAAATGTGATGAGTTTCTAGGGCTCTGTAAGAAACTGTGTAAAGTTACACAGAGTAGAAAAAGAAAAAAAGCACGTGAAGAAATTTATGTGAGGGGGTGGAAGTGCAGACAAAGGAAGACCAAAGTGAAAGAAAAATAATAGAACCCAGTGTAGGTGGAGCCTGAACTTCTGGGGAAAAAAAGTGGAGGGAAGGGGAAGGACGCTTAGAAGGAGGAAAGTAGCACAGAATTTGAAGCAGATCAAAACTACGGAAAGGGAAGCATAAAAAGACAAAAAGGATAAAGTAAAGAAAGTAACAAAGTGAAAGCTAAAGGTTAAGACCCAACAATAACAACAAAAACTTAGGAACGTTTTACATGAAGAATCATCAAAGAGGAAATTCTGGGAAAATGGTAGCATAAATACACAATCATTCCAACCCTTCCCCACAAATACGACAAGGAAATGGTGTCTGGCTTTGAGGGATTTTGAATCGGGAGCAGAGGAAAGCAGCAGGGAACTGCAGACAGGCAAAAATCAATGAATCGACAAGAAGTCACATAAGGTAGGGAAATTGCTTCTCCCATTGTCCCTGCCCCTCCCCCAGTCACGTGGACCACGGCTGCTGTGAACTATGGAAGTGGCCCCAGTAATGTAGCCTACTTCCCTAACCACCACAGCCCCTGACTGAAAAAAGAGACAGGACCCCAAGCTTCTGCTCGAAAATCAAGACAAACCTCCCCGGGGTCCATTTGGAGTGTGCCAGCACTTCCCCACCCAGACGCTGTCAGCTGCAAGCTTACTACAAATTGCTATAGAAGGCCCTTTCAGTGGAGTCTGCTCTCATAGTCAACATTCAGCCTGCCTCCCTGCACACCCCATAGCTCAAATCTCTAAAACCAACAGGACAGACCACCTGGAGCGTCAGTTCAGCTCTGTTTTCTCCCCCTTCTTGTTGGTGCTGAGGACTGCTGACTGAGGTTTCTGTGTGCTAGGAAGCAGGTATCTTTAGTGGAGGCTACACTCACAGCCAACATACTACATTGGATGGCAGGGGGAGAGGCTCTGATATAAGCAAGACAGACCTCCCCATGGGTCCGTTTGGAGTATGCCAGCACCTAACTCACCTGGACACTGTTGGCTGCAAGCTTGCTGTGAGTTGCTACAGAAGGCCTGTGCAAGGGAGTCTGCTCCCATAGTAAGCACTCTACCTGCATCCCTGTATACCCCATAGCTCTGGCCTCTGAAACCAACAGGACAAATCTCTCTGGGATCAATTAGGGTTAGTCAGATCCCACTTCTGGTTGGTGCTGAGGACTGCTGAGAATGCTCTATGCTATAAGCAGGAGCCTTGAGTGGAGGCTGCACTGACAACCAACAATTTACCAAGGGAACTCTGATAACAACAAGACAAACTTCAATGAGGATCTGACCAGAGCATACCAACCACTCTCCCACCTGATAATTGTGGGTTGCCAGGCTGCTACAAACTGCTACAGAAGGCCCTAACAATGTTGTCTCTTCCCATAGTCAGCATCCTATCTGCCTCCCTGTGTGCCCCATAGCTCAAGCATCTAAAACCAACAAGACAGACTTCCCTGGGGATCAGGAAGCAGGCATCTTGAGTGGAGGCTACCCACACAGCCAAAATAATACAGGGCAGGCTCTGATAGCAACCAGGTAGACCTCCATGGGAGTCAAATTGGAGTGTGACAACCCCTCCGCCACCTGGTAACTCTCAGCTGCTGGACTGATATGAACTCCTACAGAAAGTTCCCTACATTGGAGAAAGGAGGTAGGTAGGTCACCTAAGTTGAGACTGCTCCCCTAACCACCAGAGGGCCACTGGGGCTCTGAAACTAACAAGATAGATCTCTCAGAGGTCCTTCTAAGGAATCCCAGCCCCTCCTCCTCCTGAAATGGAGGAAAGTCTGCCTGTGCTTCCCCCAAATGCCAGCTCAGATATAACCAGCCCCCACAGAGCAGGAAAGGAAGTACCAAGAAAACCAAAGGGCAACATCCAACCCCAAAGGGTGTTCGATGGGTGTGGATTTTCTAATTAAACATAGTTGCAGAAACAGAGAAGCAACAAGAGTAATACCCAGATAGGACTGTGGCCCCTGGTACACAGACTTATAAGAATACAATATTTCCCCTGAGTGATGGTGTCCACTGGTGGACCAACTAACCACAGCGTGTTCTCTGGTGTGTTTGGGAAAGGTGAAAAGTTGAAAACCGAGGCCTGGAACATTCAAATACTAGTTAAACTGGGGAGAAAAGGAGCTATCACAGAGAGGGAGAGGAAACGGTAAGCAAAGGCTGAAGTCTCTGCCAATCTAACAGTTTTTTGCAGAAAGTAGTGTGGGCAAAAACACCAAATACTGGGAAAAACTGAGAAAGCTAACACCCTTGAAAATTCCAATGCTCTAACATAAAACTATAAGAGACACAAAAAACAGAGTAAAAATAATCCACCCAAATGATCATGACAAAGGGAGCATATCTAGGGATGAAAAGATAATGAAAAATAGAAGAATATAATGCAGCAACATAATTAAATATAATTAAATGGCTAAGAGAAAACACAAAGAGCTAAAAGAAATAAGGAAAACAATGCAAGAACAAAACAAGGATCTAAAAAGAGATATTGCAAATGAAAGATTTAATAACAAACACAATAGAAGGAGTTACCAACAGATTTAACCAGGCAAAAGAATCAGTGAATTAGAGGATAAAATAATTAAAATTACAGATGCAAAACAGCAACAAGAAAGGAGGGTCAAGAAGGCCTAGTACAGTTTAATAGAATTATAGGACAACAACGAGAGACCTAATATATGCATCCTGGAAATTCCAGAAGGAAATGAGAGATAGGAAAAGAAAGAATATTTGAAGAAATAATGACAGAAAAGTTCCCCAATCTAAGGGCAGGAGTCAATAAAACCAAGAAATCGGTTCTTTGAAAAGATCAATAAAATTGACAACTCTTTAGTTAGACTGACAAAGAAAAGATGCAAATAATTGAAATAAAAAAATGAAAGAGGAAGAGTTATACACCATAACCAAATGGGCTTTATTCCAGGAATGCAGGAATGATTCAACTTTAGAAAATCAACCAAAGTAATACACCACACCAATAGAACAAAGGAAAAGAACCATATGATCATCTCTATGGATGCACAAAGAGCATCCGATGAAATTCAACACCTTTCTTCATGAAAACACTAAATAAGATTGAAATAGACGGGAAATTCTCAGTATGATTCAAGGCATGTATTAAAAGTCAACAGCCAACATTATACTTAATGGAGAAAGACTGAGAGCTTTCCCCTTGAGAATGGGAAAAAGACAAGGGTGCCCACTATCGCCACATCTATTCAATATTGTATCAGAAGTCCCAGGCAAAGAAATAAGACAAGAAAAAGAAATAAAAAGTATCCAGACAAGAAAAGAAGAAAAAAAAATCATCTATATTCGCAGATGATATGATCTTATATATAATTACAAAGATCCCAGAAGAAAATGTCTGGAGCTAATAGGGAAATTTAGTAAAATTGCAGGGTACAAGGTCAACAAACAAAAATCAGTTGGGTTTCTATACACCAGCACTGAGAAATCTGAAACAGAAATTAGGAAATTCAATTCAATTTACAATAGCATTTAACAGAATAAAGTATCTAGGAATAAATCTAAACAGGGATGTGAAGAACTTATACAACGAAAACTATAAAACACTGCAGAAACAGATTAAAGAAGACTTAAATAAATGGAAAGATGTTCCATGTTCACAGATTAGACTTAATATTTTTAAGATGTCAATATTACCCAAAGCTATAGCATTCTTTAGAGAAATAGTAGAACCAATCCTCAATGGCAACAGGCCCCAAATAGCTAAAGCAATGTTGAAAGAGAAGAACAAAGCAGGAGGACTCACATTTCTTGATTTTACAACATACTATACAACCCTGGTGGTGTTGCAGTTAAGTGCTGCAACTACTAACCAAGAGATCAGCAGTTCAAATCCACGAGGCGTTCTTTGGAAACTCTATGGGGCAGTTCTACTCTGTCCTATAGCATCGCTATGAGTCGGAATCGACTCGACGGCAGTGGGTTTTTTCTTTTAAACAACTACAGTAATCAAAATACCCTGATACTGGTATAACAATAGGCACATACACCAATGGAATAGAATTAAGAGTCCAGAAATAAGCCCACACATCTGTAGTCAACTGATTTTTGACAACGGGGCTAAGTCCATTCCATGGCGAAAGAGAAGTCTCTTCAATAAATGGTGCTAGGAAAATTGGATTTCCACATACGGAAAATTGAAACAGGATCCATTCATGCCTCACACCATACACAGAGAAAATCAAAATGGATTAAGGACCTAAATGTGCAAACTGAAACAATTTCTCCTAAATTCTTAGAAAGAAAAAGCAGGGGCAATGCTGTCAGGCCTAGCTTTTAACAATGGATTATCTAAATATAATGACAAAAACACAAACAGCAAAAGGCAAAATAAGTAAATGAGACCTCATAAAAATTAAAAAGCTTTGTTCATCAAAAGTCTTTACCAAAAAAGTGAAAAGAGAAGCTACCAACTAGAATACCTTCAGAAACCAGACATCTGATGACAATCTAATAACTAATATATATATAAAACTTTCATGACAAGAAAAAGACATGTAACCCAATCATAAAACGGGCAAAGGACTTGAATAGACATTTCACCAAAGAGGACACTCAAATGACTACCAAACACATGAAAAGATGCTCAGCATCATTAGCTGTCAGAGAGATGCAAATCAAAACCATAATGAGATATCATTTCAATCCCACTAGGGTGGCTGAGATTAAAAAAAAAAAGTGAAAACTACAAATGTTGGGGAGGCTGTGGGGAAATTGGAACCCTTACCCATTGCTGGTGGGAATGCAAAATGATACAGTCATTGCAGAAAACAGTGTGGCATTTCCTCAAAAAACTAAAAATAGAACTACCATATGACCCAGCAATTTCACTCCTAGGTATATACCCAAAAGGATTGAAAGAAGAGGCTCAAAAAGAGACTGGTACACCAATGTTCATTGCAGCACTACTCACAATAGCCAAAATGTGGAAATAGCCTAACTGACCATCAACAGATGAATGGATACATGTGGTACATACATATGATGGAATACTACTCAGCCAGTAGGAGAAATGAAGTCTTGATACATGCTACTATATAGACTGAGTTGAAAGACATTATGCAGAGTAAAATAAGTCAGTTACAAAAAGGACAAATATTGCATCATCTCACTTACATAAAAAGACAAAAAAGGCAAATGTATAGAGACCAAAGTTTATTAGTGGTTACCAGGGGTGGAGGGAGGGGGGAAAAAGGGAAGATTATCCATGATGGAAGTATTGCATTGATTAAGGGTAGAGTTCAATAGCTGATTATTGTAATTGTTTCAATAAATTACATATATGTAAAAAGTTGAATTGGCAAACTTTGCATGATAGACATATTTACAACAAGGACACACACAAAAAAATGAGTAGCTTCTGGGACTGTTTCTGTACAACCAAAATGTTCATGGGATTCAGTTTCATATTGTATGATTGCCTACCATTTTGTCATCTGATGTGATTTCCCTGTGTGTTGTAAATTCTATCACTGTGATATAATGACATGGATTAGTGGCAGTTATATTGATGAGATCTACAAGATTAGATAGCGTCTTAAGCCAATCTCTGTTGAGATATAAAAGAGAGAAGTGAGTAGAAAGACATGGGAACCTCATACAACCAAGAAAACAATGCCGGGAGCAGAGTACATCCTTTGGACCTGAGGTTCCTGTGTGGAGTAGTTCCTAGGCCAAGGGAAGATTGGTGATGCCGACCTTCTTCCAGAACCAACAGAGAAGGCCGTCCCCTGGAGCTGACACCCAGAATTTGGACTTGTAGCCTGCTAGACTGTGAGAGAATAAATTTCTCCTTCTTAAAGCCTTCCACTTGTATTTCTGTTACAGCCGCACTAGATAACTAAGACAGAGGTTTAGGGTCATAGTTTCATGGGACATCCCAGTTAATTGACCTGATAAATTGTTTAGTGCTTCTGTTCCACCTCCTAGTTCATTGCGCAGTGCCTGAGGTCTTGAAAGCTTGCAAGTGGCCATCCAAAGCACAACAACAACAACAAAAAAAAGCTCAACAGTCTGTATTTGCCTGGAGCAATAGAGGAAGAAGAAGCTGTCTTAATTATCTAGTGCTGCTATAACAGAAATACCACAAGTAGATGGTTTTAACAAAGTGAAATTTATTTCCTCACAATAAAGTAGGCTAAAAGTCCAAATTCATGGAATCAGCTCCAGCAGAAGTCTTTCTTTCTCTGTTGGCTCTGGGGGAAGATCCTTGTCATCAATCTTCTCCTAATCTAGGAGCTTCTCAGTGCAGGAACGCCAGGTCCAAAGGACACTCTGCTCCCAGGACTTCTTTCTTGGTGGTGTGAGGTTTCCGTGTCTCTCTGCTTGCTTCTCTCTTTTACATCTCAAAAGAGATTGACTTAAGATACAACCTAATATTGTAGATTGAGCCCTGCCTCATTAACATAACTGCAAATAATTCCACCTCATTAACATCACAGAGGTAGGATTTACAACACATAGGAAAATCACATCAGATGACAAAATGGTGGACAATCACACAATACTGAGAATCATGGACTAGCCAAGTTGACACACATTTTTGGGGGACACAATTCAATCCATGACAGGAGCATTAGGAAAAGAAGGATGATATGGAATGTGTGGCTATTTGTATCCATGAACAACAGCCTCCTTTGCCACGAGATGAGGTTAAATGGATGGTGTCCAGCTACCATTACTGAACATATTGGTCAAAGATTCCATAGAAGAATTTTGATCAATGGGGTGAAAATGCGGAAAGGAATTTCAAATTCTCATGGACTCCAAACATACTGAAACTTTGAAGGTTGGATGAACCCTTGAAACTATTACCCTAAGATAATCTTTGAACCTTAAACCAAGAATCTCCCCTGAACTCTTCTTAAAACCAAACAATAGTTTGGATTAACTGGTGAAGGATGTCTGAGAATAAGTGGTTCCTCCCAGTCCTTATAGCCAACAGCGCTGGGTACACAGGTGCAGCTGCAAATCCCACCCACCTATGTGCTCTAGGAGAGATGGACATGCCTTTCACCTAGGCACTCAGGGGCAGGAGTGAGCCTCCTACCTTGCTCAGCATATAACCACCTACTGCAGCCAAATACCTGTGCCTGCTCCAATCACCCCTATGTAGCCCTACCCACCTAGGACAGTAGATGAGAGCCTGCACTACACACACGGTGAGCAACAACCTAGACACCTGAACTGAATCCACACAAGACAAGTAAACTCCTGGGCTCACATACCTAGTAGCAGCTCTAACCACCTGGTGATGGGACATGAGAGCTTCAAAGGCACCAAAAATCAAAGTAGCTCACATGTCCAGCCTATTTGGAAATATCGAAACAAGCAGCCAGGACACAGTAAGCAAACATACAATAAACAAATATAATAACTTATTGATGGCTCAGAGACAACAGTCAATATCAAATCACATGAAGAGGTAGACCATGATATCCCCAGCAAGCGCCCAAAACAAAGAACCAGGAAACCTACCAGAGGAAGATAGTGTCTTGGAATTACTGGAGGTAGAATTCAAAAAATTGATATACAGAGCTCTTCAAGAGATCAGGAAGGAGATCAGAGAAAACTCAGACCAAGCCAAGGAACACACAGACAAAGCAATAGAGAAGTTTAGGAAAGCTATACAAGAGCAAAATGAAAAACTTAACAGGTCGCTAGAATCCATAGAGAGACAGCAAATAGAATCCAAAAGATTAACAACAAAATTTCAGAATTAGATAACTCAAAAAGTAATAAGAGTAGAATTGAGGCAATGGAAATCAGATTTAGTGAGATTGAAGATAAAGCACTTGGCATCAATTTATTGGAGGAAAAACCAGATAAAAGAATTATAAAAAAATGAAGAAACTCTAAGAATTATGTGGGACACTATCATGAGGAATAACCTCAAGTGACTGGAGTACCAGAATGGGGGTGGGGTGGGGATAATAGAAAATACAGAGAGAGTTTTTGAAGATTTGCTGGCAGAAAAGTTCCCTGATATCATGAAAGATGTGAAGATATCTACCCAAGAAGCTCACCAAACTCCACACAAGGTAAATCCCAAAAGAAAGTCACCAAGACATACTATAATCAACTTGCCACAAACAAAGATAAAGACAGAATTTTAAGAACAGCTAGAGATAAAGGAAAAGTCACCTCAAAGGAGAGTCAATAAGAATAAGCTCAGCTGGAAGCAACCAAGGTGTCCGTCAACGGATGAATGGGTAAATAAATTGTGGTATATTCACACAATGGAATACTACGCATCGATAAAGAACAGTGACGAATCTCTGAAACATTTCATAACATGGAGGAACCTGGAAGGCATTATGCTGAGTGAAATTAGTCAGAGGCAAAAGGACAAATATTGTATAAGACCACTATTATAAGATCTTGAGAAATAGTAAAAACTGAGAAGAACACATACTTTTGTGGTTACGAAGGGGGGAGGGAGGGAGGGAGGGAGAGGGTTTTTTATTGATTAATCAGTAGATAAGAACTGCTTTGGGTGAAGGGAAAGACAAGACTCAATACATGGAAGGTCAGCTCAATTGGACTGGACCAAAAGCAAAGAAGTTTCCGGGATAAAATAAATACTTCAAAGGTCAGCGGAGCAGGGGCGGGGGTCTGGGGAACATGGTTTGAGGGGACTTCTAAGTCAATTGGCAAAATAATTCTATTATGAAAACATTCTGCATCCCACTTTGAAATGTCGCGTCTGGGGTCTTAAATGCTAACAAGTGGCCATCTAAGATGCATCAATTGGTCTCAACCCACCTGGATCAAAGGAGAATGAAGAACACCAAGGTCACACGACAACTAAGAGCCCAAGAGACAGAAAGGGCCACATGAACCAGAGACCTACATCATCCTGAGACCAGAAGAACTAGTTGGTGCCCGGCCACAATCGATGACTGCCCTGACAGGGAGCACAACAGAGAACTCCTGAGGGAGCAGGATGTCAGTGGGATGCAGACCCCAAATTCTCATAAAAAGACCATACTTAAGGGTCTGACTGTGACTGGAGGAATCCCGGCAGCAATGCTCCCCAGACCTTCTGTTGGCACAGGACAGGAACCATCCCCGAAGACAATTCATCAGACATGAAAGGGACTGGTCAGCGGGGGGGGAGAGAGATGCTGATGAAGAGTGAGCTAATTATATCAGGTGGACACTTGAGAGTGTGTTGGCAACTCTTGTCTGGAGGGGGGATGGGAAGATAGAGAGAGAGGGAAGCTGGCAAAATTGTCACGAAAGGAGAGACTGAAAGGGCTGACTCAATAGGGGGAGAGCAAGTGGGAGAAGGGAGTAAGATGTATGTAAACTTACGTGTGACAGACCGATTGGATTTGTAAATGTTCACTTGAAGCTTAATAAAAATTAATTAAAAAAAAAAGAATAAGCTCAGACTACTCAGCAGAAACCATGCTGAGGAAAGACGGCAATAGGGTGACATGTATAAAGCCTGTAGGAAAAAAAAATGCCAGCCAAGAATTATATATCCAGCAAAACTGTCTCTTAAACATGATGGCAAAATTAGGGTATTTCCAGATAAACAGAACTTAAGGGAATTTGTAAAAAGCAAACCAAAACTACAGGAAATACTATAAAGGAGACCTTCAACTAGAGAATCAATAATATCATATAACAACCCAAGACTAGAGCACAGGACACAACAATCAGATTTCAAGCCAGATAGGGAAGTTATAAAAATAAGTCAAAGCTCAAACACAGAAATTAGGGAAACATAGAGGTCAATATGTAAAAGATGATAACATTAAAACAAAAAAGAGGGACTGAATAGTGTAGTCATAGAAGTTCCACATGGAGAGGAAGTTAAGGTGATACAAAGACATAAATGATTGATTTAAACTTAGAAAAATAGAGGTAAATTTTAAGGTAGCCACAAAGGAAATTAACAAATCTACACACCAAAATAAAAAAGAAGAAAAACATAAAGACTCAGCAAATACAAAATCAACAACAATGAAAAAGATGAAAAAAAATACATAAAAAGAAGAAAATGACTCAGCACAAAAAATTAAGTGGAAAAAAGAAACTGTCAACACCAGAAAAAAGATATCAAAATGACAGCACTAAACTCATACCTATCAATAATTACACTGAATATAACTGGACTAAATGCACCAATAAAGAAACAGAGAGTGGCAGAATGGATTAAAAAAAAAAAAAGCACACTCAATTTATATGCTACCTACAAGAAAAACACCTTAGACTCAAAGACACGAACAAACTAAAACTCAAAGGTTGGAAAAAAAGATATCAAGCAAACAACAATCAAAAAAGAGCAGGAGAGGCAATATTAATCTCTGACAAATTAGACTTTAAAGCTAAATCCACCACAAAGGGTAAGGAAGGACACTACATAATGATTAAAGGGCAAATACACCAGAAAGACATAACCCCAATAAATATTTATATACTCAATGACAAAAAAAAAAAAAAAAATTTTTGACAGAACTCCAAAATACATAAAATGAGTTTCAACAACATTGAAAAGAGAAATAGACAGCTCCACAATAGCAGTAGGAGACTTCAACACAACACTTTCGGTAAAGGACAGAACATCTAGAAAGAAGCTCAATAAAGACACAGAAGATCTAAATGCCACAATCAACCAACTTGATCTCATAGACATATACAGAACACTCCACCCAACAGCAACCAACTATACTTTCTTTTCTAATGCACATAGAACATTCTCTAGCATAGACCACATATTAGGTCATAAAGCAAGCCTTAGCAGAATCCAAAACATTGAAATATTAAAAAGTATCTTCTCTGACCATAAGTCCATAAAAGTAGAAATCAATAACAGAAAAAGCAGGAAAAATAAACACTTGGAACCTGAACAATAATAATAAAAAAAAAAGGCTAGGCTATAGGAGACATTAAGGATGGAATAGAGTCCAATGAGAATGTAAACACTTTCTATCAGAACCTTTGGGACACAGCAAAAGCAGTGCTTAGAGGTCAATTTATATCAATAATAACACACATGCTGAAAGAAGAAAGGGCCAAAATCAAAGAATTATCCCTACAACTTGAACAAATAGACAGAGAGAAACAAAAGAAACCCTCAGGCACCAGAAGAAAGCAAATAGTAAAAATTAGAGCAGAATTAAATGAAATAGAAAAAAGAATTAACAAGACCAAAAGCTGGTTCCTTGAAAAGGTCAACAAAATTGATAAACCATTGGCCAAACTGACAAAAGAAAAACAGGAGAGGAAGCAAATAACCCAAATAAGAAATGAAATGGGTAATATTACAACAGACCCAACTGAAATTAAGAGAATCATAACAGAATACTATGAAAAATTGAACTACAACAAATATGAAAACCTAGAGGAAATGGACAAATTTCTAGAAACACACTACTTACCTAAACTAACACAAACCTAGGTAAAAAAAAAAAAAACTAAATAAACCTGTAACAAAAGAAGAGATTGAAGAAGTAATTAAAAAAAATAAAAAAACAAACTCCCAACCAAAAAAAAAAAAGCCCTGGCCCTGATGGCTTCACTGGAGAATTCTACCAAACTTTCAGAAAAGAGTTAACACCAGTACTACTAAAAATATTTCAGAGCATAGAAAAGGATGAAATTCTACCGAACCCATTTTATGGAGCCAGCATAACCCTGATACAAAAAGCAGGTAAAGACACCACAAAAAAGAAAATTATAGATCAATATCCCCCATGAACACAGATGCAAAAATTCTCAACAAAATTCTTGCCAATAGAATTCAACAACGTATCAAAAAAATAATTCATCATGTCCAAGTGGAATTCATACCAGGTATGCAGGGATGGTTTAACATTAGAAAAACAATCAATGTAATCCACCCCCTAAATAAAACAAAAGATAAGAACCACATGATCATATCAATAGATGCAGAAAAGGCATTTGACAAAGTCCAACACCCAAGCATGACAAAAACTCTCAGCAAAATAAGAATAGAAGGGAAATCCCTCAGCATAATAAAAGGCATTTACGCAAAGCCAACAGCCAACATCATCCAAAACGGAGAGAATAGGAAAGGACCCCCCTTCAGAACAGGAACCAGGTAAGGATGCCCTTTATTACCACTCTTATTCAACATTGTGCTGGATGGAGGTCCTGGCCAGAGTAATAAGGCAAGAAAAGAAATAAATAAAGGGCATCCAAATTGTTAAGAAAGAAGTAAAAGTATCCCTGTTTGCAGATGATATGTTCTTATACACAGAAAACCCAAGAGAATCCACAAGAGAACTACTGGAACTAATAGGAGATTGCAGCAAAGTA
Organism: Elephas maximus indicus; assembly: GCF_024166365.1. Lineage (NCBI taxonomy): Eukaryota > Metazoa > Chordata > Mammalia > Proboscidea > Elephantidae > Elephas > Elephas maximus. The sequence continues at coordinate 58,341,189 of NC_064846.1, read as the reverse complement.
CCAGGATTCAAGATGAACATACAAAAATCAGTTGGTTTCCTCTGCACCAACAAAGGGAACTTCGAAAAGGAAAGCACCAAATCAATACCATTTACAATAGCCCCCAAGAAGATAAAAGCCTTAGGAATAAATCTAACCAGAGACATAAAAGAACTATACAAAGAAAACTACAAAACACTACTGCAAGAGACCTACATAAGTGGAAAAACATACCATGCTCATGGATAGGAAGACTCAACATTGTGAAAATGTCAATTATAACCAAAGCAACCTACAGATACAATGCAATCCTGATCCAAATTCCAACGACATTTTTTAATGAGATGGAGAAACAAATCACCAACTTCATATGGAAAAGGAAGAGGCTCCAGATAAGTAAAACATTACTGAAGAAGAAGAACAAAATGGGAGGCCTCACACTGATTTTAGAACTTATTATACCACCACGGTAGTCCAAACAGCCTGGTGCTGGTACAACAACAGATACATAGGCCAATGGAATAGAGCTGAAAATCCAGATGTAAATTCAACCACCAATGAGCAGCTGATATTTGACAAAGTTCCAAAGTCCATTAAGTGGAGAAAAGACAGTCTCTTTGACAAATGGTGCTGGCATAACTGGATATCCATCTGCAAAAAAAAATGAAACAAGACCCATACCTTACACCATACACAAAAACTAATTCAAAATGGATCAAAGACCTAAATATAAAATCTAAAACAATAATGATAATGGAAGAAAAAATAGGCACAATGCTAGGAGCCCTAATACATGGCATAAACAGAATACAAACCATAACTAACAATGCACAAACATCAGAAGAGAAACTAGATAACTGGGAGCTTGTAAAAATCAAACACTTATGTTCATCAAAAGACTTCACCAAAAGAGTAAAAAGACAACCTATAGACTGGGAAAACATTTTTGGCTAGGACATATTCAACAATGGTTTAATCTCTAAAATTTATAAGATACTGCAGCACCACAACAACAAAACAACAAATAACCCAATTTAAAAATGGACAAAGGATATGAACAGACACTTCACCAAAGAAGACATTCAGGGGGCTGACATATCGTGAGGAAATGCTCATGATCATTAGCCATTACAGGAATGCAAATCAAAACTACAATAAGATACTATCTCACCCCAACAAGGCTGGCATTAATCCAAAAATCACAAAATGATAAATATTGGAGAGCTTGTAGAGAGACTGTAATACTTATGCACTGCTGGAGGGAATGTAAAATGGTACAACCACTTTGGAAATTGATTTGGCGCTTACTTAAAAAGCTAAAAATACCATACAATCCATCAATCCCACTCCTTGGAATATATCCTAGAGAAATAAGAGTCATCACATGAACAGACATATGCACATCCATGTTCACTGCAGCACTGTTCACAATAGCAAAAAGATAGAAACAACCTAGGTGGTCATGAACAGATGAATGGATAAACAAATTATGGTACATACACACAATGGAATACTATGCAATGATAAAGAACAATGAAGAATCCGTGAAACATTTCACAACATGGGTGAATCTGGAGGGCATTATGCTGAGTGAAATTAGCCAGTCACAAAAGGACAAATATTATATGAGACCACTATCATAAGAACTCAAGAAAAGGTTTAAACACAGAAGAATACATCCTTCAATGTTTTCAAGGGTGGGGAGGGAGGGAGAAAGGAATTCATTAACTAAATAGTAGACAAGAATCGTTTTGGGTGAAGGGAAGGATAACACACAATACAGGGGAAGTCAGCACTATTGGACTAAATCAAAAGCTAAGAAGTTTCCTGAACACAACCAAACACTTTGAGGGCGGAGTAGCAGGGGCGGGGGTCTGGGGACAATGGCTTCAGGGGACATCTAGGTCAACTGGCATAAAAAAGTGTATTAAGAAAGTGTTCTGCATCCCACTTTGGTGAGTGGCGTCTGGGGTCTTAAAAGCTAGCAAGAGACAAAAGGGCCACATAAACCAGAGACTCCACCAACCTGAGACCAGAAGAGCTAGACAGTGCCTGGCTACCACCAATGACTGCCCTGACAGGGAACGCAAAAGAGAGTCCCTGACAGAGCAGGAGAAACTTGTGGAACAGAACACAAATTCACTAAAGAAGACCAGAGTTAATAGTCTGACTGAGACTGGAGGAACCCCCAAAGCCATGGCCCCTGGATCTCATGTTAACCCAGAACTAAAACCATTCCTGAAGACCACTCTTCAGACAAAGATTAGACTGAACTGTAAAACATAAAATAATACTCGCAAAGAATGTGCTTCTTAGTTCAAGCAGATACATGAGACCAAATGGGTGGCTCCTCTCTGGTGGCAGGATGAGAAGGTAAGAAGGAACAGAAGCTGTTTAGATGGACTCAGGCAACCCAGGGTGGAAATGGAGAGTGTGCTGTCACACTGTAGGGATTACAACTAGTGTCACAGGACAATATGTGTATAATTTTTGTATGAGAGATTAACTTGAGCCGTAAACTTTCACCTAAAATACAATAAAAATAGATAAGACTAGATGATTAACTGGATATAGGACGTGAGACAGAGGGAGGATTCAAAGCTGATGTCAAAGTTTCTGGCTCACACAACTGGATGAATGACGTTGGGAACACAGGAAGAGGTTCTGGTTTGTAGAAGAAGATTATGAGCTTGATTAAGAATAGAATGAGTTTGAAGAACCTTTGAAAAATCCAGTGGAAATATAAAAAAAGTTGAGTATATGCATATAGAGCTCAGTAGAGCGTTCTGGGCTGTAGAGCCAAATTTAGGACTGGAAACACGAAAAGAGAGAGGTTGGTGGATTCAAAAATTTAAAGATATAAAGTGACAGGATGCATGCATTATGGGAAAGAGGAGAGTAAAACAAATATGTTAGAAAAACAATGAAAATTTAAGTGTTTAATTTAGGGAACATAGACTATGTTGGTAGAAATTCCATTGCTTTGTAGTATATGAAATCCAAAAACCAAAAAACCCAAACTCGTTGCCATCAAGTTGATTCTGACTCATAGGGACCCTTTAGGACAGAGTAGAACTGTGCCATAGGATTTCCAAGGAGCTGCTGGTGGATTGGAATTGCCAACTTTTGGTTAACAGCTGAGCTCTTAACCACTGTGCCCCCAGGTCCCCAGTATATGAAAGGAAGAGTAAATATGTATATTGTATGAATTCATTTTACTTTAAAAGAAAACTTGACAAGAAAAATTAAATAAAAAGATGCCAAAGTGTTTTTGCAATGTTAAACACCAAGTGCTAAGTTCTTTCTAATCAATCACTCTTAAATTCACCTATCCCCTCTCCTGACAAAGTTATTTTCACCATTTTCACCATCTGCCAGCAGCAGCCCCTTCCCCTATAAACCTCTCTTAGTTTATTTTTCTTATGCTAAAAAATTGAGGGAGGGCGGAGTGTAGCTGATAAGAGCTATCAGAATGAGTCACCAAAAAAAAAAAAAAAAAGCAGAAACGAATTTTGACAAACTCCCTCAGTAACTACATACTCCTAAGGGTGGCAGGGACCTGTCCAGCATGCTTCAGCTAGGGCTTTTTCTCTTTTTTGGAAATTGACCAAGTTCTGATACAAACATGAAAGCATTAGAAATGCAATAAAAAAAAAATGCAAAAACAGTCTCTTTCAAGATTCTCCCAAGAGAGAAATAGACTTGAGAATCGTCTTGCATGAATCCCCTTACACAGTAAGTCAGACTCAAGGTCACGGGCTTAGAGAGTTCAAGATTGGCTGCAGGGCAATTGTAGCTTTTCACATGCCGTGGAAGATGCTGTGATTTGAACACCTCCCACCCCCTATAATTCACCTGCATTGTTCACCAAATCAAAGACCTATTAAATTAACACTAGTAGGGCATTAATAGGACTGATTTAAAATTAAAATGACTTAAACCTAACTAAGAAAATAAGTTTCATGTTGCCCCAGTTATCAATTATGTTTTCTCTCTGTATTCCTTTCCTTTCTATATATGTGTGTGTGTGCCTGTGTCTTGAATCCAGCAGCCTATGATGAAGACTCACCCTGCATGAAGATTGCAGATAAAATCATGTGCATTCCACAGATTTTGTCTTCTTTTTAAGGAAGTGTCTCAAATACAAGAACAAAGCTTGGTGAAAATATTACAGGAATGTATTTCCTACATTTTATAAACTACTCAAATTTTTAATTAGAGAAATTACCATTCCCAGTTGATAAATGGCCAACAACAATAAAAATGAGGAGTTTTTACAAGAATTTTACAGTTTTACAAGAGAAAATGTAAGTAACAAACATATACATGGGAAAATGTCATTCTTAGAAGGAATCAGAGAAATTAAGCTGAAAACGATAATGAAGTAACATCTTTACCAATTTAATTTAGCTTTATTTTCCTTTCAGTTTTCTGGCAAGACTGTGATGAAATTAGTCAATCATCTTAATCTTTTTGGAAATCAAGTTGGCAGTGTGTTTCGAGAAAAATTAAAAATGTTCATGCCCTTTCATCCAGCAATTAAACTGACAGGAATTTATGCTGAGGAAATAATTCAAGGGGTTACAAAAGTTATATGCAACAAGATGTTCATTACAACATTGTTTATTACAGCAAAAAGTTAGAAACAACCTAAATAGCCCACAATAAAACCAAAAACCAAACCCGTTGCCATCGAGACAATTCCTACTCACAGAGATCCTATAGCCCACAATAAATGATGAATCACCCTAATGGAACATTGTGCATCTGCTAGAAATTATCATTATGTGGAACATACAACTACATGAGAAACCATTTATGGCATAAGATTACATAAAGAACGGAACACACAAAAGTATCTTCATTATGTTACAAAAGTATCTTTGGAAAATTAAATGTATATGTAAAGAGTGGTGCAGTGGTTAGGAGCTTGACTGCTAACCGAAAGGTCAGTAGTTCAAACACACCAGCTGGTCCACGGGTGAAGGATGTGGCAGTCTGCTTCCGTAAAGATTTACAGCCTTAGAAACCTTACAGGGCAGTTCTAATCTGCCCTATAGAGTTACTATGAGTCAGAATTGACTTGACAGCATTTTTTTTCTTAATGTAAAGGGCACATTAAAAAACAACAACAAAAAATTGATATATTTTATAGTGATATTGTAAGTGATTTTTCATTCCTGTGTTCTTATTGTTTTTATAACATGGGCATTGATTTTAAAAAAATCAAGAAAAATAAAGAATTTTCTCATCTGGCTCTTCCAGTTCCCCCTCTTTGCATCAATTTCGAGATGCCTGGTTTCTGATCACCCCTGCAATTGCCATATATGGACTCCAGGCAACTCACTGGACTGCAGAGGTCACCTCTGGTTAGAGTAGCTACTTAGTAAGGCCAGGTCTACCTTTCTAAAGGCCATGTTAGGCTTAGGGTCCTTTCACTTCCTTCCCTCCCAATGACCCAGCCTCCCCTTAGTTTGCCTTTCAAGCAGCTAAGCAGCTATGAGCATTTGGAAAAACACAGTCGAAATGAATTTACTTTCTGGGTTTGAAAATTTAATATATTTGATGTGATAAGTATGTCATCTTTATTACCATTAAAGAGAGAGGGAATAACAAAAGTAGAAAGGAGATTCTGAAGTATCCAGGGGGAAACAATTTTAAGCAAAGCACCTTGGATCTTAATCCTTTCAAAGGTCGATTCCTCCAACAATTTATTTCAGATTTGGCTTCTGAGATAATTGGTTTTCTTTATCTTTATTGTGGGGCGCTGCTATGGCTCTCCTGAAATTGCCAACTTGGCCCATCTGGATTCACAGCATGGACAGGTGTTTTCTGTCTGGACCAAATTACTTCAAGTGTTGTGGTCTAAATTGCTCAATGTCTATTCAAATTCAACAGATTTTTGCTCTGCAACCTTTAGTAGATCTAATTCCAATTCTGATAGAGGTGGGAATAACACAATGGAGAAAGTGCTCACCCTTTGCTGAATGCTGTGTATTGAGATTTGCAAACACAGAGTGAGAAAGAGAGAGAGACTGCCCCCCCCGCCATGAAGGACGCTCTTCAAACCAATTAGATAGTTGTATACAAGATGGTGACAACCTGTGCTTATTTGTATAACCCCTCCCCTTTACCTTAGTCTTCTAGTGCTGCTATAACAGAAATGTCACAAGTGGGTGGCTTGAATGAACAGAAATTTACTTTCTCATAGCTTAGGAGGCTGAAAGTCCAAATTCAGAGCAGAGGAAGGCTTTCTCTGTGTCTGCTCTGGGGGAAAATCCTTGTCTCAGCTTCTCTAGCCCAGTGTTCCTCAGTTTCTTGGCCATCTCCACGGGCATCTACTTTTACCCCATTTGTACTTGTTTGTCTCTGTGTCTTTATATCACTGCTGCTCTTTATATCACTCAGAAGTGGTTAGGTTTAGGACACAGCCTACACTGATATGGCCTCACTAACATAACAAGGAAAACCCTATTCCCAAATGCAATTACATCCACGGTAATAGGAGTGAGGATTCTAACACATATTTTAGGGGGACATAATTCAATCCATAATGCCCTCTTCTGGCTTTTTTCACCATTTTTAATATGCTGAAAGGCTCAAAAAAATGAAAGTGGTCTTGGCCTCTCTCAACATCCAAGAAGCTCTGCTACTGAGTGCCCCTTTTTGGTTTCCTTCCTGCCACACTCCCACCTCCCTAAAGACACCATAGACGTTGATTTTAACCTGATTTTTGCCTACATACGAACAATGAAAGGGAAAGACATCCATTGTGATTTTTTTCCCCAGGCCCCATGTCCCCTAAGGATGGCCTGGGCCCAGCAACCCTCAAACTACAGATACACAAAACCTGCCATCTACTATCAGCTCCGTTATCTTGTGCTTTCTTTACCTGAGTGCCTCAGTGCAGCCAATCACCTGCAGCATAGTGTTCACTGACGTTCATAATGCTGATTTCATGGTTCTGTGCCAGTTAGAAAATGCCTTCTGAATCTTCACGCAAAGACATTTTCTTCAGCCTAATCTTCATGTTGGGTGCATTTTATCATATTCTAATTCATTGAAAAATGATGTATGGATTTCATAAATTGACTGCTAACCTTTAATTTTCCCATCCATGCTGAATACCAGAGAATTTACTTAAGTCTCTAAGTACATGAGTATGTGGCAGCCTGGCAAATCCCTCAAATGGCTGGAGACCCTACTGCCAAGCCTTCCCCTAGGGCTGCAGGGTGAAGCCAGAAATAGTTGAGCCCCACCCTGTCAGGAGTAGGCAGGCTGGCCTCAATAGGGAGAACATTTGTTTGAGGGACCAGCCTGCCTAGATTCTTTTCCCAGCTGCAGCATCTCTTAGCTGTACGTTTCGCTTCCCAGTGACAGTGAGATCCAGCCATATAGCATTTAGAGAGCATCAGATAAAAGGTGTTATTTAAGGGGAAATTATTATTACTGTTAGAGCTACTATTGAGTCTTTCCCAGCATCAATGTCTGAGGAGAAAGATGCTTTAGTCACCAAAAGGATGGGAAAGACAATTGTATGCAGCCCCTTCGAAGCTGCTTAGAGAAGGTTAGATACAGATAGAGAAATACTTCTTATGACTAAAAGCGAGTACTTAGAGCAATGGTTTCCAATCCTTTGGAATATGTGGATCTCTTTTCAACACTAAAAAAAAAAAAAAAAACTCTCTCTCTCTCTCACACACACACACACATATTAGAGTCTCATCTTTTTAGGATCTGTTGATTGAGAAAATATGCAACAAAAACTACACTAAATTCAGCAACACTTATAAATGAGCTCGTATTTTATTCATCACAGTAAACCCAACCCACTGCCGTCGAGTCGATTCTGACCCATAGCGACCCTATAGGACAGAGTAGAACTGCCCCATAGAGTTTCCAAGGAGCGCCTGGTGGATTCGAACTGCTGACCTCTTGGTTAGCAGCTGTAGCATTTAACCACTATGCCACCAGGGTTTTCATCACAGTACCATCTACATACTTTTGAAAAGCAGTAGCTCATAGACATGCAAAGTACATTATTTATTCACTCTATAAGCAATGTTTAGTGGGCATATAGATTCATATATTCCTTGCTATAACTCCATGTCACACATAGTCAAGAGGTCCATAGTCAAGAGGCCCAACATTATAAGACTGATCAGGTCCAGGCAACAGAAAGATCTGGGACAAGCTCCTGGGAGCCACACACCTAAATCTGGTAGACAGTATAACTGGACCTAGAAGCACTCTTTATCCCTTTTTTTCATTTATGTGTCGAATAGGCCTCTTTAAAATATAAAACAAAATAACATTTATCGACCATCATTGAGCACTAAATATAGCACAAGCCAGACAACAGGAGACCCACTGCCAGTTTACTGTAGCAAAAACTTCGGCAGAGTCTCTGGGCCTTTCATTACAGCATAAAGAGTACTTTTTAACAGCTGCTCTATTATGACTCAGATTAGATCTAGTGACATCTTTATAAGAAACGATGTAATGTTTCCAAGAGCATCTTGTTTAATTCATGCAGCTGCTACTGTACACACACCCCTCTTTACCCTTGAGAGGAAATTGTTACTGGGGAAAGTAATTAGGGGCTTAACTTTTTCTCTAAAGCATGTCTGAGAACTTAAGCAATCTACCTTTTATTGACATTGCTTCATTGTCTAGCACTGGTTTCAGAATGGTTTCCTACAGTGGGCCTTCAGAAGAATTGCAGCAGGCTACAAGTATTTGGGATACTGTGTGTTATCCTGAGTGCCAGAGAAATCCATAGGTAGACAAGGAGGAGAAAGGTAATAACCATAACAGCACAGTCTGATTATTCTTGAAGCTTCTTTTCAAAGATTGCAATGCTGTCTATACCAAATGTTCTTTATTTATTATTTATCAATCAACATATGTGTTCGTTTTACAAACACATTAAAGAGCTTTCAAAACAAGTACAAACCACAGGAAAATGACACAAACAGATGAGCTAGCAAGAGGGACACCTTCATCATGGAGTTCTGTGTTGGAAGGCTTCGCTCAAGTAGTAGGATGCAGAGGAGTATTTGGGGCTCACATCCTGTAAAAAATTCAGATTTTTATCTTTTAACCTCGGTTGTAGGGAGGCCCACCAAGAAATCACATCCTTGATTGGCATGTGCTGAAGGAGGCCTTTTACATTTTTTCTCAAATTTTTAACTGGTAAAGCAGTGGCTATCAAATAACAAAACAAAACAAAGTGTGTACGCATCTAATGGCAGCCCAGGAAGTGAGATATCTGAAACAGGAGTTCACTGAGAAGGAAATGAAAGGTTAACTGTTGGGAAAGGCAAACCGTTAAGATGTGGACACTTTTTCCTGTCCTTCTAAATAGATGACTATTGGTTCATGTCTACTCTGATTCAAGTCCTGATTTTCACATTTAAAATGACATGACTGCCTTCGTATATCACAAGCATCTGCTCTTATCAGCAGTTTGAAAAGAATAAGCTGTGTGGTGGACACACCCTGGGATGACCCTCAATGAGTCACACCCCCCCCCCGTGTAGTCCCCTCCCCTTGAATGGAAGTGGAACTTGTAGCCTGTTTCTAACCAATATAATACAAACAAAAATGATGGAATGTCACTCCTGTGATTCTGTGACATAATCTGACAAAGTTGAAGAGATCTTTCAGGTATAATTAAACCAAAAGACACCAGTTGCCATCAAGTCAGTTCCAACTCATGGTAATTCTGTGTGTCCAAGCAGGGTTTTCAATGACTGATTTTTCAGAAGTAGATTGCCAAGCCTTTCTTCCAAGGTGCCTCTGGATGGATTCAACCCCCCAACCTTTCAGTTAGCATCCGAGTTTGTTAACCATTTGTACCCCCCAGGAACACCAATTGACTTTGAACTAATCTAAAGAGAGATTATTCTTGTTGCACCTGACCTAATCAGGTAAACTGTTTAAACAGGCCTCCCCTGAAATGAGAAACTCCAAGCAGCAGAGACTCTCTCCATTTTGGGCTTTCGAGAAGCAGCTGTCAGAAATTCTACAGCCAGAAGGTACTAGACTCTGCCAATAATTTGAATAAGCTTGGAAGCAGATCCTTCCCTTGTCAAGCCTCCACATGAGAATGCAGCCCTGGCTGACACCTTGTGAGCTTTCTGAGACCCTGAAGCAAAGGACCCAGTTAAGCTGTGCCTGGATTCCTGACCTACAGAAACTGTGAGATAATAAATGGGTACTGTTTTAAGCAGCTAGATTTGTGGGACTGTTTTTACACAGCAACAGAAAAGTAATACAGGCAATCATAATTTTTCCCCTGCTGTCTAAAGAAGTCCTAGGAAGAAGCATGGGCTCAATGACAAGTGTGCTCGAGTGGAAAGGGTGCTAGATGAGGCACGAAGGTCTGGTTCAAATCCTGACTGTACATGACATGGAGCAAGCTACTCAAAGGCTGTAACCTCATCTGCCAAATGTGATTAATGTAATCTGTCCAGCCCTTCTCACAAGGTTGGGAGGGAGGGTTTTGAAAACCATAAAGTGATGGACTCATATGGCACTTACCGTGCTCCAGGTAGCATTCTAACTGTCCTTTAATTCTCACCACAACCCTATAAAGTAAATAGCTTTTATAAGCATCATTCCCATTTTATAGATGAAAGAAATGAGACACAGGGAGGTTAAAAAAAAAACTTGTCCAAGACTACACAATTGTCAGTATTTAAGCCCAGGGAGTCTGGTTCCGGGTTTTGTACTCTTAACCATTAAACCATGTTGCCTCTTATAGCTTTAATAAGTCTTGGAAATCCACTCCCTCTGAAGCAAGCTAAGCCTTGATACCAAGACATTCTGAAAGAGATTCAAGATTCTCAGATGCAAGTGATCCCCATAAGCCTCTACTTTGATGCATTCTCCCAGATTTGTTATATCAGTTTTTCTAACACAGCCACATACTAAAAAAAAAAAAAATTACCAGGAGGCAACAATCCTCCTTTTCTTCTATAAAATGCATTGGCACCATGTACATTTCTCCATCCCATTGCCTCATCGCCAGCACCACCTCCTTCCACTGCTTCCTATCTATTATTGCTTACAACAAACACACTGCAGTTCTCTTCAAATAAAGATCCACGTAAAAGCCAAGCGTTAATGGAATAAAGCATTCTCATTGAATTTCTTTTAGGTACACTGCATGATTTCTATTATGTCTCTTGCCCAATTTTGCAAATGTCTGGGAATGCAGGCTCAGCCCTCGATTTATCAGAAAATCACGAGAGTTAGAAGAGGCCTTACTTAAAGGATCATGTGGTATATATTCCCCTGCCTGCAGATTATCTTCTACCTTGAAAGCTCCCAGAGATTTTTTTTAAATGCTTACCTCCTTTAATAGATCATCACAGTTTTTAAGCTAATATTTAAAAATTATTCCTGAAGTCCAACTGAGATCTCTTCTGCTGCTCTATTCAAGCTTCAAAAATCAGCTAGAACGCACTCTTTCTGAACCACTTCCTGACACCCTTTGATTAAATTAGCTCCTTAGACTTTAAGCATTCTGTGCACTCATATATTTATTTTGCTAGTTATATAATAATGTTTATTTATGCATCTTCCACTACCCCAACAGAAGACCCTCGAGGGAAGGGGCAAAGTTCCACCCATCTTTGTGTCCCTTGCACCTAGCTGAGTGACTGGCACATATTAGACAGTTGAAGAAAATGAATGAATGAAAGCAGTATATTTTATATTGTTCTGTCTGTGAGCTGCATCTTGCCCATAAAACCTTTCTTACAAAGACCATTTATTGCTTGCTAACTAAACAACCCCAAATTCTGTGACCATGGTTTCTTCGACTATTGATATCTCTGTATCTATTTTAGTGGGATTGTCAAAATCAGAATCATTGTGATATATACATGGATAATTGTGTTTAAATGTACTTCCCTTTATCCAATGAGCTTCCTTCTAGAAAGTTGGTTGTGAAATGGAGTATTGCAAATTCATCTCTATACTAAATTCACTAGGACAACTTATTAATTGGAGAGTATACACATAATTTTAAATTTTTTTAAAGTATTATTTTATATGAGTCATTTTCTACTCACTTTTTTTCTTAAAAGGCAGTATGGTATAGTGGGAATTCACATCAAATTTGACGTCAAAAGAAAGACCTGCGTTTAAAGCCAGAACTCTCTGTATTCCCTCAGGCATTTCACTTACCCTGAGTATTAGTTTTCTCATCTGTTAAATGGGGATTATAATAATAAAAAATAACTCACAGGGTCATTGTCAGGATCAAATGAACTTATAATGTACATGAAAGGGCTTTATTCAATGTAAAACAAATATTAGTGATGATTATAAGTGATAATATATTTTATACACAGTTTTCTTAAAGTTAGACTAACAGGAGGATCACCTTACATATTGAGCGTAAGTTTGTTGTTTTTTTGTTTGTTTGTTTTTGTTTTTTTACCATGGTGCTGCATTGTTTGTTCATGTTTAGCTTGTGATCAGCTATGACTCTCAGATCTTTGTCTGTGATGCTTGGGACTAGTCAGTCTTTTTCAACTCTACATTTGTGAATTGGGCTTTTCTTCTCCCTATTATAATTCATACTTTTATCTTTTTTTCTCCAGTAGGATAGTTTTTTCCTTATTTTTCAAGGTCATTTTGAGTTTTTCTCTGCGGCATCTGTTAAAACACTTGGTGACAGACGCCATAGAAATATATAGATCAGCCAACAGTCTGCCTATTCTTTCTCTATACAGGAAGTATATGGCTATGGGGGCTGTCTCTGTAGTGGTGCCAAAGAAACAGAAATTGATTGAACCTGAAACAGCATTTGGGCAACTCTATTTATGGCAGAAAAGGAAACCCTATGGGGCAGTTCTACTCTGTCCTGTACGGTCACTATGAGTCAGAATCAACTTGACAACAACGGGCCTTTTTTATCTACGGCAGATGGAAGAAGGAGGTATCTCTCTCTACTAGCGAAGATGGCACAACCCTCCCAGAGATATATACAGGGGCCAAAGCAGCACCCAGACATCTTTTTATATGTGAACCCTATTGGTAAATGAGATTTTTACCTGGCTGGCATCAGCAGAGGCTGAAAGGGCCTAGAGGTGGAGAGCACTCCAAACCCTGGCATAAATACAGAAGCTCAATGAATTATTTGGAGGAAAATAGTTATTTGAGCTACTGTCACTTGCATATTTCACAGAATGAGCAGTACATTAAAAACTATTTTCTCTAAGAATTATGTAAAAATATTTTAACAAACTACAATATTTTCTTGAAATATTTTTCAAAAGCTAATGATTTTAATATGTAAAGAACTTATTTAAATAAATAAGAATAATCACCAAAACCTTAACAGATTAGTGGGCAGAGAACATCATCAGACAATTTACAAAAAAAAAAGAGACACAAGTGGCTGATAAACATGGGAAAGCACCCAAATTCATTGTTATTCAGAGAAATGAGTAATAAAAAGACAATGATACACCATTTTGCCTATCATAATGGCAAAGATTAAAAAGAATGGAAGTATCCAGAGTTGAGAATGGTGATGGGAAAAAGGATATTCTCATACTTTGTTTATAGGAATGTAAACTGGTATGATATTTTAGGAAAGCAATCTGGAGATGAATAGACAGAGATAGAAAAACAGCACTCACAATTCCTAGGAAAAAATAAGGAAATATAATGAATGATGTAAACAGCACTTATGGTTTAGTGGTAAGACAATGGGTCATTATTATTTTAGTCACATAATTTATTATACATTTCAAATTTTATACCATGAATCTATATTGTCTGTATAATTGTAGAAAACTGTATCTAAAGTAACTTGGGAACAGGTACCAAAAAAAAAAAAAAAAGAGATAATCAAAAATTCCTTGGCATTTTTTTTAAATGCCAAAAGATTAAAACAGACAATAAGTGTCTTAGGAAATTAGATTTTCTGGCCAGGTAAAGCTTCCTTTAAAAAGATGGGGTTTAGGAGATTTCAATAAACTGAAAGAATGACTGAAGACATCCTAGGCAGGCAGAATAGAGGTGAGAATCCAAATGGTGTATCAGCCTGGCTACAGTTTACATAGGGCAGAAGTCATAAGCTTACAGCCCTCAGCCATGTGCTCTTTTGACTAAACCATTTTTTAAAGTGGCTGTCAACATTTAAAAATGCAAAGATTTTCTATAAAAATCTGAATTTTGGCTTCTCTTGAAAAAATGAAAAGTCTGGTAACAGTGGGCTTGCAGTTCCCACATGGTAACAATCAGCTTAAGCTTAGCCACTAGCTGTACCCTTTAGATGCCAAATGTGCTTCCAAGTTCACCACAGTCCTCACCCAGCCAGACTCACTAATTTTCATTACCTGCCCAATGCCTATGGTATTTGAGTTTGCAGTTCCTCACACAAGAAATCAGTGAGAGGAGAGAAAGTTGACAAGATATTTGGGGTCAGACTGTACTTGGCCCTAAATGTGAGATTCTGGGATTTGGATCTTATTTAACAGACAGCTGTCTTAGGCTAAGTTCTCTAGAGAAGCAAAATCAGTGGAGTGTATATATAGAGAGAGAGAGAGAAACCCTGGTGGCATAGTGGGTAAGTGCTATAGCTGCTAACCAAAAACAGGTCGGCAGTTCAAATCCACCAGGCACTTCTTGGAAACTCTGTGGGGCAGTTCTACTCTGTCCTATAGGGTCGCTATGAGTCAGAATCGACTCAACGGCAACGGGTATAGAGGCAGAGAGAGAGAGAGAGATTTACATCAAGGAAATGGCTCATGCAATTGCAGAGGCTGAAGAAACCCCAAGTCCGTGGGTCAGGCTGGAGGTGACTCCTGACTCATGTAGCTGCAGGGACTGGTGAGCCCAAGACTGACAGGTCAGACAGCAGGTTGCTGGCTCACAGGCTGCAGAGGCTGGTGAATCACAAGATGAGCAGGTAACCTGCTAGCTCAGGTCCCAAGAACTGGAGGTCAGACAAGGATCAAGAGGGAGCAAAAGCCAGCAAGCTTTGCCAGAAAGTCCACATATATCAGACGCAGGACATAGCCCCAAGGAAATTCCCTTTTAGCTGACTGGCTGCTCATAGTAGATCTCATCATGGAAGTGATTACATTATATCAGATCTCATTATGGAGGTGATTACATCACTATATAGCTCCCAAACTACATCATAACTGCCAAACCACTGAGAATCATGGACCAGCCACGTTGACACACAACCTTAACTATCACAACAGCAGACAACTATCGAATGCTTTTGAGTGGGTGAGTAACAACAATTTTAAGAAGAGGATGTGAGAAAGCTTAAGCGGTATAAAACATGCAAAGAATGTGAAGAAAGAAGACCTTCTGAAAGAAGTGTTAAGGGGAAGAAAGAGGAAGGTTTGTATGCAAGAGTGAAAATTTAATTGTCTTAGTTATCTAGTGCTGCTATAACAGAAGTACCACAAGCGGATGGCTTTAACAAAGAAAACTTCATTTCCTCACAGTAAAGCAGTCTAAAAGTCTAAATTCAGGGTATCAGCTCCAGGGGAAGGCTTTCTCTCTGTTGGCCTTCTCATCAATCTTCCCCCAGACTAGGAGCTTCTCTGTGCAGGAACTCTGGGTCCAAAGGACACGCTTTGCTCCTGGTGCTACTTCCTTGGTGGTATGAGGTCCCCACTCTCTGCTTGCTTCCCTTTCGTTTTACCTCTCGTAAGGTAAAAGGTGGCACATGCCACACCCCAGGGAAACTCCCTTTACATTGAATCATGGATGTGACTTGAGCAAGGGTGTTACATCCCACCCTAATCCTCTTTAACTATAGGCAGAGATTATAATTTATAACACATAGGAAAATCACAAAATGGAGGACAACTACACAATGCTGGGAATCATGGCCTAACCAAGTTGACATATATTTTGGGGGGACATAATTCAATCTATGATATTTATATAATACAATGACTGAATCCTCATGTAGAGCAAGGGAGATAAAGATTGAAGACCAAAGGAGAGAGAAGGCTCAGGGAGAAAAAAGGCTAAGATAACTGGATGAGCCTGAGAAAGGGGAAAAATGATGACATTGTTAACAGAAGCAGGAAATTTAAGAGGGAGAGGTAGTCTTGGAGAATACAATAAATTCTTGGGAAGTTTCATGCATGTTTACACACTCGTCTTTTCTTTTAAAATGCAGAACTATGTCTTATTCTTCTATGAATCTTCAGCACCTAGAACAGAGTCTGGAATTAAAAAAAATCCCATAAATGCTATTTGAATCCAATATACTTTAAGGTGCTATAGCAAGACATACAAGTAAAAATGTTGAAGATGGTAAGGCTAGAGTTTGGGAAAGGGTTTTGAGGCAGAAATACAGATCTGAAAGTCATTCACACAAACAAGAGAATGGAAGATACAAAAGGGGATAAGATCACTGCGTGGAAATTTAGATGAAGAGCAGAAAGCAGAGGACAAAAAGTCAGAGAACAGCCACACTAAAGAGATGGGTAAAAGTCTGTGAAGAAAACTAAACAGGAAGGTGGGCAAGGCAAGAGAATATCCAGGATGATAGGAAGCCAACGGAGGAAAAAGACTTGTAAAACAGAAGAGTTTGGCATATCAGCACAGATGAATTAGACGATGTAATACAGGAGCAAGTCACAGAAATATGATTCTATACATACAAAAGTTAAAGAAAAACAGATACAACTTAGCAATATTTACAGATTTATGTGTGTGTAAACTTACCATATTTATGATAAAATGATGTTTTTTAAAAGCAAGAATGTTATTAATACAAAATCCAAATTAGTGATTAATTGGGTGATGGGAGGGGTGGAGGATGTAGAGAAGAGGAAAACCAGGATGATCTAAAGTAGGCAAATATTCCATTTTTTAATCTAGATGGTGGTTACACAGGTATTTGCTATGTAATTGTTAGTTAAAATGCCAACATTTCAAAAGAGAGAGGAGGGGTGATAGCATTTCCAAATCTACAAATTTATTCTATGGCTATATTCACACAAGCAATCCAATGCAAATCCATTTGCTTGTATAAACATGTTCACTGCAACACTGTTTGTGATAGCAATACTTTGAATACAAGCTAAATGTCCATCAGTGGGAGACCTGTCAAATAAGATATGATTCATCCTTACAAAGGAAGACTGCTCAGTTGTTTTTTTAATGAGGTAAATCTGTATACTGATATGAAATTCTCTCCAAGACTATTTATAATTAGAGAAAGCAATCCATAAAACAGATTGTATATAATATGACCTTGTTTATATTAAAAGATGTTTGATTATGCACAGAAAATGACTGGAAAGTATAAATAAACTGTCTCAGTTATTACTTCTTCGGAGTGGAAATAAGGAATCCACATTATGGTTGGGAAACTTTTATTTTTATTTTATATCTCTATAAATAATACCCTCTCCTAAGGAAGGTTGGTTTAACAGTGACAAAGGTGAAAGATTGAGGAAGAAGAGAAAGACTGAGGCAAGCCACTATATTTGATTATTTCAAAATCAGCAGGAGTCTTTTTTTTTTACAACCAGGTGTCAAGTGAGAACATTTAATATCTAGTTAAAATTACCTCTGACCCTCGTATCATGAATTGTATCATGTCCAGTGAACTTCCACCTCTACATCAACAATTTTTTTTTTAAATAACATTTTATTGTGTTTTCAGTGAAGGTTTACATAGCAGTTTAGTTTCACATTCAACAATTTCTACACAAATTACTCACTGACATTGGTTATGTTCTTCAAAATGTGAACATTCTCATTATTTTCATTCTGGTTGTTCCATATCCATTATTCTAGTTTCCCTACCCCCCCCCTTAAATTCTTAACTTTGTTTTAAGGTAATTGTTGACCCTTTAGTCTCATACAGGTCATTTTGTAAAGGAGCACAATGCTTGTAGGTGATATTCATTATTTTGTAAGCCAATCTATTATTTATCTATGAGGAAACCTCAGGGGTTAGATTCCGTTCAAGGTTTAAACAGTATCTCAGGGCAATAGTCTCATGGATTCCTCCAGTCTCAATCAGTCCATTAAGCCTGGTTTGTTTGTGTGTGTGTTTTTGTTTTGTTTTGTTTGGAATTTGAGGTTCTGTTCCACATTTTTCTCCCATTCTATCAGGGTTCATCTATTGTGGCCCAGATTAGAATGGTCAGTAGTGGTAGCCAGGCACCATCTAGTTCTTCTGGTCTCAGAATAGATGAAGCCATGGTTCATGTAGACTATTTGTCCTGTGGACTAGTTTCTTCTTTGAGTCTTTGATTTCCTCCTTTCTGTTTTGCTCCAGACAAATAAATAGAGACCCATAATTGCATCTTAGATGGCCACTCACAAGGTTTTAAGACCCCAGGCACTACTCACCAAACTAGGATGTAAAACGTAACTTTATAAACTGTATTATGCCAATTGACTGAGATGTCCCATATGATTATG
The DNA here is from genome assembly GCF_024166365.1 of Elephas maximus indicus. Lineage (NCBI taxonomy): Eukaryota > Metazoa > Chordata > Mammalia > Proboscidea > Elephantidae > Elephas > Elephas maximus. The sequence continues at coordinate 58,322,772 of NC_064846.1, read as the reverse complement.
ATCCTAATCCTTCCAACCCAGAAAAACAATTCCACATCAGTTGGTGTCTTGACTAGAATATTTTCTTTAGAGTGATGGGACAAATGACAGACTACAGGTAAAGAAAGTCATAGTAACAAGACTAGGCTACTCTTGAAAAATCTGGTGATAAGAGGAGTAAGAGCAACAGGATGGTAAAAATTAGAATCTCTTTGGGGTCAAGTTTATTATTATTATTATTTTAAAGGGCTTATAGAGTTTATCTTTTTTCTAGGAAAAGGAGACGCAGTAAAGAGAGAGAGAGATTGAATATAATATAGGAACGACCCTAAAAAGGCTCAGAGCAAAGTCAAGGCTAAGGAAGAAAAACCTGAAGCCTTCTAAGGGAATTGCTGAAAGAAGATACTGATGGGCAGGTTTGCCATTGAGAGGAATTCTGAGAGAACCTGAACTTGGAGAATCCTGGGGAGGGACAGCTGATGTCTGGGGCAGTGCTGTCAAATAGGAGAAGCAAAAAAATGCACTATCATGGCATGGCAAAAGAGTTTTGTTTTGTTTCTTGGCTTAGGGGAGAAGTACCATGAGGATGAAAAGTCAAAAGTGAACTCCAAGGGATCAAGAACAGTACCACAGAAAAAGGAAATCTAAGCACAGAAACACGTAAGTATGTCCTTAATCTTGGAGGTAAAGGAGAAGGGAGAAATATATGTGTCTATAAATTATACTGCATTCAAAGGAGACAAAACAGAGAGAAGAGAATCAATCACACACTGGCTTGAGTTCTAAACTATATTATTTAATGTTATTGTTTCTATATTTCGGGAAGAAAACACAATAACTTTCCACAAAGTTTTCTTCAGATCTTTGGACATTTTCATGCTGCGCTGCCTTTTACTTTTCCCAAGGTATTTTGAAGTCAGCCATTGCACAGACCCCTGAGTTTGGCCCACTAAGGTGCTTTGGCTTCAGGTACAAGGAACACTTACGCTCAGAAGGAAGCAAACTGTTCAAACGAAGCACTCCACATTTTCCCTTCCTGGCCCAGTGGTTAAGACCTCAGTTGCTAAGCAAAACATTGGCAGTTTGAACCCACCAGCCACTCCTTGAAAACTGTATGCGGCAGTTCTACTCTTCTGTCCTGTAAGGTTGCTGTGAGTCAGATTCAACTCGACTACAATGGGTTTGGTGGTGTTGTTTTTTTGGAGGGGGTGGAGAAGCAGGGGCCCAAAAGGCTAGAAGAAGATAAACTCAAATGTTCCTCAATTATGCCTTTTTTATAGAAATAATCTCCCCTTGGCCACTCAGGACAAGACTCTGCTCAAAATCAGCTGAAAAATGTGTCAAAGCTACCCTCCCTGGCCTTTGCTTCTTAATCTCAGAATTTTATCTTCCAATAATGGTTTTTACTTCTATGACCTGTTTTTCAACAAGGTGCATCTTTTTTCCATTTTCACTTACAGGGGCTTTATTTTCATGATAGACTGAGTCTCTTCACAGTGTCATGCATGGTATGATCCTTGAAAAAGTCTAATGTGACATGACAGACAGATAGCACAGCCAGGAAAAACCAAAAAGAAAAGCTCAAAGTGACCTTTCTTAAAACACAGACTACAAACCATTTGACTGTTTCCTTAAACCTAAAGCATCTCACAAGATGAAAGAGGCTAACAGCTTTTGTGGGTTAAAACTAATTAGTCAAATGGAAAAAAAAAGTACCCTGATGAGTCCATACACTTCCTAATGATACATACAAACAAAATTCACTTTATTCAGACACTAAAAACAGTTCATTACAGGCAATAAAATGTATAATTGAGCCAAAAGGATGTAAAGTATATTTGGGTACCATGTGGGCTATATTCCTTCTGTCAAGAATAAACAGACTGGGGGAGGGTGGCCCACCAAGTCAAAACCAGAAGCAGCTGCCTGTGCTATAAAATGGGCAGAGTAACATGAAATTCTGAGGATAAGAGTCACAAAATCCTATCTTATTAGGTTGATAGTCTGGCTTTTTGAGTTTTCTATGGTATACAGCCAGAATGCTCCTTAGAGGCAAGGATGGCGAGGCTGCATCTTACATACTTTGGACATGTTGTCAGGAGGGATCAGTCCCTGGAGAAGGACATCATGTTTGGCAGAGTACAGGGTCAGCGGAGAAGAGGAAGACCCTCAACGAGGTGGATTGACACAGTGGCTGCAACAGTGAGCTCAAGCATAACAACGATTGTAAGGATGGCGCAGGACCGGGCAGTGTTTCATTCTGTTGTGCATAGGGTTGCTATGAGTCGGATCTGACTCGACGGCACCTAACAACAACAACATGGCAAAAACAGTTCTTAGATTTGGTTAGGTCCTCTGAAATGGTACTTGGAGGTGGGAATGTATTCCTCCAGGCACCACAGCCCTTAAATATTAACATTTAGGAATGAGGGAATAAGTAAGTGGAAAGAAACAAGTCATCCATCAATATTATCTCAGTGTCTGACCCTGCCCAAGGAATACCACCAGGAAAGGGGGAGAGAGTGGCCATTAGAGTCAAGAATCCAGTATCACTCATTTTCTTATTGAACTACCAAAGAAAAATGCTAATTACAAAGACATATTGTGAGAACATTAATGATAAGAAAATATGTAAGAGATAATTACCACTGGAAGTTAATAAACTGAAAAATTGTTGGAGTCCAAACTGGGCTGGTAGTAGTTCATATTTCCACCAGCAAGAGTAGAGAGATCTTGTAATACATAGATCCTAGGGTAGAGTCCTCAGAAAGTCATTGCCTCTGTATTAGAGTGAAATTAGTCCTATACTCACACTATCAAAGCTTAAAGGCAAGACTCAGAATGATCAAACCAATCCCATGTGACATAACTATGTGGCAGAACAAATTCCAAGTTTCTTTAAAGGATACGACAAGGTCCAGCACTCAGCAATATAAAATTCACAAGGTTTGGCATATAATGAAAATTATCAAGCATATAAAGAAGCAGGGAAATATGATCCATAGCCAGGAGGAAAATAATATCAATCAGAGAAGCACACCCATAACTGACGAAATTATGGAATTATCAAAGACATTAAAAATGTTATTACAAATATATTGCATATTTTCAAGAAGGTAGAGGAACTCATAAACATAAAAAGGAGAGAAATGAAAATGTGGAAAAGACCTGTATTAGATTCCTAGAGCTGCCGTAACAAAGTACCATAAACTGGGTGGCACACAAGAACAAAATGTATTGTCTCACTGTTCTGAAGGCTAGAACTCTGGATTTAGGGTGTCAACAAGGCCATGTTCTCTCTGAAGGCTAGAAGGGGTGATTCTTTCTTGCCTCTCCCAGCTTCTGGGAGCCCCAGGCATTCCTTGACTTGTAACTGCAATCTCTCCAAATCACTGCCTCCTTCTTCACATGGCCATTCTTCCCTCTGTGTCTCTCTCTGTATCCCTTCTCTTTCATAAGGACACCACTCATATTGGATTAGGGCCCACATTACTCCACTATGACTTCATGTTAACTTAGCTGATACCATCTTCAGAACCTATTTCCAAAAAAGGGACTTGTATTTCTAAACAAGATTCACAAGTACTAAGAGAAAGGACTGCAATGTATCTTTTTAGTGGACACAATTCAATACAAATCAAGACCCAGATAGAATTTGTAGAGAGGAAAAAGACAATATACCAAATAACACAGAAAATTAGACACTGCAGAATAAAAGATCATTGAACTTGAAAGTATAGCTACAGAAACTATACAAAAGAAAACACAAAGAGAAAAAAGACTTCTAAAAATTAAAAAAAAAAAAGATCAGTGTCCTGTGGAACAATATCAAGCAGTCTAATATATGTGAAATTGGAGTCCTCCCCAAAAAGGAAGAACAATAAAATAATGGCCAACATATTTCCAAATTTGATTAAAACCATAAATCCACAGGACCACAAAGCTCGAAAAATCCTCAAAATTCCCAAACAGAAGAAAACTACATCACGGCACATCATTATCAAATGGCTAAAAACTACTGATAATTAAAGGAAAAAACACAAAAGAAGTCAGAGTGGGAGAAACACATTACACGCACTATCACAGAAATAAAAATTATATCACGCTTTTAGTCAGAAACCGTGGAAGCCAGAAAACAACAGAGAGACATTTCTAAAGCACTGAAAGAAAAAAATGAAAAAGTATCAACTGAGACTTTAATCCTTGAGAAAATATCTATCAAAAAGAAGGCCAAATGAACACTTTTTCAGAGAAACAAAAGTTGTGAGAATCCATCACCATAAGAAAACTATAGACCAATATCCCTCATGAATATAGATGCAAAATTCTATCAAACCAAATCCAAAAACATATTAAAAGGATTATACACCATGACCAAATGGGATTTAGCTCAGGAGCGCAAGGGTGGTTCAACATAAGAAAATAAATCGATGTAATACCTACATTAAAAGAATGAAGAAAAAAAAAATACATGATCATCTCAATTGATGCAAAAAAGGTATTTGACAAAATTCGACACACTTTTGTTCTAACAACACTTAACAAACTAGGAATAGAGGGTAAATTCCTCAATATGATAATGGGCATTTATATTAAACACACAAACGCAGAGTGAACATCATACTCAATAATGAAAGACTGTAAGCTTTTCTCCTAAGATCAAGAACAACACAAGGATTCCTGCTTTCACCACCGCTATTCAACATTGTACTCATAGTCCTAGCCAGGGCAATTAGGCATGAAAAAGAAATAAACAGCATCCAAATCAGAAAAAAAAAAAAAGAAGCAAAACTATCTCTATTTGCAGATGACACGATAGCATGTATGGAAAATCTTTAAGAATCCACAAGAAAACTACTAGAGTTAGTAAACAAATTCAGCAAAGTTGCAGGGTAAAATATCAATGCAGAGACATCAGTTGAGATTTTATACATTAGCAATGACCAACCTGAAAAGGAAATTAAGAAAATCACTCCTTTTGCAATAGAGTCTAAAAGAATAAAATATCTAGGAATAAATTTAACCAAAGAGGTGAAAGACCTTTATACTGAAAACTATGAAACACTACTGAAAGAAATTAAAACCAAAAAGAAACCCCAAAATATCCATTGCTGTCGAGTCGGTTCTGACTCATAGCAACCCTATAAGACAGAATAGAACTGCCGCATAGGGTTTCCAAGGCTCTAAGTCTTTATGGAAGCAGACTGTCACATCTTTCTCCCCTGGAGAGGCTGGTAGGTTCCAACCACCAACCATTCGGTTGCAGCCAAGTGCTTAACCACTGTGTCACCAGGGCTCCTTGAAAGAAATCAAGGGAGGCCTAAATAAATGGAAAAAAGAAACCTGTGTTCATGGACTGGTTGACTTACTTTTGTTGAAACGTCGATTCTGCCCAAGGTAATCTTCAGATACAACACAATTCCAATTAAAATTCCAACAACCATTTTTGAAGAATTGGAAAAGCTAATCCTTAAATGGAAACCCTGGTTGTATAGTTAGACAGTTCGAATCTACCAGGCACTCCTTGGAAACCATATGGGCAGTTCTACTCTGTCCCATAGGGTCGCTATCAGCCTGAAGTGACTCGACTGCAACAGTTTTTTTTTAATCCTTAAATTGATATGGAGTTGCAAGGGACCCAGGATAGCCAAAAGGAAAAAAAACCTTGAAAAGAAGAAAGTAGGATTTATGCTTCCATATTTTAAAATATACTACAAAGCTACAGTAATAAAAACAGTGTGGTACTAGTATAAGGATTGACATGTAGACCAATGGAATAGAATTAAGAACCCAGAAAAAATCCATACATCTTTGGCCAATTCAATAGGTAAATCCATTCAATGCCAAATGTATTAAATGGGGAAAGAAAACGATGCTGGAGCAACTGGATTTCCACATGCAAAAGAATGAAGCTAGACCATATCACACCATATACAAAAATTAACTCAAAATGAATCAGTGACCCAAGTATTAGAGTTAAACCATAAAACTTTTAGAAGAAAACAAGGGTAGAGCTCAGGACCTTCTTTTAGGCAATGGTTTTTATATATGACACCAAAAGCACAAGCAACAACAGAAAAAAAACAAAATTAAAAAAATCTATGCATCAAGGGACATTGTCAAGAAAGTGAAGAGACAACCTACAGAATGAGAGGAGATATTTGGGTGAAACCATATATCAGAGGCGGGCTTAATATCCAGAACTTATAAACTCTTAAACCTCAACTACAAAAAGACAAAAAAAACAATTAAAAAATGGAAAAAAAGACATGAATAGACATTTCTCCAAAGAAGATATACAAGTGGCCAATAAGTACATGAAAATATGCTCAATATCATTAATCATCAGGGAAACTCCAATTGAAGCCGTAATGAGATACCACATCATGCTCATTAGGATGGCTATTATAAAAAAAAAGAAAAGAAGTGTTGGTGAGGATGTGGAGAAATCAGAACACTTGTATATTGCTGGTAGGAATGTAAAATGGTACAGCCCCTGTAAAAAACAGTATGGCAGTTTCCTAAAAAGATTAAACATAGACATACCATATGACCCAGCAATTCCACTTCTAGAGATATAACCAAAATAATTGAAAGCAATGACTCAAAAAGACGTATGTACACCAATGCTCACTGCAACATTATTTACAGTAGCCAAAAGGCAGAAACTACCCAAGTGTCTACCAAGAAATGATTGGATAAACAAAATGTGGTCTATGTATGTGATGGAGTGTTATTCAGCTATAGAGAAAAATGCAGTTCTGATACATGCCACCACACAGATAAATCTTGAAACATTTATGCTAAATTAAGTAAGCCAGACACAAAAGGACAAATATTGTGTGATGCCCCGTACAGGGAGCTATCTGGAATAGGCAATCCATCAAGACCAAAAAAGACTGGTAGTTACCAGGGGGTAGGGGAGGGGAGAATGGGGGAAAATCATCATAGTATCCTTTTAAGATTGGTAGATTGTATTTTATGTGAATTATTCCTCAATAAAAATATAAAAAGTAAAGAAAATCTCAAATCAATTATCTAAGCTTCCTAAGAAACCAGAAAAGGAAGAGAAAATTATACCCAAATGTACAGAGTAAGGAAATGATAACGAATAAGAGAAGAAAAGACTTAAATATAAAACAAACAATTGAGGAAAAAAACAATTATAGCAAAGGCTGGTTCTTTGAAAGAACCAATAAAAGTGATAAACCTCTACCCAGATTTAGCAAGAAAAAAGGAGAAGACGCAAATTGCCATTATTAAAAATGAAGGAGTAGGTATCACAACAGATCCTATGAGTGTTTCAAAGGATATTAAGAAACCTATTACAGGTAACACGGAGTAAACACACGCTACTCTTTCTCCCCATCTGAACGCGACTATAAACCTGGAGTGCATTTATGGCCTAGCTATTTGAGGATTCAGAAAATTAAATAGTAACAGGAAAATTGGAGGACACCTGAATTCATAGTAAAACCAAGCCAGTGGTGAGTTTACCATTTTTTTCCTACAACATTTCCCAGCCACAACTCAGTGAAACCTGAAACCCAGTAGTGTACAAAGGAAGGCACCTAGAGAAACCTGGCTCAAGGAGTGGGAGAGAGAACTGGTAAAGCTCAAAAAAGAGTGAAGAAAATCTCCAGAGTTTTGTTTTTGTTTTCTCTCTTTTTTTCCTGTTCTCTCCCATCCCAATCCCCAGAAAATCCTGCAGTGGCAACAGCAGAAATGATAGCAGCCAGCAACAGGAGACTGCAGAAACAAACTCAGAAAGGGGAACCTTCATCTGCATTTGGGGGAGCTGCGACTCCAAGAAGGTGTTTTCTTTCCCTCTTTCTGTGTCTTCCAACAGCTTATTCCCAGACGTGGTATAAACATGGGTTATTTCTCACTGGAAGAATGAAAAAAGGGAGCACAGGGAACCAGAAAGTACCAATGAAATAGCCAACTAGCGAGGAAACACCAAAGAAACAGAAGAGCTCAAAAAACAGAATCCATAATGGTGTTTATTAATTCCTGGGGACAATCCCGACCTGCACATACATGAATATGATCCTAATTAATAGAAGAAAGACTTTAAAACTGAGCTAATGGATAGGTCCATATACCAGGTTGACCACTGGATGACGTATACATGGGAAAGATGTGAGTAGCCTTGAAAATTGAACTGACACCGCAACTTCAGCCCACAGAAGGTAGGTTCAACTCCTTGACCTGAACTTAACCAAGTCAGTTGTCTGCTAAAACAAAAATATCAACATTTTCCATAATATTTAAACAAGACCTAGAGTCCCATAACCTAATACTCAAAATGACCAGTATACAATTCAAAATATTTAGAATGTGAATAACCACAGAAATCTCAACTTCAATGGACAATACAATCAACGATGCCAAGTACATAATTCCCGACACAGATGCTGGAATTATCTGACAAAGACTTTAAAGCAGCAATTTAAAAATGTTCAAATAAGTACAAACACTCTTGAAAAAAAGTTAAAAGAGAAAACATCAGCAAAGAAATAGAATTTATAAAGAAAAACCAAATGGAAATTTTGTAACCGAAAAATACAATAACTGAAATTAAAAAAAAAAAACTCACTGGATGGACACAATAGTAGAATAAAGGTGACATAAGAATAAAGGAAGTTAAAGGTAGATCAATAGAAATTATTACATATGAACGACAGGAGGAAAAAAAGGTTTGAAAAAATGAACAGAGCCTCAGGACCTGTGACGAAACAACAGAAGGTGTAAGATTCACATCCTCAGAGTCCCAGAAGGAAAGGAGAAAAAATGTGATGCTATAAAATATATGTATTTGAAGAAATAATGGTCAAAAACTACCCAAGTTTGGGGTAAGATATAAACTATATTAGTATTCTGTTACTGTTATAACAAATTACCACAAACTTAGCAAGCTTAAAACAATGCAAACTTATTGTCTCACAATTATGTATGTCAGAAATTAGGTACAATGTGGCTCAGCTGGTTGTTCTGCCGGGATTCTTACAAGGCTGAAATAAAGGTGTCAGCTGCCCTGGGCTCTTTTCTGGAAGCTAGCTCTTTTTTTTTTTTTTCAGCAGAATTCAGTTTCATGTGGTTGCAGGACTGGGGTCCCCGTTTTCTTGCCAGCTGTCAATCAGATGTTGTTCTCAGATTATACAGCCTGACTGCATTCCCTGGCTCATTGCTCTTGTTAAAGCCAGCAATGCAGATCAAATTCTCCTCATGCTCCAATTCTGTCTGACTTGTCTTCTTCTGTCGCATCTCTCCAACACATCTGTTATACTGCAGCTCTCTCTTTTGCCTTCCTCTTCCATTTTTTTAAATAATTTTTACCGTGCTTTAAGTGAAAGTTTACAAATCAAGTCAGTCTCACACAAAAACACACATACACCTTGCTCTTGCCCTAATGCGACCGCCCACTCTCTCCCTCCACTCTCTCTTTTCGTGTCCATTTCACCAGCTTCTAATCCCCTCCAACCTCTCATCTCCCCTCCAGGCAGGAGATGCCAACATAGTCTCAAGTGTCCACCTGATCCAAGAAGCTCACTCCTCACCAGCATCCCTCTCCAACCCATTGTCCAGTCCAATCCATGTCTGAAGAGTTGGCTTCGGGAATGGCTCCTGTCCTGGGCCAACAGAAGGTCTGGGGGCCATGACCACTGGGGTCCTTCCAGTCTCAGTCAGACCATTAAATCTGGTGTTATGAGAATTTGGGGTCTGCATCCCACTGCTCTCCTGCTCCCTCAGGGGTTCTCTGTTGTGTTCCCAGTCAGAGCAGTCAACGGTTGTAGCCAGGCACCATCTAGTTCTTCTGGTCTCAGGATGATATAGTCTCTGGTTCATGTGGCCCTTCCTGTCTCTTGGGCTCGTAATCACCTTGTGTTCTTGGTGTTCTTCATTCTCCTTTGATTCAGGTGGGTTGAGACCAATTGATGCATCTTAGATGGCTGCTTGCTAGCGTTTAAGACCCAGACACCACTCTTCAAAGTGGGATGCAGAATGTTTTCTTCATAGATTTTATTATGCCAATTGACTTAGATGTCCCCTGAAACCATGGTCCCCAGACCACTGCCCCTGCTACAATGGACTTTGAAGCATTCAGTTTGTTCAGGAAACTTCTTTGCTTTTGGTTTAATCCAATTGTGCTGACCTCCCCTGTATTGTGTGCTGTCTTTCCCTTCACCTAAAGTAGTTCTTATCTACTCTCTAATTAGTGAATGCCCCTCTCCCACCCTCCCTCCCTCCCCCATCTCGTAACCACAAAAGAATGTTTTCTTCTCAGTTTAAACTATTTCTCAAGTTCTCATAATAGTGGCCTTATACAATATTTGTCCTTTTGCAACTGACTAATTTCACTCAGCATAATGCCTTCCAGGTTCCTCCATGTTATGAAATGTTGCACGGATTCCTCACCGTTCTTCATCAATGCATAGTATTCCATTGTGTGAATATACCATAATTTATTTATCCATTCATCCGTTGATGGGCACCTTGGTTGCTTCCATCTTTTTGCTATAGTAAACAGTGTTGCAATAAACATTAGTGTGCATATATCTGTTCATGTAAAGGCTCTTATTACTCTAGGATATATTCCAAGGAGTGGTATTGCTGGATCATATGGTAGTTCTATTTCTAACTTTTTAAGGAAGCGCCAAATCGATTTCCAAAGTGATTGTACCATTTGACATTCCCACCAGCAGTGTATGAGTTCCAATCTCTCCACAGCCTCTCCAACATTTATTATTTTGTGTTCTTTGGATTGATGCCAGCCTTGTCAGTTCGAATCCACCAGACGCTCCTTGGAAACTCTACGGGGCAGTTCTATTATGTCCTATAGGGTCGCTATGAGTCGGAATCGACTCGGCGGCACTGGGTTACTGGGTTGTTGGAGTGAGATGAAATCTCACTGTAGTTTTGATCTGCATTTCTCTAATGGCTAATGATCGTGAACATTTCCTCATATATCTGTTAGCTACCTGAATGTCTTCTTTACCGAAGTGTCTATTCATATCTTTTGCCCATTTTTTAATTGGGTTGTCTTTTTGCAGTTGAGTTTTTGCGGTATCATGTAGATTTTAGAGATCAGGCGCTGATCAGAAATGTCATAGCTAAAAACTTTTTCCCAGTCTGTAGGTAGTCTTTTTACTCTTTTGGTGAAGTCTTTGGTTGAGCATAACTGTTGGGTTTTTAGGAGCTCCCAGTTATCTAGTTTTTCCTCTACATTCTTTATAATGTTTTATATACTGTTTATTCCATGTATTAGGGCTCCTAACGTTGTCCCTATTTGTTCTTCCATGATCTTTATCGTTTTAGATTTTATATTTAGGTCTTTGATCCATTTTGAGTTAGTTTTTATGCATGGAGTGAGGTATGGGTCTTGTTTCATTTTTTTTGCAGGTGGATATCCAGTTATGCCAGCACCATTTGTTAAAAAGACTGTCTTTTCCTCATTTAACTGTTTGGGGGCTTTGTCAAATATCAGCTGCTCATATGTGAATGGATTTATGTCTGGATTCTCAATTCTGTTCCATTGGTCCAAGTATCTGTTGTTGTACCAGTACCAGGCTGTTTTGACTACTGTGGCGGTATAATAGGTTATCAAATCAGGTAAAGTAAGGCCTCCCACTTTGTTCTTCTTTTTCAGTAATGCCTTATTTATCCAGGGCCTCTTTCCCTTCCATATGAAGTTGGTGATTTGTTTCTCCATCTCATTAAAGAATGTCCTCGGGATTTGGATTGGAATTGCATTAAATGTATAGATCACTTTTGGTAAAATAGACATTTTTATAATGCTAAGTCTTCCTATCCATGAGCAAGGTATGTTTTTCCACTTATGTCTCTTCTGGTTTCTTGCAGAAGTGTACTGTAGTTTTCTTTGTATAAGTCCTTTACACCTCTGATAAGATTTATTCCTAAGTATTTTATCTTCTTGAGGGGGGCTACTATAAATGGCATTGATTTGGTGATTTCCACTTCGATGTCCTTTTTGTTGGTGTAGAGGAATCCAACTGATTTTTGTATGTTTATCTTGTATCCCGATAATCTGCTGAACACTTCTATTAATTTCAGTATTTTTCTTGAGGATTCCTTAGGGTTGTCTGTGCATAAGATCATGTCATACGCAAATAGAGATACTTTTTACTCCTTCCTTGCCAATCTGGATGCCCTTTATTTCTTTATCTAGCCTAATTGCTCTGGCTAGCACTTTCAGCACAATGTTGAATAAGAGTGGTGATAAAGAGCATCCTTGTCTCGTTTCCGATCTCAGTGGGAATGTTTTCAGGCTCTCTCCATTTAGGGTGGGTTTTCTCCATTTAGGGTGGTGTTGGCTGTTGGCTTTGTATAAATGTCCTTTTTTATGTTGAGAAATTTTCCTTCTATTCCTATTTTGCTGAGAGTTTTTATCATGAATGAGTGTTGAACTTTGTCAAATGCCTTTTCTGCATCAATTCATAAAATCATGTGATTCTTGTCTTTTGTTTTATTTATGTGGTGGATTACATTAATTATTTTTCCAATGTTGAACCATCCCGGCATACCAGCTATGAATCCCACTTGGTCATGGTGAATTACTGTTTTGATACGTTGTTGAATTCTATTGGCTAGGATTTTGTTGAGGAGTTTTGCATCTACATTCATGAGGGATATAGGTCTATAATTTTCTTTTCTTGTGGTGTCTTTATCCGGTTTTGGTATCAGGGATATGGTGGCTTCATAGAATGAGTTTAGTAGTATTCCTTCCTTTTCTATGCTCTGAAATACCTTTAGTAGTAGTGGTGTTAACTCTTCTCTGAAAGTTTCATAGAACTCTGCAGTGAAGCCATCCAGACCAGAGCTTTTTTTGTAGGGAGTTTTTTGATTACCTTTTCAATCTCTTCTTTTGTTATGGGTGTATTTAGTTGTTCTACCTCTGTTTGTGTTAGTTTAGGTAGGTAGTGTGTTTCTAGGAATTCATCCAATTCTTCTAGGTTTGCAAATTTGTTAGAGTCCAATTTTTCATAGTAGTCTGATATGATTCTTTTAATTTTAGTTGAATCTGTTGTAATATTGCCCATCTCATTTCTTATTTGGGTTATTTGCTTCCTCTCCTGTTTTTCTTTTGTCAGTTTGGCCAGTGGTTTATCAATTTTGTTGAGTTTTTTAAAAAAAAACAGCTTTTGGTCTTGTTAATTCTTTCAATTGTTTTTCTGTTTTCTATTTCATTTAGTTCAGCTCTAATTTTTATTATTTGTTTTCTTCTGGTGCCTGATAGATTCTTTTGTTGCTCTCTTTCTATTTGTTCAAGGTGTAGGGATAGTTCTTTGATTTTGGCCCTTTCTTCTTTTTGGATGTGTGCATTTATTGATATAAATTGGCCTCTGAGCACTGCTTTTGCTGTGTCCCAAAAGTTCTGATATAGGAAGTGTTTTCATTCTCATCGGATTCTATGAATTTCTTTACTCCATCCTTAATGTCTTCTATAATCCAGTCGTTTCTGAGCAGGGTATTGTTCAGTTTCCAAGTGTTTGATTTCCCTGCTTTTCCTGTTATTGATTTCCACTTTTATGGCCTTATGGTCAGAGAAGATGCTTTGTAATATTTCAATGTTTTGGATTCTGCTAAGGCTTGCTTTATGACCTAATATGTGGTCTATTCTAGAGAATGTTCCACATGCACTAGAAAAGAAAGTATATTTGGTTGCTGTTGGGTGGAGTGTTCTGTATAAGTCTACGAGGTCAAGTCGGTTGACTGTGGCATTTAAATCTTCCATGTCTTTATTGAGCTTCTTTCTGGATGTCCTGTACTATTATTGTGGAGCTGTCTACCTCACTTTTCAATGCTGAGTTTGTTTTATGTATCTTGCAGCCCTGTCATTGGGTGCAAAAATGTTTAATATGGTTATATCTTCTTGGTGTATTGTCCCTTTAATCGTTATATAGTGTCCTTCCTTATCCTTCCTGATGGATTTAAATTTAAAGTCTATTGTGTCAGAATTAATATTGCCACTCCTGCTCTTTTTCGATTGCTGTATGCTTAATACATTTTTTTCCATCCTTTGAGTTTTAGTTTGTTTGTGTCTCTAAGTCTAAGGTGTGTCTCTTGTAGGCAGCATATAGACGGATCTTGTTTTTTAATCCATTCAGCCACTCTGTCTCTTTATTGGTGCATTTAGTCCATTTACATTCAGGGTAATTATGGATAGGTATGAATTTAGTGTTATCATTTTGATGTCTTTTTTTGTGTGTTGTTGACATATTCTTTTTCCCACGTAATTTTATGTGCTGAGTAGATTTTCTTTATATGTTGTCCTTTCCTCATATTTGTTGTGTTGATTTTATTTCTGCTGAGTCTGTGTTTTTCCCTTGTATTTTATTTTTGATGAGTAGGATAGGATAGTTTGTCTCCTTTGTGGTTACCTTATTATTTACCCCTATTTTCCTAAATTTAAAACTAACTTTTATTTCTTTGTATCTCCATATCTTCCTCTCCATATGGAAAGTGTATGATTACATTTCTTATTCCGTCTTTACTATTTTAATGTTGTCTTCTTTTATATAATAACATCGCCGTTACCCTGTGTTGGGCTTTTTGTTTTGTTTTATCTTGCTTTGTTTTTTTGGATTTCCCTGTCTGGGTTGACTTCTGGTTGCTCTGCCCAGTGTTCGAGTCTTGGGTCGATACCTGATATTATTGATTTTCTAACCAAAGAACTCCCTTTAGTATTTCTTGTAGTTTTGATTTGGTTTTTACGAATTCCCTCAACTTGTGTTTATCTGGAAATGTCTTAATTTCACCTTCATATTTAAGAGACAGTTTTGCTGGATATATGATTCTTGGCAGACAATTTTTTTCCTTCAATTTTTTTAATATGTCATCCCATTGCCTTCTTGCCTGCATGGTTTCTGCTGAGTAGTCCGAGCTTATTCTTATTGGCTGTCCTTTGTAGGTGACTTGTTTTTTATCCCAGGCTGCTCTTAGAATTCTCTCTTTATCTTTGATTTTGGCAAGCTTGATTATAATATGTCTTGGTGACTTTCTTTTTAAGATCTACCTTCTGTGGAGTTCGATGAGCATCTTGGATAGATATCTTCTCATCTTTCACAATATCAGGGAAGTTTTCTGCCAACAAATCTTCAACAATTTTCTCTGTATTTTCTGTTATCCCTCCCTGTTCTGGTACTCCAATCACTCATAAGTTATTTCTCTTGATAGAGTCCCACATCATTCTTAAGATTTCTTCATGTTTTTTAATTCTTTTATCTGATTTTTGTTCAAATATATTAGTGTCAAGTGATTTATTTTCAAGTTCAGAAATTCTAGCTTCTACTTGCTCAATTCTGCTCCTTTGACTTTCTATTGAGTTATCTAATTCTGTAATTTTTTTGTTAATCTTCTGAATTTGTTTGCTGTCTATGGATTTTTCCAGCTTATTAAACTTTTCATTATGTTCCTGAATAATCTTTCTAATTTCTTCAGTTGCTTTATCTGTGTGTTCCTTGGCTTGTTCTGCATATTGCCTCATTTCCTTCCTGATGTCTTGAAGGGTTCTGTATATTAAACTTTTGTATTCTGCATCTGGTAATTCCAGGGATGCACTTTCATCTAGAAGATCCCTGGATTCTTTGTTTTGAGAGCCTGTTGAGGTGATCATGGTCTGTTTCTTTATGTGACTTGATATTGACTGTTGTCTCCGAGCCATATATAAGTTATTGTATTAGTTTATGCTTGCTTACTGTGTCATAGCTGCTTGCTTTGTTGTGTTTTGGTATACTCCTACGGGTTGCTTGAGTGAGCTAGCTTGATTATTTTCGCCTTTGGAGCTGTGGTGTCGTGTCCCCAGCTGGCTAGAGCTGTTGTCAGGTATATCAGTCTAGAAATCCATTCAGTTTTCTTGTATGAATTCAGCTCAGGTTTCCAGGTAGCTGATCATCAAGTGTGTGGTACAGGCTCTGTCCTACAGTATTAGAGGGGCAGGGGTGATTGGCGTATATACTGGTATCTGATTGCATCAGGGGGTCATACTCTGGACAAGGCAGGGGGCTGAGAACTTACCCCCAAGTGTCTCTGAGGAAAATATGTCGCTGTACCCTAGAGAGTGCTGGTGGGTGGGTTCTACAGCGGGACCATGGGCACCAAAAGTTTTTGTTTTAAGGACTGGGAGATACCAGTTATCTTTGGGCCCCTGTCGTGGGTGTCTGGGTGACCTGAGTGGAGCTACCCATTCTTAGGTCCCTGTTGTGGGTAGGTGAGGACCTTGTTTAATATGCAAAGCAATGTCAAACGTCAAACACCCACCTCTCCACCGCACAGCTGAAATGGTTGGAGTTTGCCAACAAGGGCCTATTCTCCCGAAATAGGCCCACACAGGTCCATGCAGAAGGGAAGGTGCTCAAGGTCCATGGACGGTTTATGCCTGGACAGGAGCTGCTTCTGTCCCTAGCTCCCCCAGTTAATGGAGCTAGCAAATTTTCTTTTCCCCCCAGTTGCAAATTTTTTCCTTCCCCAAGGCTGGGAGGATGGGTCTAGGTGCTCACCAGGGTCTATCTCAGGCCCAGGGATTCAGCTGCTGAAGCTGGCTTGAGGGTTGAGGGGGGCGTGGTAAAATATACTCAAGTACTTAGCTTTTGTCAAGAGCGCCCTTCTCCTCAGGGTCCGGAGGTGTGAGTGGGCTGTGTAGCTGGCTGCTTCTCCCTGAGGAAACTGCAGCTGAACGCTAGGACCAGCCCACCACCGCCTCCAGCGCCACCGCTCTGGGAATTGTGCCTGAGGGCTCCCTGTGATTCAGGTCCGGTAACTCCTCTCCACTTCTCAACGGCCTCTTCCTCCCCTGCCCCTCAGTTTGTTGTCTAAGCTTGCCTTTGATGCTCAGGGCTCCAGCTTGTCACAATATACTCACTTCACTTTTTTTTTTTTTTTGTGTCTTTGTTGTAAAGAAGCATCTGTCTATTCCGCTATCTTGGCTCAACCTCTTCTTCCATTTTTAAAGCCTTGTGTGATTACCTGGACCCATCTGGTCTATCTTAAATTCAGTTGATTAAGAACTTTAGGTTCATCTGTAAAGTCTCTTTTGCCATGTAAAACATAATATATTCTCTGCTTCCAGGGATTAGGGTATGGATATATTCATGGGGACTTTATTCTGTCTACCACACAAAAGCCTACAGATAAAGAAGCTGGACATGTCACAAACAGGATAAACCCAAAGAAATCCACACCCAGCTGCAATATAATCAAACTGCTAAAAATGAAACAGAAATGGCTTTTAAGGTAAAATTCTTGAGTAGTCAGAGAAAAAATGTCACATTACCTATAGAGGAACAACAATTAAAATAAATGATTTCTCATTAAAATCATGGAGACTAGAAGTGGCACAAAAGTATTAAAAGTGTTGAAAACAAAGAACTGTATAACAAGAATTCTATTTTCAGCAAAATATCCTTCAGGAATAAAGAATATTTATCAAGACCATCTCAGATGAAAGAAAACTGAGAACACTCATTTCCAGCAGACATGCTCTAAAAGAATTGCCAAAGAAACTTATTCAGACAAAATAGAAATAATTCCAGAATGAAATACGGATCATCGGGAATGAAGGAGAACAACAGAAATGAGTAAATATAAGAAGTTCTTCATTTTCTTTTCAGTTCTTTAAAACTTGTTTGATAGTCGAAACATAAAATCAACAAGAAAAGAGAATTGAACAACACCATCAACCAAATAACTCTACTTGACAGTTATAGAATATTCTACCCAACAAGAGCAGAATAAACATTTCAATTGTACATGAAACATTCACCAAGATAGATCATATTCCAGGTCATTAAAAAAAAAAAAAGCCTTAACAAATATAAAGGAATTCAAATCATACAAAGTAGATTCTATGATCATGGTATACTTAAACTAGAAATTAATAACAGATAAGATTAAAATCTCCAATCAACTGGAAATTTAAAAACACACTGATAAATAATACATGGGTCCAAGAAAAAAACCCAAAAAGAAATTTAAAAATACTTGAACAAATATTAAAATATAATATATTAAAATTCATGATATGCAGCTAAAGCAGTGCTTAGAAGAAAATTTATTGCATTAGTTAAGACCTTATATTAGAAGACAAGAAACCAGAACAGGAAGAGCAAAATAAATTCAAGTTGAACTGAAGGAAGAAAATAACAATTATAAAAGAAAAAATCAGTAAAATAAAACAGAAAAACAGTAGAAAATTCCATTAAATCAAAAGTTATTGGAGGCGGGGCCAAGATGGCGGACTAGGTGGACGCGACCGTGGATCCCTCTTGCAACAAAGACTCTGAAAAACAAGTGAATTGATCACATACATAACAATCTACGAACTCTGAACAACAAGCACAGACTTAGAGATGGAAAACGAACAAATACAGGCAGACAGCGACCGTTTTCAGAACTGGGAGCCAGCGTACCAGGCAGGTGACCTTCGGAGCCCGATCTGGGGCAGAGCCCAGGGTGGCAGACGGCACAGACAAGGGGCCCAGCCCTACACCCCCGAACCCATCCTGGGAGAGAGTCTAGCTGGTTGGCGCAGGCGGCGTAGCGGCGCAGCCAGAGGGAGAAGCACCCAGGAGGCAGTGACTGATCTTGGAGCAGGGAGAGCAGCGTCCCAGCCGGGGAGCCGTCCCACCGGGAGATTGGCAAGAAGCAGGCAGGGCGCGAGGGGGGGGTCACCTATATTTCCCTAAAGCGACCCTGGGGCGGGGCCCACACGTTCGTGCAGGGGGACAACCACCCAGATCGCGCGTGTGGCGCAGAGCACCAGAGGGAGAAGTCCCCGGGAGGAAGTGATTGGTCTTGGAGCGGGGAGAGCAGCGTCCCACCTGGGGAGCCGTCCCGCTGGGATTTTGGCGAAAGTAGGCGGGGCATGAGCACGGGGTCCAATTATATTCCCCTGAATTGACCCAGGGGGCTGGCCCACCTGGTCGTGCGGGTGATGCCCACCCGGTTCACGCGAGCGGTGCGGCGCACCAGAGGGAGGAGTCCCCGGGAGGAAGTGACTGGTCTCAGAGTGGGGAGAGTAGCGTTCCAACCGGGGAGCCGTCCCGCCCGGATTTTGGCAGACGGGGGTGGAGCGTGAACGCGGTGATCAGCTCTATATTCTGTGGTGCTACACTCCTAGCTCTCTGATCCCTCCCCCACCCTCCCCAGGCGGCTCCATTAACATCCGAATACCTGGAGCCAGAGGGAGAATTCATATAGGGATTTGCCTGCATTTTTTTAGCTGATTACCTGGAAAATCTAGTTTCCCAGTGATGGCTCGGCGACAGCAGTCCATATCAAACCACATAAAGAAACAGACCATGACAGCTTCTCCAACCCCCCAAACAAAAGAATCAAAATCTTTCCCAAATGAAGATACAATCCTGGAATTATCAGATACAGTATATAAAAAACTAATTTACAGAACGCTTAAAGATATCACAAATGAAAATAGGATAAATGCAGAAAAAGCCAAGGAACACACTGATAAAACTGTTGAAGAACTCAAAAAGATTATTCAAGAACATAGTGGAAAAATTAATAAGTTGCAAGAATCCATAGAGAGACAGCATGTAGAAATCCAAAGGATTAACAATAAAATTACAGAATTTGACAACGCAATAGAAAGTCAGAGGAGCAGACTCGAGCAATTAGAATGTAGACTGGGACTTCTGGAGGACCAGGGAAACAACATCAACATAGCTGAAAAAAAAATCAGAAAAAAGAATTTAAAAAAATGAAGAAACCCTAAGAATCACGTGGGACTCTATCAAGAAGGATAACTTGCGAGTGATTGGAGTCCCAGAACAGGGAGGGGGGACAGAAAACACAGAGAAAATAGTTGAAGAACTCCTGACACAAAACTTCCCTGACATCATGAAAGATGAAAGGATATCTATCCAAGATGCTCATCGAACCCCATTTAAGATTGATCCAAAAAGAAAAACACCAAGACATATTATCATCAAACTCGCCAAAACCAAAGATAAACAGAAAATTTTAAAAGCAGCCAGGGAGAAAAGAAAGGTTTCCTTCAAGGGAGAATCAATACGAATAAGTTCAGACTACTCAGCAGAAACCATGCAGGCAAGAAGGGAATGGGACGATGTATACAGAGCACTGAAGGAGAAAAACTGCCAACCAAGGATCATATATCCAGCAAAACTCTCTCTGAAATATGAAGGCGAAATTAATATATTTACAGATAAACACAAGTTTAGAGAATTTGCAAAAACTAAACCAAGACTGCAAGAAATGCTAAAGGAGATTGTTTGGCCTGATGACCAATAATATCAGGTACCAGCACAATACAAGGTCACAAAACAGAACGCCCTGATGTCAACGCAACTCAAATAGGGAAAGCACAAAAACAAACAAATTAAGGCTAATTCTAAAAAATAAATAAATAAACAAAATAATACACATAACTGGAAATCAATAGATAAACGATCACAATAATCAAAAAGAGGGACTAAATATAGGAGGCATTGAACTGCCAGATGGAGAGTGATACAAGGCTATATAGAAGGATACAAGTTAGGTTTTTACTTTGAAAAATAGGGGTAAATAATAAGGTAGCCACAAAAAGGAATATCAATTCCATAACTCAAGAAAAAAGCCAAGAAAAACGTAACGACTCAACAAACACAAAGTTAAACATTATGAAAATGAGGATCTCACAAGCTACTAAGAAAAACGTCTCAGCACAAAAAAGCATGTGGAAAAATGAAATGGCCAACAACACACATGAAAAGGCATCAAAATGACAGCACTAAAAACTTATTTATCTATAATTACACTGAATGTAAATGGACTAAATGCACCAATAAAGAGACAGAGAGTCACGGACTGGATAAAGAAACACGATCCATCTATATGCTGCCTACAAGAGACACACCTTAGACTTAGAGACACAAACAAACTAAAACTCAAAGGATGGAAAAAAATATATCAAGCAAACAATAAGCAAAAAAGAAGAGGAGTAGCAATATTAATTTCTGACAAAATAGACTTTAGACTTAAATCTGCCACAAAGGACAAAGAAGGACAATATATAATGATAAAAGGGACAATTGATCAGGAAGAAATAACCATATTAAATATTTATGCACCCAATGACAGGGCTGCAAGATACATAAATCAAATTTTAACAGAATTGAAAAGTGAGATAGACACCTCCACATTTATAGTAGGAGACTTCAACACACCACTTTCGGAGAAGGACAGGACATCCAGTAAGAAGCTCAATAGAGACACGGAAGACCTACTTAAAACAATCAACCAACTTGACCTCATCGACTTATACAGAACTCTCCACTCAACTGCTGCAAAATATACTTTTTTTTTCTAGTGTACATGGAACATTCTCTAGAATAGACCACATATTAGGTCATAAAACAAATCTTTGCAGAATCCAAAACATCAAAATATTACAAAGCATCATCTCAGACCACAAGGCAATGAAGCTAGAAATCAATAACAGAAAAACTACGGAAAAGAAATCAAATACTTGGAAAATGAACAATACCCTCCTGAAAAAAGACTGGGTTATAGAAGACGTCAAGGAGGGAATAAGGAAATTCTTAGAAAGCAACGAGAATGAAAATACTTCCTATCAAAACCTCTGGGACACAGCAAAAGCAGTGCTCAGAGGCCAATTTATATCGATGAATGCACACATACAAAAAGAAGAAAGAGCCAAAATCAGAGAACTGTCCCCACAACTTGAACAAATAGAAAGTGAGCAACAAAAGAATCCATCAGGCACCAGAAGAAAACAAATAATAAAAATTAGAGCTGAACTAAATGAATTAGAGAACAGGAAAACAATTGAAAGAATTAACAAAGCCAAAGGCTGGTTCTTTGAAAAAATTAACAAAATTGATAAACCATTGGCTAGACTGACTAAAGAAAAACAGGAAAGGAAACAAATAACCCGAATAAGAAACGAGAAGGACCACATCACAACAGAGCCAAATGAAATTAAAAGAATCATTTCAGATTACTACGTAAAATTGTACTCTAACAAATTTGAAAACCTAGAAGAAATGGATAAATTTTTGGAACAATACTACCTACCTAAACTAACACATTCAGAAGTAGAACAACTAAATAGACCCATAACAAAAAAAGAGATTGAAACGGTAATCAAAAAACTTCCAACAAAAAAAAGTCCTGGCCCAGACGGCTTCACTGCAGAGTTCTACCAAACCTTCAGAGAAGACTTAACACCATTACTATTGAAGGTATTTCAAAGCATAGAAAAAGACGGAATACTACCCAACTCATTCTATGAAGCTACCATCTCCCTGATACCAAAACCAGGTAAAGACATTACAAAAAAAGAAAATTATAGACCTATATCCCTCATGAACATAGATGCAAAAATCTTCAACAAAATTCTAGCCAATAGAATCCAACAACACATCAAAAAAATAATTCACCCTGATCAAGTGGGATTTATACCAGGTATGCAAGGCTGGTTTAATATCAGAAAAACCATTAATGTAATCCATCACATAAATAAAACAAAAGATAAGAACCACATGATCTTATCAATTGATGCAGAAAAGGCATTTGACAAAGTCCAACACCCATTCATGATAAAAACTCTCACCAAAATAGGAATTGAAGGAAAATTCCTCAACATAATAAAGGGCATCTATGCAAAGCCAACAGCCAATATCACTCTAAATGGAGAAAACCTGAAAGCATTTCCCTTGAGAACGGGAACCAGACAAGGATGCCCTTTATCACCGCTCTTATTCAACATCGTACTTGAAGTCCTAGCCAGGGCAATTAGGCTAGACAAAGAAATAAAGAGTACACAGATTGGTAAGGAGGAAATAAAGCTATCACTATTTGCAGCTGACATGATCGTATACATGGAAAACCCTAAGGAATCCTCCAGAAAACTACTGAAACTAATAGAAAAGTTTGGCAGAGTCTCAGGTTATAAAATAAACATACAAAAATCACTCGGATTCCTCTACATCAACAAAAAGAACACCGAAGAGGAAATAACCAAATCAATACCATTCACAGTAGCCCCCAAGAAGATAAAATACTTAGGAATAAATCTTACCAAGGATGTAAAAGACCTATACAAAGAAAACTATAAAACTCTGCTACAAGAAATTCAAAAGGACATACTTAAGTGGAAGAACATACCCTGCTCATGGATAGGAAGACTTAACATAGTAAAAATGTCTATTCTACCAAAAGCCATCTATACATATAACGCACTTCCAATCCAAATACCAATGTCATATTTTAAGGGAATAGAGAAACAAATCACTAATTTCATATGGAAGGGAAAGAACCCTCGGATAAGCAAAGCATTACTGAAAAAGAAGAAGAAAGTGGGAGGCCTCACTCTACCTGATTTCAGAACCTATTATACAGCTACAGTAGTCAAAACAGCCTGGTACTGGTACAACAACAGGCACATAGACCAATGGAACAGAATTGAGAACCCAGATATAAATCCATCCACGTATGAGCAGCTGATATTTGACAAAGGACCAGCGTCAGTCAATTGGGGAAAAGATAGTCTTTTTAACAAATGGTGCTGGCATAACTGGATATCCATTTGCAAAAGAATGAAACAGGACCCATACCTCACACCATGCACAAAAACTAACTCCAAGTGGATCAAAGACCTAAACATAAAGACTAAAACGATAAAGATCATGGAAGAAAAAATAGGATCAACCCTAGGAGCCCTAATACAGGGCATAAACAGAATACAAAACATTACCAAAAATGATGAAGAGAAACCCGATAACTGGGAGCTCCTAAAAATCAAACACCTATGCTCATCTAAAGACTTCACCAAAAGAGTAAAAAGACAACCTACAGATAGGGAAAGAATATTCAGCTATGACATCTCAGACCAGCGCCTGATCTCTAAAATCTACATGATTCTGTCAAAACTCAACCACAAAAAGACAAACAACCCAATCAAGAAGTGGGCAAAGGATATGAACACACATTTCACTAAAGAAGATATTCAGGCAGCCAACAGATATATGAGAAAATGCTCCCGATCATTAGCCATTAGAGAAATGCAAATTAAAACTACGATGAGATTCCATCTCACTCCAACAAGGCTGGCATTAATCCAAAAACACAAAATAATAAATGTTGGAGAGGCTGCGGAGAGATTGGAACTCTCATACACTGCTGGTGGGATTGTAAAATGGTACAAGCACTTTGGAAATCTATCTGGCGTTATCTTAAACAGTTAGAAATAGAACTACCATACAACCCAGAAATCCCACTCCTCGGAATATACCCTAGAGATACAAGAGCCTTCACACAAACAGATATATGCACACCCATGTTTATTGCAGCTCTGTTTACAATAGCAAAAAGCTGGAAGCAACCAAGATGTCCGTCAACAGATGAACGGGTAAATAAATTGTGGTATATTCACACAATGGAATACTACGCATCAATAAAGAACAGTGACGAATCTGTGAAACATTTCATAACATGGAGGAATCTGGAAGGCATTATGCTGAGCGAAATGAGTCAGTTGCAAAAGGACAAATATTGTATAAGACCACTATTATAAGATCTTGAGAAATAGAAAAAACGGAGAAGAACACATACTTTTGTGGTTACAAAGGGGGGAGGGAGGGAGGGAGGGAGAGGGCTTTTTATTGATCAATCTGTAGATAAGAACTGCTCTGGGTGAAGGGAAAGACAACACTCAATACATGGAAGGTCAGCCTAATTGGACTGGACTAAAAGCAAAGAGGTTTCCGGGATAAAATGAAAGCTTCAAAGGTCAGCGGAGCAGGGGCTGGGGTCTGGGGAACTTGGTTTGAGGGGACTTCTAAGTCAACGGGCAAAATAATTCTATTATGAAAACATTCTGCATCCCACTTTGAATTGTGGCGTCTGGGGTCCTAAATGCTAACAAGCGGCCATCTAAGATACATCAGTTGGTCTCAACCCACCTGGAGCAAAGGCAAAGGAAGAACACCAAGGTCAGACGACAACTAAGAGCCCAAGAGACAGAAAGGGCCACATGAACCAGAGACCTACATTATCCTGAGACCAGAAGAACTAGTTGGTGCCCAGCCACAATCGATGTCTGCCCTGACAGGGAGCACAACAGACAACTCCTGAGGGAGCAGGAGACCAATGGGATACAGTCCCCAAATTCTCATGAAAAGACCATATCTAATGGTATGACTGCGACTAGAGGAATCCCAGAGACAATGCTCCCCAGAACTTCTGATGGCACAGGACAGGAACCATCCCCGAAGACAAATCATCAGGCATGAAAAGGACTGGTCAGTGGCGGGGAGAGAGATGCTGAAGAAGAGTGAGCTAATTAAATCAGGTGGACACTGGAGAGTGTGTTGGCAACTCTTGACTGGAGGGGGGATGGGAAGATAGAGAGAGAGGGAAAATGGCAAAATTGGCATGAAACGAGAGACTGAAAGGGCTGACTCAATGGGGGAGAGCAAGTGGGAGAAGGGAGTAAGATGTATGTAAACCTACATGTGACAGACTGATTGGAATGGTAAATGTTCACTTGAAGCTTAATAAAAATTAATTAAAAAAAAGTTATTTCTTTGAAAAGATCGATAAAAATGATAAACTTCTAGCAAGACTGACAAAAAAAGAGAGAAGATACAAATTTCAATATCAGGAATGGAAAATGGGAGGCACTACAGAATGCACAGATATTAAAAGGATATAAGAAAATACTACGAACAACTCTATACAGAGAAATTCAACAACTTTGATCAAATGAACTAATTCCTAGAAAACCAAAAATAACCAATACTTACCTAAGATAGAATAGATAACTTTAATAGCCCTGTAAATCTTAAAGAAATGGAATTTGTAGTAATAAAAAAATGAAATTATTAGGCCAAAACAATTTCTCTGATAAATTCTACCAAGTGTTTGAAGAAGAAATAATACCAATTCTATACAATCTCTACCAGAAAATAGAAGTGTAGGAGGAAACACTTCCCAACTCATTTTATGAGGCCTGCATTATCCTGACACCAAAACTGGACAAATGTAACACAAAAAACGAAAACTACAAACCAGTATCACTCATGAACTGTAGTTGTTGTTAGGTGCTATCGAGTCAGTTCTGACTCATAGCGATCCTATCTATGTACAACAGAATGGAACACTGCCCAGTCCTACACCATCCTCACAATAGTTGTTATTCCTAAGCCCATTGTTGCAGCCACTGTGTCAATCTATCTCACTGAGGGTCTTCCTCTTTTTTGCTGACCCTCTACATTACCAAGCCTGATGTCCTTCTACAGGTACTGATCCGTCCCGATAACATGCCCAAAATATGTGAGACACAGTCTTGCCATCCTTGCTTCTAAGGAGCATTCTTCCAAGACAGATTTGTCCATTCTTTTGGCAGTCCGTGTGTATTCGATATTCTTCTCCAACACCACAATTGGAAGGTGGCAGTTCTTCTTTGGTCTTCCTTATTCATCCTTTAGCTTTCACATGCATATGAGGCAATAGAAAACACCATGGCTTGGATCAGGAGCACCTTAGTTTTCAAGGTGAGATCTTTGCTTTTCAACACTTTAAAGAGAACTTTTGCAGCAGATTTGCCCAAGGAAATGCATCTTTTGATTTCTTGACTGCTGAGCTGCTTCCATATGTGTTGATTGTGGATCCAAGTAAAATGAAATCCTTGACAACTTCAAACTTTTCTCCGTTTATCATGATACTGCTTATTGGTCCAGTTGTGAGGATTTTTGTTTTCTTTATGTTGAGGTGTAATCCATACTGAGAGCTGTAGTCTTTGATCTTCGTTAGTAAGTGCTTCAAGTCCTCTTCACTTTCAGCAAGTAAGGTTGTGTCATCTGCATAACGCAGGTTGTTAATGAGTCTTCCTCCAATCCTGATGCCCCGTTCTTCTTCATATAGTCCAGCTTCTCTGATTATTTGCTCAGCATGCAGATTGAATAGGTATGATGAGAGGATACAACCCTGAAGCACACCTTTCCTGATTTTAAAACATGCAGTAACCCCTTGTTGTTTGAATGACTGCCTCTTGATCCTTGTACAGGTTCCTCATGAGCACAATTAAGTGTTCTGGAATTCCCATTCTTCACAATGTTTTCCATTATTTGTTATGATCCACACAGTCAATGCCTCAGCATAGTCAATAAAACACAGGTAAACCTCTTTCTTGTATTTTCAGCTTCCAGCCAGGATCCATCGGACATCAGCAATGATATCCCTAGTTCCATGTCCTCTTCTCAATCTGGCTTGACTTTCTGGCAGTTCCTTGCTGATATACTGCTGCAGCCACTTTTCAATCATGTTCAGCAAAATTTTACTTGTGTGTGATATTAATGATATTGTTTGATAATTTCTGCATTCAGTTGGATCACCTTTCTTGGGAATAGGCATAAATATATATCTCTTCCTGTCGGTTGGCCAGGTAACTGTCTTCCAAATTTCTTGGCATAGATGAGTGAGCACTTTTAGTGTTGCATCCATTTGTTGAAACATCTCAATTGATATTCCATCAATTCCTGGAGTCTTGTTTTTCGCCAATGCCTTCAGTGCAGCTTGGACTTCTTCCTTCAGTACCACCTGTTCTTGATCATATGCTTCCTTCTGAAATGGCTGAACGCCGATCAATTCTTTTTGGTATAGTGACTCTATGTATTCTTTCCATCTTCTTTTTTTTTTCAATAACTTTTATTAAGCTTCAAGTGAACGTTTACAAATCCAATCAGTCTGTCACATATAAGTTTACATACATCTCACTCCCTACTCCCACTTGCTCTCCCCCTCTTGAGTCAGCCCTTTCAGTCTCTCCTTTCTTAACACTTTTGCCGGCTTCCCTCTCTCTCTATCCTCACATCCCCCCTCCGGACAAGAGTTGCCAACACAATCTCAAGTGTCCACCTGATATAATTAGCTCACTCTTCATCAGCGTCTCTCTCCCACCCGCTGACCAGTCCCTTTCATTTCTGATGAGTTGTCTTCGGGGATGGTTCCTGTCCTGTGTCAACTGAAGGTCTGGGGAGCATGGCCGCCGGGGTTCCTCCAGTCTCAGTCAGACCATTAAGTTTGGTCTTTTTATGAGCATTTGGGGTCTGCATCCCACTGATCTCCTGCTCCCTCAGGGGTCCTCTGCTGTGCTCCCTGTCAGGGCAGTCATCGATTGTGGCCGGGCACCAACTAGTTCTTCTGGTCTCAGGATGATGTAGGTCTCTGGTTCATGTGGCCCTTTCTGTCTCTTGGGCTCTTAGTTGTCATGTGACCTTGGTGTTCTTCATTTTCCTTTGCTCCAGGTGGGTTGAGACCAATTGATGCATCTTAGATGGCTGCTTGTTAGCATTTAAGACCCCAGACGCCACATTTCAAAGTGGGATGCAGAATGATTTCATAATAGAATTATTTTGCCAATTGACTTAGAAGTCCCCGCAAACCATGTTCCCCAGACCCCCGCACTTGCTCCCCTGACCTTTGAAGCATTCATTTTATCCCGGAAACTTCTTTGCTTTTGGTCCAGTCCAATTGAGCTGACCTTCCATGTATTGAGTGTTGTCTTTCCCTTCACCTAAAGCAGTTCTTATCTACTGATTAATCAATAAAAAACCCTCTCCCACCCTCCCTCCCTCCCCCCCTCGTAACCACAAAAGTATGTGTTCTTCTCAGGTTTACTATTTCTCAAGATCTTATAATAGTGGTCTTATATAATATTTGTCCTTTTGCCTCTGACTCATTTCGCTCAGCATAATGCCTTCCAGGTTCCTCCATGTTATGAAATGTTTCAGAGATTCGTCACTGTTCTTTATCGATGCGTAGTATTCCGTTGTGTGAATATACCACAATTTATTTACCCATTCATCCGTTGATGGACACCTTGGTTGCTTCCAACTTTTTGCTATTGTAAACAGAGCTGCAATAAACATGGGTGTGCATGTATCTGTTTGTATGAAGGCTCTTGTATCTCTAGGGTATATTCCTAGGAGTGGGATTTCTGGGTTGTATGGTAGTTCTATTTCTAACTGTTTAAGATAACGCCAGATAGATTTCCAAAGTGGTTGTACTATTTTACAATCCCACCAGCAGTGTATGAGAATTCCAATCTCTCCGCAGCCTCTCCAACATTTATTATTTTGTGTTTTTTGGATTAATGCCAGCCTTGCTGGTGTGAGATGGAATCTCATCGTAGTTTTAATTTGCATTTCTCTAATGGCTAATGATCGAGAGCATTTTCTCATGTATCTGTTGGCTGCCTGAATATCTTCTTTAGTGAAATGTGTGTTCATATCCTTTGCCCACTTCTTGATTGGGTTGTTTGTCTTTTTGTGGTTGAGTTTTGACAGAATCATGTAGATTTTAGAGATCAGGCGCTGGTCGGAGATTACATAGCTGAAAATTCTTTCCCAATCTGTAGGTGGTCTTTTTACTCTTTTGGAGCAGTCTTTAGATGAGCATAGGTGTTTGATTTTTAGGAGCTCCCAGTTATCGGGTTTCTCTTCATCATTTTTGGTAATGTTTTGTATTCTGTTTATACCTTGTATTAGGGCTCCTAGGGTTGTCCCAAATTTTTTTCCATGATCTTTATCGTTTTAGTCTTTATGTTTAGGTCTTTGATCCACTTGGAGTTAGTTTTTGTACATGGTGTGAGGTATGGGTCCTGTTTCATTTTTTTGCAAAGGGATATCCAGTTATGCCAGCACCATTTGTTAAAAAGGCTATCTTTTCCCCAGTTAATTGACACTGGTCCTTTGTCAAATATCAGCTGCTCATACGTGGATGGATCTATGTCTGGGTTCTCATTTCTGTTCCATTGGTCTATGTGTCTGTTGTTGTACCAATACCAGGCTGTTTTGACTACTGTGGCTGTATAATACGTTCTGAAGTCAGGTAAGGTGAGGCCTCCCACTTTCTTCTTCTTTTTCAGTAGTGCTTTGCTTATCCGGGGGTTCTTTCCCTTCCATATGAAATTGGTGATTTGTTTCTCTATCCCCTTAAAATATGACATTGGAATTTGGATCGGAAGTGCGTTAAATGTATAGACGGCTTTTGGTAGAATAGACATTTTTACTATGTTAAGTCTTCCTATCCATGAGCAGGGTATGTTTTTCCACTTAAGTATGTCCTTTTGAATTTCTCGTAGTAGAGCTTTGTAGTTTTCTTTGTATATGTCTTTTACATCCTTGGTAAGATTTATTCCTAAGTATCTTATCTTCTTGGGGGCTACTGTGAATGGTATTGATTTGGTTATTTCCTCTTCGGTGTTCTTTTTGTTGATGTAGAGGAATCCAAGTGATTTTTGTATGTTTATTTTATAACCTGAGACTCTGCCAAACTCTTCTATTAGTTTCAGTAGTTTTCTGGAGGATTCCTTAGGGTTTTCTGTGTATATAATCATGTCATCTGCAAATAGTGATAACTTTACTTCTTCCTTGCCAATCCGGATACCTTTTATTTCTTTGTCTAGCCTAATTGCCCTGGCTAAGACTTCCAACACGATGTTGAATAAGAGCGGTGATAAAGGGCATCCTTGTCTGGTTCCCGTTCTCAAGGGAAATGCTTTCAGGTTCTCTCCATTTAGAGTGATATTGGCTGTTGGCTTTGCATAGATGCCCTTTATTATGTTGAGGAATTTTCCTTCAATTCCTATTTTGGTGAGAGTTTTTATCATGAATGGGTGTTGGACTTTGTCAAATGCCTTTTCTGCATCAATTGATAAGATCATGTGGTTCTTATCTTTTGTTTTATTTATGTGATGGATTACATTAATGGTTTTTCTGATATTAAACCAGCCTTGCATACCTGGTATAAATCCCACTTAATCAGGGTGAATTATTTTTTTGATGTGTTGTTGGATTCTATTGGCTAGTATTTTGTTGAGGATTTTTGCATCAATGTTCATAAGGGATATAGGTCTATAATTTTCTTTTTTTGTAATGTCTTTACCTGGTTTTGGTATCAGGGAGATGGTGGCTTCATAGAATGAGTTGGGTAGTATTCCGTCATTTTCTATGCTTTGGAATACCTTTAGTAGTAGTGGTGTTAACTCTTCTCTCAAAGTTTGGTAGAACTCTGCAGTGAAGCCGTCCGGGCCAGGGCTTTTTTTTGTTGGGAGTTTTTTGATTACCGTTTCAATCTCTTTTTTTGTTATGGGTCTATTTAGTTGTTCTACTTCTGAATGTGTTAGTTTAGGTAGGTAGTGTTTTTCCAGTAATTCATCCATTTCTTCTAGGTTTTCAAATTTGTTAGGGTACAATTTTTCATAATAATCTGAAATGATTCTTTTAATTTCATTTGGTTCTGTTGTGATGTGGTCCTTCTCATTTCTTATTCGGGTTATTTGTTTCCTTTCCTGTATTTCTTTAGTCAGTCTAGCCAATGGTTTATCAATTTTTTTAATTTTTTCAAAGAACCAGCTTTTGGCTTTGTTAATTCTTTCCATTGTTTTTCTGTTCTCTAATTCATTTAGTTCAGCTCTAATTTTTATTATTTGTTTTCTTCTGGTGCCTGATGGATTCTTTTGTTGCTCACTTTCTATTTGTTCAAGTTGTAGGGACAGTTCTCTGCTTTTGGCTCTTTCTTCTTTTTGTATGTGTGCATTTATTGATATAAATTGGCCTCTGAGCACTGCTTTTGCTGTGTCCCAGAGGTTTTGATAGGAAGTATTTTCATTCTCGTTGCTTTCTATGAATTTCCTTATTCCCTCCTTAATGTCTTCTATAACCCAGTCTTTTTTCAGAAGGGTGTTGTTCATTTTCCAAGTATTTGATTTCTTTTCCCTAGTTTTTCTGTTATTGATCTCTAGTTTTATTGCCTTGTGATCTGAGAAGATGCTTTGTAATATTTCGATGTTTTGGACTCTGCAAAGGTTTGTTTTATGACCTAATATGTGGTCTATTCTGGAGAATGTTCCATGTGCGCTAGAAAAAAAAGTATACTTTGCAGCAGTTGGGTGGAGAGTTCTGTATAAGTCAATGAGGTCAAGTTGGTTGATTGTTGTAATTAGATCTTCCGTGTCTCTGTTGAGCTTCTTACTGGATGTCCTGTCCTTCTCCGAAAGTGGTGTGTTGAAGTCTCCTACTATAATTGTGGAGGTATCTATCTCGCTTTTCAATTCTGTTAAAATTTGATTTATGTATCTTGCAGCCCTGTCATTGGGTGCATAAATATTTAATATGGTTATGTCTTCCTGATCAATTGTCCCTTTTATCATTATATATTGTCCTTCTTTATCCTTTGTGGTGGATTTAAGTCTAAAGTCTATTTTGTCAGAAATTAATATTGCTACTCCTCTTCTTTTTTGCTTATTGTTTGCTTGATATACTTTTTTCCATCCTTTGAGTTTTAGTTTGTTTGTGTCTCTAAGTCTCAGGTGTGTCTCTTGTAGGCAGCATATAGATGGATCGTGTTTCTTTATCCAGTCTGTGACTCTCTGTCTCTTTCTTGGTGCATTTAGTCCATTTACATTCACGGTAATTATAGATAAATAAGTTTTTAGTGCTGTCATTTTGATGCCTTTTATGTGTGTTGTTGACAATTTCATTTTTCCACATACTTTTTTGTGCTGAGGCATTTTTCTTAGTAAATTGTGAGATCCTCATTTTCATAGTGCTTGACTTTATGTTAGTTGAGTCGTTACGTTTTTCTTGGCTTTTATCTTGAGTTATAGAGTTGTTATACCTTTTTATGGTTACCTTATTATTTACCCCTATTTTTCAAAGTAAAAACCTAACTTGTATTGTTCTATATCACCTTGTATCACTCTCCATATGGCAGTTCAATGCCTCCTGTATTTAGTCCCTCTTTTTGATTATTGTGATCTTTTACCTATTGACTTCCATGATTCCCTGTTATGTGTATTTTTTTTAATTAATCTTAATTTGTTTTTGTGATTTCCCTATTTGAGTTGATATCAGGACGTTCTGTTTTGTGACCTTGTGTTGTGCTGATATCTGATATTATTGGTTCTCTGACCAAACAATATCCTTTAGTATTTCTTGTAGCTTTGGTTTGGTTTTTGCAAATTCTCTAAACTTCTGTTTGTCTGTAAATATCTTAATTTCGCCTTCATATTTCAGAGAGAGTTTTGCTGGATATATGATCCTTGGTTGGCAGTTTTTCTCCTTCAGTGTTCTGTATATGTGGTCCCATTCCCTTCTTGCCTGCATGGTTTCTGCTGAGTAGTCAGAACATATTCTTACTGATTCTCCCTTGAAAGAAACTTTTCTTTTCTCCCTGGCTGCTTTTAAAATTTTCTGTTTATCTTTGGTTTTGGTGAGTTTGATGATAATATGTCTTGGTGTTTTTCTTTTTGGATCAATCTTAAATGGGGTTCGATGAGCATCTTGGATAGATATCCTTTCGTCTTTCATGATGTCAGGGAAGTTTTTTTTTTTTTTTTTTTTTTTATAATAACTTTTATTAAGCTTCAAGTGAACGTTTACAAATCCAATCAGTCTGTCACATATAAGTTTACATACATCTCACTCCCTACTCCCACTTACTCTCCCCGTCTTGAGTCAGCCCTTTCAGTCTCTCCTTTCTTGACAATTTTGCCGGCTTCCCTCTCTCTCTATCCTACCATCCCCCCTCCAGACAAGAGTTGCCAACACAATCTCAAGTGTACACCTGATATAATTAGCTCACTCTTCATCAGCGTCTCTCTCCCACCCGCTGACCAGTCCCTTTCATGTCTGATGAGTTGTCTTCAGGGATGGTTCCTGTCCTGTGTCAACAGAAGGTCTGGAGAGCATGGCCGCCGGGATTCCTCCAGTCTCAGTCAGACCATTAAGTTTGGTCTTCTTATGAGAATTTGGGGTCTGCATCCCACTGCTCTCCTGCTCCCTCAGGGGTCCTCTGCTGAGCTCCCTGTCAGGGCAGTCATCGATTGTGGCCGGGCACCAACTAGTTCTTCTGGTCTCAGGATGATGTAGGTCTCTTGTTCATGTGGCCCTTTCTGTCTCTTGGGCTCTTAGTTGTCATGTGACCTTGGTGTTCTTCATTTTCCTTTGCTCCAGGTGGGTTGAGACCAATTGCTGCATCTTAGATGGCTGCTTGTTAGCATTTAAGACCCCAGACGCCACATTTCAAAGTGGGATGCAGAATGATTTCATAATAGAATTATTTTGCCAATTGACTTAGAAGTCCCCGCAAACCATGTTCCCCAGACCCCCGCGCTTGCTCCGCTGAGCTTTGAAGCATTCATTTTATCCCGGAAACTTCTTTGCTTTTGGTCCAGTCCAATTGAGCTGACCTTCCATGTATTGAGTGTTGTCTTTCCCTTCACCTAAAGCAGTTCTTATCTACTGATTAATCAATAAAAAAACCCTCTCCCACCCTCCCTCCCTCCCCCCCTCGTAACCACAAAAGTATGTGTTCTTCTCAGGTTTACTATTTCTCAAGATCTTATAATAGTGGTCTTATACAGTATTTGTCCTTTTGCCTCTGACTCATTTTGCTCAGCATAATGCCTTCCAGGTTCCTCCATGTTATGAAATGTTTCAGAGATTCGTCACTGTTCTTTATCGATGCGTAGTATTCCATTGTGTGAATATACCACAATTTATTTACCCATTCATCCGTTGATGGACACCTTGGTTGCTTCCAACTTTTTGCTATTGTAAACAGAGCTGCAATAAACATGGGTGTGCATATATCTGTTTGTATGAAGGCTCTTGTATCTCTAGGGTATATTCCGAGGAGTGGGATTTCTGGGTTGTATGGTAGTTCTATTTCTAACTGTTTAAGATAACGCCAGATAGATTTCCAAAGTGGTTGTACCATTTTACATTCCCACCAGCAGTGTATGAGAGTTCCAATCTCTCCGCAGCCTCTCCAACATTTATTATTTTGTGTTTTTTGGATTAATGCCAGCCTTGCTGGTGTGAGATGGAATCTCATCGTAGTTTTAATTTGCATTTCTCTAATGGCTAATGATCGAGAGCATTTTCTCATGTATCTGTTGGCTGCCTGAATATCTTCTTTAGAGAAATGTGTGTTCATATCCTTTGCCCACTTCTTGATTGGGTTGTTTGTCTTTTTGTGGTTGAGTTTTGACAGAATCATGTAGATTTTAGAGATCAGGCGCTGGTCGGAGATGTCATAGCTGAAAATTCTTTCCCAATCTGTAGGTGGTCTTTTTACTCTTTTGGTGAAGTCTTTAGATGAGCATAGGTGTTTGATTTTTAGGAGCTCCCAGTTATCGGGTTTCTCTTCATCATTTTTGGTAATGTTTTGTATTCTGTTTATACCTTGTATTAGGGCTCCTAGGGTTGTCCCAATTTTTTCTTCCATGATCTTTATCGTTTTAGTCTTTATGTTTAGGTCTTTGATCCACTTGGAGTTAGTTTTTGTGCATGGTGTGAGGTATGGGTCCTGTTTCATTTTTTTGCAAATGGATATCCAGTTATGCCAGCACCATTTGTTAAAAAGGCTGTCTTTTCCCCAGTTAATTGACACTGGTCCTTTGTCAAATATCAGCTGCTCATACGTGGATGGATCTATGTCTGGGTTCTCAATTCTGTTCCATTGGTCTATGTGTCTGTTGTTGTACCAATACCAGGCTGTTTTGACTACTGTGGCTGTATAATAGGTTCTGAAGTCAGGTAAGGTGAGGCCTCCCACTTTCTTCTTCTTTTTCAGTAGTGCTTTGCTTATCCGGGGCTTCTTTCCCTTCCATATGAAATTGGTGATTTGTTTCTCTATCCCCTTAAAATATGACATTGGAATTTGGATCGGAAGTGCGTTAAATGTATAGATGGCTTTTGGTAGAATAGACATTTTTACTATGTTAAGTCTTCCTATCCATGAGCAAGGTATGTTTTTCCACTTAAGTATGTCCTTTTGAATTTCTTGTAGTAGAGCTTTGTAGTTTTCTTTGTATAGGTCTTTTACATCCTTGGTAAGATTTATTCCTAAGTATCTTATCTTCTTGGGGGCTACCGTGAATGGTATTGATTTGGTTATTTCCTCTTCGGTGTTCTTTTTGTTGATGTAGAGGAATCCAAGTGATTTTTGTATGTTTATTTTATAACCTGAGACTCTGCCAAACTCTTCTATTAGTTTCAGTAGTTTTCTGGAGGATTCCTTAGGGTTTTCTGTGTATATAATCATGTCATCTGCAAATAGTGATAACTTTACTTCTTCCTTGCCAATCCGGATACCTTTTATTTCTTTGTCTAGCCTGATTGCCCTGGCTAAGACTTCCAACACGATGTTGAATAAGAGCGGTGATAAAGGGCATCCTTGTCTGGTTCCCGTTCTCAAGGGAAATGCTTTCAGGTTCTCTCCATTTAGAGTGATATTGGCTGTTGGCTTTGCATAGATGCCCTTTATTATGTTGAGGAATTTTCCTTCAATTCCTATTTTGGTAAGAGTTTTTATCATAAATGGGTGTTGGACTTTGTCAAATGCCTTTTCTGCATCAATTGATAAGATCATGTGGTTTTTGTCTTTTGTTTTATTTATGTGATGGATTACATTAATGGTTTTTCTGATATTAAACCAGCCTTGCATACCTGGTATAAATCCCACTTGATCAGGGTGAATTATTTTTTTGATGTGTTGTTGGATTCTATTGGCTAGAATTTTGTTGAGGATTTTTGCATCAATGTTCATGAGGGATATAGGTCTATAATTTTCTTTTTTTGTAATGTCTTTACCTGGTTTTGGTATCAGGGAGATGGTGGCTTCATAGAATGAGTTGGGTAGTATTCCGTCATTTTCTATGCTTTGGAATACCTTTAGTAGTAGTGGTGTTAACTCTTCTCTGAAAATTTGGTAGAACTCTGCAGTGAAGCCGTCCGGGCCAGGACTTTTTTTTGTTGGGAGTTTTTTGATTACCGTTTCAATCTCTTTTTTTGTTATGAGTCTATTTAGTTGTTCTGCTTCTGAATGTGTTAGTTTAGGTAGGTAGTGTTTTTCAAGGAATTCATCCATTTCTTCTAGGTTTTCAAATTTGTTAGAGTACAATTTTTCATAATAATCTGAAATGATTCTTTTAACTTCATTTGGTTCTGTTGTGATGTGGTCCTTCTCATTTCTTATTCGGGTTATTTGTTTCCTTTCCTGTATTTCTTTAGTCAGTCTAGCCAATGGTTTATCAATTTTGTTAATTTTTTCAAAGAACCAGCTTTTGGCTTTGTTAATTCTTTCAATTGTTTTTCTGTTCTCTAATTCATTTAGTTCAGCTCTAATTTTTATTATTTGTTTTCTTCTGGTGCCTGATGGATTCTTTTGTTGCTCACTTTCTATTTGTTCAAGTTGTAGGGACAGTTCTCTGATTTTGGCTCTTTCTTCTTTTTGTATGTGTGCATTTATTGATATAAATTGGCCTCTGAGCACTGCTTTTGCTGTGTCCCAGAGGTTTTGATAGGAAGTATTTTCATTCTCGTTGCTTTCTATGAATTTCCTTATTCCCTCCTTGATGTCTTCTATAACCCAGTCTTTTTTCAGGAGGGTATTGTTCATTTTCCAAGTATTTGATTTCTTTTCCCTCGTTCTTCTGTTATTGATCTCTAGTTTTATTGCCTTGTGGTCTGAGAAGATGCTTTGTAATATTTCGATGTTTTGGACTCTGCAAAGGTTTGTTTTATGACCTAATATGTGGTCTATTCTAGAGAATGTTCCATGTGCGCTAGAAAAAAAAGTATATTTTGCAGCAGTTGGGTGGAGAGTTCTGTATAAGTCAATGAGGTCAAGTTGGTTGATTGTTGTAATTAGATCTTCCGTGTCTCTGTTGAGCTTCTTACTGGATGTCCTGTCCTTCTCCGAAAGGGGTGTGTTGAAGTCTCCTACTATAATTGTGGAGGTATCTATCTCGCTTTTCAGTTCTGTTAAAATTTGATTTATATATCTTGCAGCCCTGTCATTGGGTGCGTAAATATTTAATATGGTTATGTCTTCCTGATCAATTGTCCCTTTTATCATTATATAGTGTCCTTCTTTATCCTTTGTGGTGGATTTAAGTCTAAAGTCTATTTTGTCAGAAATTAATATTGCTACTCCTCTTCTTTTTTGCTTATTGTTTGCTTGATATACTTTTTTCCATCCTTTGAGTTTTAGTTTGTTTGTGTCTCTAAGTCTAAGGTGTGTCTCTTGTAGGCAGCATATAGATGGATCGTGTTTCTTTATCCAGTCTGTGACTCTCTGTCTCTTTATTGGTGCATTTAGTCCATTTACATTCAGGGTAATTATAGATAAATAAGTTTTTAGTGCTGTCATTTTGATGCCTTTTTATGTGTGTTGTTGACAATTTCATTTTTCCACATACTTTTTTGTGCTGAGGCGTTTTTCTTAGTAAATTGTGAGATCCTCACTTTCATAGTGTTTGACTTTATGTTAGTTGAGTCGTTACGTTTTTCTTGGTTTTTGTCTTGAGTTATAGAGTTGTTATACCTTTTTGTGGTTACCTCATTATATACCCCTATTTTTCTAAGTAAAAACCTAACTTGTATTGTTCTATATCGCCTTGTATCACTCTCCATATGGCAGTTCAATGCCTCCTGTATTTAGTCCCTCTTTTTGATTATTGTGATCTTTTACCTATTGACTTCCATGATTCCCTGTTATGTGTATTTTTTTTTAATTAATCTTAATTTGTTTGTTTTTGTGATTTCCCTATTTGAGTTGATATCAGGACGTTCTGTTTTGTGACCTTGTGTTGTGCTGATATCTGATATTATTGGTTCTCTGACCAAACAATATCCTTTAGTATTTCTTGTAGCTTTGGTTTGGTTTTTGCAAATTCTCTAAACTTGTGTTTGTCTGTAAATATCTTAATTTCGCCTTCATATTTCAGAGAGAGTTTTGCTGGATATATGATCCTTGGTTGGCAGTTCTTCTCCTTCAGTGTTCTGTATATGTCGTCCCATTCCCTTCTTGCCTGCATGGTTTCTGCTGAGTAGTCAGAACATATTCTTATCGATTCTCCCTTGAAGGAAACCTTTCTTTTCTCCCTGGCTGCTTTTAAAATTTTCTGTTTATCTTTGGTTTTGGTGAGTTTGATGATAATATGTCTTGGTGTTTTTCTTTTTGGATCAATCTTAAATGGGGTTCGATGAGCATCTTGGATAGATATCCTTTCGTCTTTCATGATGTCAGGGAAGTTTTCTGTCAGAAGTTCTTCAACTATTTTCTCTGTGTTTTCTGTCCCCCCTCCCTGTTCTGGGACTCCAATCACCCGCAGGTTATCCTTCTTGATAGAGTCCCACATAATTCTTAGGGTTTCTTCATTTTTTTTAATTCTTTTATCTGATTTTTTTTCAGCTATGTTGGTGTTGATTCCCTGGTCCTCCAGATGTCCCAGTCTGCATTCTAATTGCTCGAGTCTGCTCCTCTGACTTCCTAGTGTGTTGTCTAATTCTGTTATTTTATTGTTAATCTTTTGGATTTCTACATGTTGTCTCTCTATGGATTCTTGCAACTTATTAATTTTTCCAGTATGTTCTTGAATAATCTTTTTGAGTTCTTCAACAGTTTTATCAGTGTGTTCCTTGGCTTTTTCTGCAGATATCCTAATTTCATTTGTGATATCATTAAGCATTCTGTAAATTAGTTTTTTATATTCTGTATCTGATAATTCCAAAATTGTATCTTCATTTGGGAAAGATTTTGATTCTTTTGTTTGGGGAGTTGGAGAAGCTGTCACGGTCTGCTTCTTTAAGTGGTTTGATATGGATTGTTGTCTCCGAGCCATCACTAGGAAACTAGTTTTTCCAGAAAATCCGCTAAAAAAAAGCTGCAGTCAGATCCCTATCAGAGTTCTCCCTCTGGCTCAGGCTATTCAGATGTTAATGAAGCCGCCTGGGGAGGGTGGGGGAGGGAACAGAGAGATAGGAGAGTAGCACCTCAGAATATAGCCAGAGTTGCTTGTCTTGCTTGGAAAGACTATTATATCTGAGATTCCCGCGGGCGCGTCGCCTATGTGTGCTGTCTGTGTGGAGATTGCCCCCGGGGGGTCTGGCCCGCTGGAGTCACGGTCAGATCCTCCGCTTCCAGCCCCACGCCCAGCGTCAAGGCTCCCCTACTGGGACGGTGCACTCTCGACTCCAAAATCAGTCGCTGCCTCCCGGGGACTTCTCGTCCCTCCAGCCGCGTGGCCGTGCCGCCCCCGTGAACTAGGTGGGCCCCCTCCCGGGGTTAGTTCAGATGGGTGGAGTAGCTCCCCGTGCTTGTGCCGCGACCGAGTGTCCCGGCTGGAACGCTGTTCTCCCTGCTCCAATACCAGTCGCTGCCTCCCGGGGACTTCTCCTACCGGCTGCGTCCCACGCCGCCCGCGCGACCGGGATGGTCACCTTCCCGGGGTTAGTTCAGGGGGTGGAGCAACTCTCCGTGTTTATGGCGTACCTGCGTGCAGTCCAAATCCCTGTGGGACGGTTCCCCGGCTCGGGTGCTGCTCTTTCTGCTCCAAGATCAGTCACTGCCTCCCGGGGACTTCTCCTAACGGCTGCGTCCCACGCCGCCCGTGGAACCGGCTAGTCCCCCTCCCGGGGTTAGTTCAGGGGGGTGGAGCAGGTCTCTGTGCTTGTGCCGTACCTGACTGGTACGCTGGCTCCAGGCTCTGGAAACAATCGCTGCTTCCCCGTATTAGTTCGTTCTCCGTCTCTAAATCTGTGTTTGTTGTTCAGGGTTCGTAGATTGTTATGTATGTGATCGATTCACTTGTTTTTCCGTGTCTTTGTTGTAAGAGGGATCCGAGGTAGCGTCTGCCTAGTCCGCCATCTTGGCTCCGCCTCCCGATGTCAGGGAAGTTTTGTGTCAGGAGTTCTTCAACTATTTTCTCTGTGTTTTCTGTCCCCCCTCCCTGTTCTGGGACTCCAATCACTCGCAAGTTATCCTTCTTGATAGAGTCCCACATAATTCTTAGGGTTTCTTCATTTTTTTTAATTCTTTTATCTGATTTTTTTTCAGCTATGTTGGTGTCGATTCCCTGGTCCTCCAGATGTCCCAGTCTGCATTCTAATTGCTCGAGTCTGCTCCTCTGACTTCCTAGTGCGTTGTCTAATTCTGTTATTTTATTGTTAATCTTTTGGATTTCTACATGCTGTCTCTCTATGGATTCTTGCAACTTATTAATTTTTCCAGTATGTTCTTGAATAATCTTTTTGAGTTCTTCAACAGTTTTATTAGTGTGTTCCTTGGCTTTTTCTGCAGTTATCCTAATTTCATTTGTGATATCATTAAGCATTCTGTAAATTAGTTTTTTATATTCTGTATCTGATAATTCCAAGATTATATCTTCATTTGGGAAAGATTTTGATTCTTTTGTTTGGGGGGTTGGAGAAGCTGTCATGGTCTGCTTCTTTAAGTGGTTTGATATGGATTGTTGTCTCCGAGCCATCACTGGGAAACTAGTTTTTCCAGAAAATCCGCTAAAAAAAAAATGCAGTCAAATCCCTATCAGAGTTCTCCCTCTGGCTCAGGCTATTCAGATGTTAATGAAGCCGCCTGGGGAGGGTGGGGGAGGGAACAGAGAGATAGGAGAGTAGCACCTCAGAATATAGCCAGAGTTGCTTGTCTTGCTTGGAATGACTATTATATCTGAGACTCCCGCGGGGCGCGTCGCCTATGTGTGCTGGCTGTGTGGAGATTGCCCGGGGGGGGGTCTGGCCCGCTGGAGTCACGGTCAGATCCTCCGCTTCCAGCCCCACGCCCAGCGTCAAGGTTCCCCTACTGGGACGGTGCACTCTCGACTCCAAAATCAGTCGCTGCCTCCCAGGGACTTCTCGTCCCTCCAGCCACGTGGTCGTGCCGCCTCCGAGAACCAGTTGGGCCTCCTCCCGGGGTCAGTTCAGATGGGTGGAGCAGGTCCCCGTGCTTGTGCCGTGACCAAGTGTTCTGGCTGGGACGCTGTTCTCCCCGCTCCAATACCAGTCGCTGCCTCCCAGGGACTTCTCCTACCGGCTGAGTCCCATGCCGCCCGTGCGACCCGGCTGGTCCCCTTCCCGGGGTTAGTTCAGGGGGGTGGAGCAACTGTCCGTGTTTATGCCATACCTGCATCCACTCCAAATCCCTGCGGGACGGTTCCCCGGTTCGGACGCTGCTCTTTCTGCTCCAAGACAAGTCACTGCCTCCCGGGGACTTCTCCTACCGGCTGCGTCCCACGCCACCCGTGGAACCGGCTGGTCCCCCTCCCGGGGTAAGTTCAGGGGGGTGGAGCCACTCTCTGTGCTTGTGCCGTACCTGACTGGTACGCTGGCTCCAGGCTCCGGAAACAATCGCTGCTTCCCCGTATTAGTTTGTTCTCCATCTCTAAATCTGTGTTTGTTGTTCAGGGTTCGTAGATTGTTATGTATGTGATCGATTCACTTGTTTTTCCGTGTCTTTGTTGTAAGAGGGATCCGAGGTAGCGTCTGCCTAGTCCGCCATCTTGGCTCTGCCTCCTCTTTCCATCTTCTTTTGATGCTTCCTGAGTCATTTAATATTTTCCCCATAGAATCCTTCAATATTTCAACTCAAGGCTTGAATTTTTTCTTCAGTTCTTTCAGGTTGAGAAATTCTGAGTGTGTTCTACCCTTTTGGTTTTCTATCTCCAGGTCTTTGCCCATGTAATTATAATACTTTACTTTGTCTTCTTAAGCCACCCTTTGAAATCTTCTGTTCAGCTCTTTTACTTCATCATTTTTTCCATTTGCTTTAGCTACTTGATGTTCAAGAGCAAGTTTCAGAGTCTCTTCTGACATCCAATTTGGTCTTTTCTCTCCTGTATTTTTAATGACCTCTTGCTTTCTTCATGTATGATGTCTTTGATGTCACATCACAACTCGTCTGGTCTTGGGTCATTAGTATTCAACGTGTATAATCTATTCTTGAAATGGTCTCTAAATTCAGGTGGGATATACTCAAGGTTGTACTTTGGCTCTTGTGGACTTGTTCTAATTTTCTTCAGCTTCAACTTGAACTTGCATAGGAGCAATTGACGGCTCCTGGCCTTGTTCTGACTGATGATATTGAGCTTTTTCATTGTCTCTTTCCACAAATATAGTTGATTTGATTCCTGTGTATCCCATCTGGTGAGGTCCACATGTATAGTTGTTGTTTTAAAAAAAGTTGAAAAAAGGTATTTGCAATGAAGAATTCATTGGTCTTGCAAAATTCTATCATGAGATCTCCAGCAAAGTTTGTCACCAATGCCATATTTTATGACTACTGATCCTTCTTTGTTTTCAACTTTCACATTCCAATCACCAGTAATTATCAATGCATCCTGATTGCATGTTCCATCAATTTCAGACTGCAGAAATTTGTAAAAATCTTCAATTTCTTCATCTTTGGCCTTAGCGTTTGCTGTGTAAACTTAGATAATAGTCGTATTAACTGGTCTTCCTTGTAGGCGTATGGATATTATCCTATCGCTGACAGCATTGTATTTCAGGATAGATCTTGAACTGTCCTCTTCATGTTGTCATCCCCAGCATAGTAGACCACATGATCATCTGATTCAAAATGTCCAATACCAGTCTATTTCAGCTCACTAATGCCTAGGATGTAGATGTTTACGTGTTCCACTTCATTTTTGACGATTTCCAATTTTCCTAGATTCATACTTTGTACATTCCACATTCCAATTATTAAAGGATGTTTGCAGCTGTTCTCATTTTGAGTCTTGCCACATCAGCAAATGAGGGCCCTGAAAACTTGACTCCATCCACATCATTAAGGCCAACTCTACTTTGAGGAGGCAGCTCTTCCCCAGTCATATTTTGAATGCCTTCCAGCCTGAGGGGCTCATCTTCCAGCACTATATCAGACAATTTTTTGCTGCTATTCATAAGGTTTTCACTGGCAAATTATTTTCAGAAGTAGACCACTGGTCCCTTCTTCCTAGTCTTTCTAAGTCTGGAAGCTCAGCTGAAAACTGTCCACCATGGGTGACCCTACTGGTATTTGAATACCAGTGGCATAGCTTCCAACATCACAGCAACACGCAAGCCCCCACAGTACAGCAAACTGACAGATGCGTGGGGGATCCCTCATGAATACAGACACAAAAATCCTCATCAAAATATTAGCAAATTGCCACACTTCACTAAAGAAGATATTCAGGCAGCTAACAGATACATGAGAAAATGCTCTCAATCATTAGCCATTAGAGAAATGCAAATTAAAACCACGATGAAATTCCATCTCACTCCAACAAGGCTGGCATTAATCCAAAAACACAAAATAATAAATGTTGGAGAGGCTGCGGAGAGATTGGAACTCTTATACACAGCTGGTGGGAATGTAAAATGGTACAACCACTTTGGAAATCTATCTGGCGTTATCTTAAACAGTTAGAAATAGAACTACCATACAACCCAGAAATCCCACCCTCGGAATATACCCTAGAGAAACAGATATATGCACACCCATGTTTATTGCAGCTCTGTTTACAATAGCAAAAACTGGAAGCAACCAAGGTGTCCATCAACAGATGAATGGTTAAATAAATTGTGGTATATTCACACAATGGAATACTACGCATCGATAAAGAACA
Organism: Elephas maximus indicus; assembly: GCF_024166365.1. Taxonomy (NCBI): domain Eukaryota; kingdom Metazoa; phylum Chordata; class Mammalia; order Proboscidea; family Elephantidae; genus Elephas; species Elephas maximus. The sequence goes on along the minus strand of NC_064846.1, from coordinate 58,278,311 downwards.
GTGACGAATCTCTGAAACATTTCATAACATGGAGGAACCTGGAAGGCATTATGCTGAGTGAAATTAATCAGAGGCCAAAGGACAAATATTGTATAAGACCACTATTATAAGATCTTGAGAAATAGTATAAACTGAGAAGAACACATACTTTTGTGGTTACGAGGGGGGAGGGAGGGAGGGAGGGAGAGGGTTTTTTACTGAAGAATTAGTAGATAAGAACTGCTTTGGGTGAAGGGAAAGACAACACTCAATACATGGAAGGTCAGCTCAATTGGACTGGACCAAAAGCAAAGAAGTTTCCAGGATAAAATGAATGCTTCAAAGGTCAGCGGAGCAAGGGCGGGGGTCTGGGGACCATGGTTTAAGGGGACTTCTAAGTCCATTGGCAAAATAATTCTATTATGAGAACATTCTGCATCCCACTTTGAAATGTGGCATCTGGGGTCTTAAATGCTAACAAGCGGCCATCTAAGATGCATCAATTGGTCTCAACCCACCTGGAGCAAAGGAAAATGAAGAACACCAAGGTCACACGACAACTAAGAGCCCAAGAGACAGAAAGGGCCACATGAACCAGAGACCTACATCATCCTGAGACCAGAAGAACCAGTTGGTGCCCGGCCACAATCGATGACTGCCCTGACAGGGAGCACAACAGAGAACCCCTGAGGGAGCAGGAGATCAGTGGGATGCAGACCCCAAATTCTCATAAAACGACCATACTTAATGGTCTGACTGAGACTAGAGGAATCCCGGCGGTCATGGTCTCCAAACCTTCTGTTGGCACAGGACAGGAACCATTCCCGAAGACAACTCATCAGACATGAAAGGGACTGGACAGTGGGTAGGAGAGAGATGCTGATGAAGAGTGAGCTAATTATATCAGGTGGACACTTGAGACTGTGTTGGCATCTCCTGTCTGGAGGGGGGATGGGAGGATAGAGAGAGTTGGAAGCTGGCAAAAATGTCACCAAAGGAGAGACTGGAAGGGCTGACTCATTAGGGGGAGAGCAAGTAGGTGTACGGAGTAAGATGTATATTAACTTATATGTGACAGTCTGACTTGATTTGTAAACGTTCACTTGAAGCTCAATAAAAGTTAATAAAAAATATATATATTAGCAAATTGAGTCTAGTATATGAAAGGTATAATACATTACAACCAAGTTAGTTTTATCCCAGGAATGCAAGATGGATAAATATTTTAAAAGTCAATCAAGGTAATCCACCATATTAATATTCTAAAGAAAAAAAATCACATGATTATATAAAAAAAAACAAAATACAACATCTATTAATGATAAAAACTCTCAGCGAGCTAGAAACAGAAGGAAACTTCCTCAACTTGATAAACGCTATCCACAGAAAAACTTACAATTAACATCATACTTAATGGAAAAAGACTGAATGCTTTGCCACTAAGTTCAAGAATACTAATAACTACCAAAAAAATTGCTGAGGTAAATTTAAAATGATCTGAATAAACGGAAATATATACCATGCTTATGGAGTGTTATCAATTCAACTGAAACTTGTCTATAGATGAAATACAATCACAATGAAAATCCCAGCAGACTTTTTTGTACAAAATTGAAAACCAATTATAATATTTTAATGAAAATACAAGTGAATTAGGATAGTAAAAGCAATTTTGAAACAAAACAACAGAATTGGAATGCAAACTACTTGATTCCAAAGCTTACTACAAAGCTACAGTTCAGATCAATGTAACAGAATACACAGTCCAGGAAGATTTCATAACATATATGGTTAAATAATTTTGCACAAAGTGCTAAGATAATTCATTGAGTAAAGACTAATCTTTCAAACAAAATATACTGGAGCAATTGGGTATCTATAAATAAAAAAAAAAATTTAACCCTTACTTCACAACATATAAAAAATTAACTTGAAATGAATCATGTACTTATATACAAAATATAAAACTATACAATTTCTAGGAGGAAATCCTTCAAACTTTGAATTAGACAAAGATTTCTTGAATAGAATATAAAAAGCACAAATCCCAAAAGAAAAAAAAAAAGATAAATTGGACTTTATCTAAATTAAAAACATATACTCTTTATTAGCCACTGTTAAGAAAATGAAAAACAAGGCACAGACTAGAAGAAAATATTTGTAAAACATATATCTGGCAGGGAATTGTATGCAGAATTTATAAATAACAATTAAAACCCAATAATAAGAAAGCAAATATCTGATAAGAAATTAACAGAATAATTGAATAAACATGTCTGCAAAGAATATATAAAAATACCAAAAGAAGCTTTATAGATTTATAAGTTAAAATTACAATGACATACCACTCCATAGCCACTAAAAAGGTTAAAATGAAAAAGACTGACAATACCGGTCAGAAAAAGACTAACAAGAGTTGAAAAAGACAAGTGTTGGTGAGGGTGTGGAGTAATTGGAATACTCAAATTGCTCATATTGATTTCAAATTTTACGTTGACAAATAATTTGATAGTTTCTTATAAAGTTAAACATACACTTTTCCTTTGATCCACCCAAGAGAAATGAAAATATATGCTCACTCCAAAATCTTACACTAATGTTCACAGCAACATTATTTGTAATAGTCCAAATACGGAAACAACTCAAATATCCATTAAGATGTGAATGAATAAACAAATTGTGTTTTATTAATACAGTGAAACATCTCAAATGTTTGAGATGTTTCAACAAATGGAAACAATGCTGGAGGTGCTTACTCATCTATGTCATGAAATTTGGAAGACAGCTACCTGGCCAACCAACTGGAAGAGATCCATATTTGTACCCATTCCAAAGAAAGGCAAGCCAACAGAACGCGAAAATTATCGAACAATATCACTAATATCACAGACAAGTAAAATTTTGCAGATCATTCAAAAGCAATTGCAGCAGTACACCAACAGGGAACTTCCAGAAATTCAAGCTGGATTCAGAGGACGTGGAACGAGGAATATCACTGCTGATGTCAGATGGATCCTGGTTGAAAGTAGAGTCTATAAGAAAGATGTTTGGTAGTGTTTTTTTGTCTATGCAAAGGCATCGGCTGTATGGATCATAACAAATTATGGGCAACATTTTGATGAGTGGAAATTCCAGGACACTTAATTGTGCTCTTTCAGAACCTGTACATAAACCAAGAGGCAGTCATTCTAACAGAACAAGGGGATACTGCATTGTTTAAAGTCAAGAAAGGTGTGTTGGGATTGTATCCTTTCACCATACTTATTCAATCTGTATGCTGAGCACATAATCCGAGAAGCTGGACTATATGAGGGAGAACAGGGCATCAAGACTGGAAGAAGACTCATTAACAACATGCAATACGCAGAAGACACAACCTTACTTGATGAAAGTGAAGAGGACTTGAAGCACTTACTCATGAAAATCAAAGACTACAGCCTTCAGTATGGATTACACCTCAACATAAAGAAAGCAAAAATCATCACAACTGGACCAATAAGCAACATCATGATAAACGGAGCAAAGATTGAGGTTGTCAAGGATTTCACTTTACTTGGATCCACAATCAACGCCCATGGAAGCAGCAGTCAAGAAATAAAGACATATTGCATTGGGCAAATCTGCTGCAAAAGACCTGTTTGAAGTGTTAAAAAGCAAAGGTGTCACTTTAAGGATTAAGGTGAGCCTGACAGAAGCCACAGTGTTTTCAATAGCCTCATATGCACAGAAAAGCTAGACAATGAATAAGGAAGATCGATGAAGAATTGACACCTTTGAATTACGGTGTTGGCGAAGAATATTCAATATACCTTGGACTGGCAGAAGAACAAATAAATCTGTCTTGGAAGGAGTACAGCCAGAATGTTCCTTAGAGGTAAGGATGGGAAACTTTGGCTTACATCCTTTGGAAATGTTATCAGGAGAGGTCAGTCCCAGGAGAAGGACATCATGCTTGGTAAAGTAGAGGGTCAATGAAAAAGAGGAAGACCCTCAACAAGATGGATTGACACAGTGGCTGCAACAATGGGCTCAAGCATAACAACGAGTGTGAGGATGCCTCAGGACTGGGCAGTGTTTCACTCTGTTGTACACGGGGTCACTATGAGTAGGAACTGACTCGACAGCACCTAACAACAACAACAATACAATGAAATACTACCAATCAATAAAAGGAATGAACAACTGATGCAAGTAACAACACAGATGAAAGAAACTCCATATATATATATATATATGTTGTATGATTGTATTTACATGCAATGCTAGAAAAGACAAATTTAGAGTTACGGAAATTACTGGCCCATGGCAAAGGTAAGGGATTGACTTCAAAGTCGCGTGGCAGAACTTTTTGAGTTGGTAGAAATGTTCTATACCTTGATTGTGGTAGTGGCTAAACAATTTAATATATTTGTCAAAATTCATAAAATTGTTCACTTAAAATTTGTAATTTACACAGTAAATTATATTTCAATAAGGCTGACTAATAAAAATTGATGCAGTTCAGCTTAACTCATTCTTTATATATTCAAGCCATAGTAAAGGGACCACCTTTTAGGAGGTCATCAAATTTTAAGGACATACCTAGGAAGATGAACTCGGGTTATTTTCGTTTTTTGGAGCTTCTTACTAAGGATTTGTTGTGTTGTGTTCTATTCTCTAATCAGGATCAATTATCCCTGAAATATCAGAGGTAAATTCAGTAAACTGGCCACAACTTCCTAGTTTGGGATTTAAACTATGTGCCCTCTATCTATGACTTATATAAAATATCTAGATTTTGCAAATATATAGTGATCAAAGTGTATTAGTGGTTACCAGGGGCAAGAGAGAGGGGGAAAAGGAGACTCAATGTTTAGGGGATGCTGAACTTCTGTTTGGAAACCCTGGTGGCATAGCGGCTAAGTGCTATGGCTGCTAACCAAAGGGTTGGCAGTTGGAATCCACCAGGCGCTCCTTGGAAACTCTATGGGGCAGTTCTACTCTGTCCTACAGGGTCGCTATGAGTCGGAATCAACTCGATGGCACTGGGTTTGGTTTTTTGGTTTTTTTGAGCTTCTGTTAATTGTGATGGTGTAACTTGGTAACAGAAAAGAACGATGGTTGAACAACATGATGAACATAATGCCACTGAACTATACATGTGAACATTGTCGAAATGTCAAATGTTTTGTTACATATGTATTTAGCACAATAAATTCAAACTAAAAAAAAAGATATGTAATACAAACAAAAACAAAACCCACAATTTAAAGTTGTATATACACTGATTTGATACTCGCAATAACATTTTATGAACTGAACTCACTTGACATGCTTTTGGATGCACAAAAATTAAATGAGAATGATTTTTTAAAAATTGTCTTTGTTGCACAGATCCCAACCATCATTCATGTTAGTAATTTCAGAGGAAAATGTTTGCCTTTATGGTCTTTAACTTTCTTCTGTAACTTATTCTGAAGAAGTGGTGGTGTTCCACTCCTTCGATAGAGATGCAGTGGCCCACAGCATATGTATGTTCCTTTCTCCTTTCAGCAAATTAGGAGGCTTTCCTTGTATTAAGGATCCACAAGGAGCTGGTCCTTGAATCATCACCTTGTGGTCATACTTGTTCCATAATTATCCCCTAATATCTTTGTACATAGGAGCCATCCAAATCTGATACTAAATTTTCACTCTGGTAATGACATACCCCATTTCATTTTTCAGGAATACAGAGGTCATGGAATATACCTTACATTCATGGAACCATTTTCTGTTTCCCTGAAGCCAAGCATGGCATATGGGGAAAGGACTGTATTAGTCATCTAGTGGTGCTATAACAGAAAGACCACAAGTGGATGGCTTTAACAAAGAGAAGTTCATTCTCTCACAGCCCAGTAGGCTAGAAGTCTGAATTCAGACGCCAGCTCCAGGGGAAGGCTTTCTCTCTCTGTTGGCTCTGGAAGAAGATCCTTGTCATCAGTCTTCCCTTGGTCTGGGAGCATCTCAGTGCAGGAACCTCAGGTCCAAAGGACTTGCTCTTCTCCAGGAGCAGTTTTCTTGGTGGTATGAGGTTCCCACTCTCTGCTAGCTTCCCAGACCACACCCCAGGGAACCTCCCTTTACATTGGATCAGGTGTGTGACCTGGTAAGGGTGTTACAATCCCACCCTAATCCTCTTTTAACATAAAATTATAATCACAAAATGGGGGACAACCACAGAGTACTGGAAATCATGGCCCAGCCAAATTGACACACATGTTTTGAGGGGGACATAATTCAATCTATGACAAGGACATAGATAACTGAAGGACAGAGTAACCTTTTGAATTATCTTACTCTTTTTTTACCATGTAAAAGGAAATAATGTAAAGTGAAAAGTTCATGGGCTCGGAGTGCAATAATTCCAACATTTATTAATTATGCAACATTGGTGAAATGTTGCTAAATCTCAGTCTCCTCATCTGTAAAATGGAGATAATACATATCTTTCAGTCCTATTGTGTTAAAATTATGTAATATATATAACACCTACTATGTTGCAGATGGAAACACTGGTGATGTAGTGGTTAAGTTCTATGGTTGCTAAACAAAACGCCGGCAGTTCGAATTCATCAGGCACCCCTTGGAAACCCTGTGGGGCAGTTCTTCTCTGTCCTGTAGGGTCGCTATGAGTCAGAATTGACTCGACAGCAATGGGTTATGTTGCAGATGTACAAAGCGTGGCTATTATTATGATCATGGCTGGCATACTCAAGAATGCTATTTGCAAGGCTCTATTTTCAAACATAAAATTCATGTTGTTAATAAAAGCTAACTTTAGACTCAAAAGTATAGTCAAAACCTCAATTCTTTACTCCTTTGTTATTTCCAATCTTCAGGCCTTTCTACTCTGTTTGATGTTCAAAATTAAATGTCGTAAAAGAGACCCTGGTATTCCCAAGTCAGTCTGTAGCCATGAGATATGGACTTCATTTATGCAAATTGAAACAAAAATTCCAACAAAACTACATTCTTCTCTGAGTTGAATCTTTGGAAATGAATCTGTTCAGCCATTCCTAGTCTTCCTCTGGTGTCTTGCATAAATACTTGCCGTGAAGTTCACATTCAAAAGTGAAAATGGAAGATCGCAAAGTTATAGGAAACAAAAAGAAGTTGAATATAGGAGCAACAACAACAATAAAATGTCTCCCTTATTTGAAAGAATTTCCAGCTTACGACTCAGAGAAGAAGGGAAGGGCAGTGCAGGGAAAAGAAGGGATAGAGGAACTAAATGAAGTCATCAACAGGATTTTGAAAACATAACTTTTTCTCTAAAATATAATCCCCCAAACTTGCTGTTATATTCTGAGAAGCAGATATCAAAACAAAATGCAAAGCAGACTCCCATCTCACTACTGACTCCATATGCAAATCAGCTATCGGATGCACTGTGTAGGAATGCATTCTTCATTTCGTCATTGTGGCAGACTCATTCTGTCATCTCTCTCTCAATGGACCACTGCAATAAGCCCGAAGGTACAGTTCACTCTTCTGAAAGAGCTATTAAAGTCACTCCTAAATGTCTGTCTCAGAGCTACCATTTTTTAAAATCTAGGCTTTCTTCCATCCTTCAAGCAGCTGCAACCCATAGTTTTACTACTTGGAGAATGAAGAAGGGGAAAGAAAAAGCACCAATAACTCAATGAAATCTCAAAGGAAGCTAAGTCAGTGGTCTCAGCAGAAATCAGGAGTGGTGGATTAAGTTTTAGTTTCCCTTGAGGTGCTCCAGATCCACTTATGAGGGGCTCATGGTATGGTCAGACCTGACTGGGCAGGGCTCAATTCGTGCATTCTACAGAGGATTGAAGCAGGCCAGAGAGATGAGAGAGGCATGGCTTTGTCACAGGCTGAAATGAAAAGTAACAGCAGGGGAATAGGCTGAGCATCCCACCATCCTTGTTCTGACTCCTTCTGTGAAAGGTGGGTTTGACCAATGCTACAGGCTGTCAACAGAGAAGCCTGTTCTTTGCTCCTATCCCTGTCAGGCTCACCCCAGAGGTAGAGATCAGAGACTGAAGAGGAAAAGAGAAAAGTTACAGGCATTTTTTTTAACTTACTGACTTCACTAAGGCAGCAAGTAAAGATGTGCATAGCTAGCTGCCTTCCAGACTGGGCTGCTAAAAGGGCTGCTACCAACTCAAAATCCATCACAAAGTGACCCACAGGAAAAGACAAGATAGATGAGCTGAGAGAGTCCCTCAGCCCCCTCCTCCCATAAGCAGTCACTGATTACTAAAGACATTTCCAGCAGCGATGCAAGAATTTTTTTTTCCTTTGCACATGACCTTTAAAACTACCTGATAAGCTATTTGCACTCCCTAACCTAGAAGTTTCAATAGACAGAGAGAAGATGAACATTAACCTTAATGGCTAAATTACTGAGTGTCACTCTGAAGGCCTTTCCCCTTGAGAGAATGCTGTGCACAGCCAAACACTCACTCCTTTAAAAATTAACAGGAAGGCTCCATTGAGACTAAAACTGCAGTATTTTGCAAACTCGGGCACTTTAAAAACCAACATGCTGCTTTTAAAGATGGACATTTTTTTTTTAATCAATAATCTGGTCAAATAATTAGAACAAATTATATTAAAGCTTTCTGAAAAGAGACTGGATGCTCAAATGTTAGATTGGACCATGAAAAAAGTTTTCAGCTTAATGCTGAGAAGACTGATGTAAGTTTGTTTGCCTATTCCAGAAAAGTTAAAAATAAATAAATAAATAAATCTGCATGAATAAGGGAAGCCATCACTGTGTTGCCAACCATGAGCTCACATTCATGGAGTACCTACTCTTTGCCAGGAACCATGATAGATCCTGGGTGATATGATGGTGAGCGAAAGAAGATGTGGCTACCTTCCATCGCTGGACTCACAGTTTAGTGGAGAATGCAAACATCAATCAAGTAATCACACAAACACAGAAAAAAAAAATGTATTACAATTTTGATGAGTCCTGTCAATGAGAAGTTTAGGGTGCTGTGTTCACACTCTGGTAGATTTGGAAGAAATGACTACCCAGAAACAGGCATCTTCCCCAAAGAGAGGACACTGACACCACCTTACCCCATAAAACAGAACATCGGTGCCCAGGCCTAGAAGTACTCTCTTAGGCCCCAGTAACTCAAGTATCATGAAACCACTAAAAAATAAAACCGCTGCCATTGAGTCAATTCCGACTCATAGTGACCTTATGGGACAGAGTAGAACTGTCCCACAGAGTTTCCAAGGAGCACCTGAAGGATTCCAACTGCTGACCTTTTGGTTAGCAGCCATAGTTCTTAACCATAAGGGTTTCCATGAAACCACTAGTAGTCTTATAATTGACGGGGTCATAGTCTATTTGACCTCAGAGCCTTGTCTAACGCTTTTCTCACTCATCCGTTCCTTCATTCAGTCTCCAACCATTTACTGAGCTCTATGTGCCAGAAAATGTGTGAGACCCTGGGCATACAAGGACAAATAAGGCAAAGTACCTGCCATCAAGGAACTCACAGTCTACTGGGAAAGACAAACATGAATAATTACAATTCAGCACAATAATTGCTCTACTAGTGAGAAATACAAAGTGCTACAAGACTTCAGAAGAAAAAAAAAAGAGCTGCTTTTCTAATACTTTCTGGGGCCTGATTCATCAGCCAAATCCTCACTACACAGGACCAACAGGAAAACACTGGCAGATCATTTGCTGTGTCGCTTGGCATTCCAGTGGCAGAGGCTCCTGCCCAACAAAGGTGGGAGGCAGTTGGAAAGAAACACAGTGGCATTAATAAACATAGCATGCCATTCTAAACTCAGTGCACAAGTGAGTTTACTGCCTGACAACTCATCCCTGATCCCTCACTGCAGAGAAAGAAATAAGCTCCCCACCCTACCCTACCACTGGGCAATTGCTAAGGATGGATTTGTGTCTTTGAAGGAAGTTCTCTAACGCATCTGTCTCAAGTGCTCTTACCTGCCACCCAGGGCCCTTCACAGCCATTTTCATGTTTTTCCCTTTTGAAATAGTTGGAGACATAATTTATGTCAAGCAGGTGATGAGAGCTACTGTTTCACCTCACTCTACCCTTCATCAAAACACTTTACTCCATCTAGGGAGCTGTAAGTATAAGTAGACAAGCATTTTTAGAAAAATAAAATTAAATTAAAATAAATACTGCATAAAGTCTATCCAGCATAACCGTCTTTTTCCATCATCAAATTACAGGGAAAGGAAGAAATTTCAAATAACAATCAGCTATTGAATTGACTACATTCCCTGTTGCAGTAAGTAAGCACTTCTAATTAAATGGCCCTTGGGGAGGATCTTTTAACTTTTCAGGTCACTCCAATCCCATACTCAAGGCAATGTGTTAAAGCTCAGAACTGCCCTAGAATACTGAAGGAACAAAAGAAACCCATAGGGTCTTTTAGGGGGAGCTCATGCCTAAAGTCCGGTTTGCTGAAAGATAAAGGACCAAGAGTTTATAATGCCAAAGCTACTCCCAATGGAAACATAATCATTTTGGAAAAGTGACATCAGTGTCTTCAGGCCAATTCCCTAAGAGAATACACACTGTGATAGCGCGCACCTTTTTTTCATCAGCATGCAGTATACGTTTCAAACTTACATGGATATATATGTCATCACACAAAGACCATTATATGCCTTACCTGTGCAAGTCACATGTACAAGTCCAGGTGTTCTGCATATATTCATTTCAAAGATATAACGTCTTCTTACTCCAAACCACATCCAGTACTGATTGAGGTCTCCTTAATTGCCACTCTTTTTTTTTCCTCTATTCCATTTGCAGAATTAAGTAGACCTATTTCAGCATGGTAAAAAGAACCAAAATATCCCATTACTGCTTTTGCAAAGGTCACTCTCCTGCTTTGAGCTGGGGTTATTTTTAATCACAGGTTATATATCTTAAAGGCAAGGCCTTTATTGAAACCTTTAGTTCATTTTAAAAAGTCCCTGGACATATTGAATAAATCACAGCTCAGAAGTAAAATGTAGTGATAGACTCTCTACCTCCTTACATGGAAGGCCCTCTGGGAGCAAGTTTCCAACTGTCCCCACCTCCAATGCAAATTAGCTCTTCACCCAGCCAAGATCAAGATGATAGTGCTCCTCTCAGCATACACGGACTAGGAAACTTCAACCCATTGGGGCCCATGGTACTGGCTTTCAATAAGATGTAGAACAAAAGGAGCTGAACTTTATGGGTCACTTAAAATCTCCTGGAAGCTTTTCAGGAAGAGAAGTAGGGAGATAATGTCCTGGCTACATTCCAGGCTGAATAGCAGGGCAGAAGCTAGAATCTATATTCATTTAACTGCATAACTTACATTCTTCACTTGATATGCCTCACCATAGAATTGTCTCAGCTCTTGTTACAATGGCCCTGTCAGAGACAGCTGGATTTCTTTGGTGGCTGAAATTAAGGAAGTCTTATGGATAAAATTCATGTTTGTTGAGACTTGCAAAAGGTAATATATAAATAGCTATTATGGATTTTATTCTTCTCAGGCTCTCCCTTTTTGATTTACAACATTGTTTATGCTACTGTTTAAGGTTAAAACTGTGTTATATACCTGAAAATTCTATACGAATAGGCCAAATTTTGAGTCAGATTAAATATTCAGAAGACAAAGTGGCTGCCAGCATTTTCATTTTTCTGTCCAAATGCCAAATAACAAATAGCTTTCTCCACAACTCTGATGCATCAACTTCCTCATGTTCTATCATATTTCATACTTAATATGTTAATATGATTTTTTTTCTTAGTTTCCAAAAAACAATTGATTTGGAAGGTTTGATACAAGAAGTAAGAGGCATAAGCTTGCATTCTTCATAATGTAACGGCCCCCCAACCATCATCTTACCATCAGGAACATAGTGAATTCTGATAAATGAAGCCTAATTGTTAGCAGGCAGTAATAAATATACTTGGCCGACACATGGAAGAAGTATAGCCAGAGTGCTCCTTGGAAGTGAGAATGGCGAGATTTCTCTCACATACTTCGGACATGTTATCAGGAGGTGCCAGTCCCTGGAGAAAGACATCATTCTTGGTAAAGTAGGGGGCCAGCGAAAAAGGGGAAGACGCTCAGTGAGATGGATTAAAGCAGTGGCTGCAACCATGGGCTCAAACATAGCAACAATTGTGGCGATGGCACAAGACTGGGTAGTGTTTCCTTCTGTAGGAACCAACTCAATAACACCTAAAAACAACAACAACACACACGAGTTATGCATGGATTTCAACACATTCTGCCACCCAACAACAACCTCTAACGAGACCCTCTCATGAGATTGTCAACCTCCCTTAAGGGTTAAGCAATTTTCTTTTCTATATCTTGGAGGAGGGGCAATAAAATTAAGTTGCAACAAATTAAGCTTTAGCAGATCAGTTTCTCTCAGGCATTAACCACATCCAGCCTACTCTTTGGTCATTCAAAACAGAGTGTTTTTATAAAGATAATTTTAGAATCAAAATTGGGAGTTTATTAAAATTATTTTTGTAAAATAGTTGCATATAGCTTTTTTTCCTAAATTTTATTTATTTTGTTGCTGCTGAGAATATACACAGCAAAACATACAACAATTCAACAGTTTCTACATGTACAGTTTAGATACAATTACATTTTTCAAGTTGTGCAACCATTCCCACCCTCCTTTTCTGAGTTGTTCCTCCCTCATTGACCTAAACTCACTGCCCCCTTAAGGTTCCAATCAAAACTTTTGAGTTGCTGTTGGCAATTTGATACCATATAGATACTTCTTAAAATAGCATAATACTCAAGGCAGATATTTTTTACTAGTTAAGCTAAACTACTGTTGGGTTCTAAGATGACTTAAGGGGATATTTTTGATTTAAGGTTTAAGGATTATCTCAGGGCAATAGTTTCAGGGGTTTATCCACCCTCCATGACTCCATAAAGTCTGGAGTCCATGAAAATTTGAAATTCTATTATACATTTTAGCCCTTTCGATCAGGATTCTGCTATGGAATTCTTGAACCAAACGTTCAGTAATGGTAGCCGGGCACTGTCCAGTTCTCATCTCATGGCAAAGGAGGCAGTTGTTCATGGAGGCAATTATCCACACATTCCATAACCTCCTCCTCTTCCTGACTTTCCTTTTTCTTCTGTCGCTCCAAGTGAATAGAAGCCAATTGTTGTGACTTGGATGACCACTTGCAAGCTTTTAAGACCCCAGGCACTATGCAATGAACTAGAAGGTAGAACAGAAGCACTAAACATGTTATTAGGCCAATTCACTGGGATGTCCCATGAAACCAGACCCTAAACTTCCAAACCAAGGAACCAAATCCCATGAGGTGTTTCGCTATACATAAGCAGCCTCAGCAGCTACTCTTATTTTTTTTGTCATTGTTGTAAATGTATTTATCACAAAACTTATACCAATTCAACTTTTTATGGATATGCCACTTATTGACAAAAAAAAAAAAAAAACCACTGCCGTCGAGTCAATTCCAATTCATAGCGACCCTACAGAAAAGGGTAGAACTGCCCCATAGAGTTTCCAAGGAGTGCCTGGTGGATTTGAACTGGCAACCTTTTGGTTAACAGCGGTAGCACGTAACCACTATGCCACCAGGTTTGCTACTTATTGATAGCAATTATAATAGTCGGTTGTGTAACCCTACCCTTAATCAATGCAATTTTTCCATTCACGGTTAACCTCTCTTTTTCCTCTCCCTCCCTCCCACTCCTGGTGACTACTAATAAACTTTGGTCCCTGTACATTTTCTTTTTCTTGTCTTTTTGTATAAATGAGGTCATACAACATTCATCCTTTTGTGGTTGGCTTATTTGCCTCAGAATAATGTCTTCAAGATCCATCCATGCTGTAGAATGTATCGAGACTTCATTTCTCCTACAGGCTGAGTAGTATTTCATTGTATATATGTACCACGTTTGTTTATCCTTTCATCTGTTGATAGGAATTTAGGTTGTTTCCACATTTTGGCTATGGTGAATAGTGCTGCAATGAGCATTGGTGTACAAGTCTCTTTTTTAGTCTTTCCTTTCAAGTATTTTGGGTACATACCTAGCAGTGATACGCACCTAGGAGTGGTATATACCTAGGAGTGGTATGATCATTAAGGTTGTGTGTCAACTTGGTTGGGCCATGATTCTCAGTGGTTTGATAGTTGTGATGTAGTTTGGCCATCATATGATGATGTGATCACCTCCATGATGAGATTTGATATAATGTGATCACCTCCATGATGGGATCTGCTGTGAATAGCCAATCAGTTGAAAGAGAGTTTCCTTGGGAGTGTGGTCTGCATCGAATATAAGTGGACTCTGGCAAGGATGGTGGGCTTTTGCTCGCTCTGGATCCTGCAGCTGACTCCTATTCATCTGACCTCCAGTTCTTGGGACTTGAGCTAGCAGCTTATCTGTCCTCTTGCCTGCCAGTCTTGTGATTGGCCATTCGTCATAGCCGGTGAATGAGCGTCCTCCTGTCTGAACTGTTGATCTTGAGTTCGCCAGCCCCTGGGGCTATGTCAATCAGGAGAAGCTTCTATCCTGACTCACAGATTTCAGAATTTCAGTCCTCTAAAATCAAGTGAGCCATTTCCTTAATATGAACCTCCCTAAATATACATATTTATATTCTTTATTGGTTTTGTTTCTCTAGAGAACCCAGCCTAAGACAATTTGTTTATGTTGTTCTTGTTAGGTGCCATCGAGTCAGTTCCAACTCATAGTGACCCTGTGTACAATAAAACGAAACACTGCCTTATCCTGAGTCATCCTCACAATCATGGTTATGCTTGAGCCCATTGTTGCAGCCACCGTGTCAATCCATCTTGTTGAGGGTTTTCCTCGTTTTAGCTGGCCCTCTACTTTACCAAGCATGATGTCCTTCTCCAGGGACTGGTCCCACCTTATAACATGTCCAAATTATGTGAGATGTAATCTCTCCATCCTTGCTTCCAAGGAGCATTTTGGTTGTACTTCTTCCAAGACAGATTTATTCATTCTTTTGGCAGTATACAGTATATTTGATATTCTTCGCCAACACCACAATTCAAAGGCGTCATTTCTTCTTCCGTTTTCCTTATTCATGGTCCAGTTCTTGCATGCATATGAGGAGATTGAAAACACCATGGCTTGGGTCAGGCGCCTCTTACTCTTCAAGGTGACATCTTTACTTTTCAACACTTTAAAGAGGTCTTTTGCAGCACATTTGCCCAATGCAATATGTCTTTTGATTTCTTGACAGCTGCTTCCATGGGAGTTGATTGTGCGTCCAAACAAAATGAAATCTTTGAGAACTGCAATCTTTTCTCCGTTTATCATGCTGTTGCTTATTGGATCAGTTGTGAGGATTTTTGTTTTCTTTGTGTTGAAATGTAATCCATAATGAAGGCTGTGGTCTTTAATCTTCATCAGTAAATGCTTCAAGTCCTCTTCCCTTTCAGCAAGCAAGGTTGTGTCATCTGCATAATGCAGGTTGTTAATGAGTTTTCCTCCAATCCTGATGCCATATTCTTCTTCATATAGTCCAGCTTCTCGGATTATTTGCTCAGCATACAGATTGAATACACATGGTGAAAGGATACAACCCTGACGCACGCCTTTCCTAACGTTAAACCACACAGTATCCCCTTGTTCTGTTCGAGTGACTGCCTCTTGATCTATGTACAGGTTCCTCATAAGTACAATTAAGTGTTCTGGAATTCCCATTTTTCATGTTACCCATAATTTGTAATGGTCCACACAGTCAAATGCCTTTACATAGTCAATAAAACACAGGTAAATATCTTTCTGGTATTCTCTCTTTTCAACCAGGATCCATCTGACATCAGCAATGATATCCCTGGTTCCATGTCCAGCTTAAATTTCTGCCAGTTCTCCTGTCGATTTACTGCTGCAGCAGCTTTTCAATGATCTTCAGCAAAATTTTATTTGAGTGTGCTATTCAAGATATTGTTCAATAATTTCTGCATTCAGCTGGATCACCTTTCTTAAGAAATAGGCATAAATATGGATCTCTACCAGTCGGTTGGCCAGGTAGCTGTCTTCCAAATTTCTTGGCATAGAGGAATGAGTACTTCTAGTGTTGTATCTATTTGTCGAAACATCTTAATTGGTATTCCATCGATTCCTGGAGCCTTGTTTTTCACCAATGCCTTCAGTGCAGCTTGAACTTCTTCATTTAGTACCATCAGTTCATGATCATATGCTACCTTCTGCCATGCCTGAATGCCCACCAGTTTTTTTTGTATACTGACTCTGCGTATTTCTTCCATCTCCTTTTGATGTTTTCTGCATCATTTAATATTTTCCCCGTAGAATCCTTCAATATTGCAACTTGAGGCTTGAATTTTTTCTTCAGTTATTTCAGATTGAGAAATGCCAAATATTTCCCTCCCTTTTGTTTTTTTTTCTCCGGATCTTTGCACATGTCATTATAATACTCTTTTTTAATTTTTATTGTGCTTTAAGTGAAAGTTTACAAACCAAGTCAGTCTCTTATACAAAAACTTATATACACCTTGCTATATAATCCTAGTTGCTTCCCTCTAATAAGACAGCACACTGCTTCCCTCCACTCTCGATTTTCATGTCCATTCGGCCAGCTTCTGAAATCCTATGCCCTCTCATCTCTTCTCCAGACAGGAGCTGCCCACATAGTCTCATGCGTCTACTTGATCCAAGAAGCTCACTCTTCACCAGTATCATTTTCTATCCCATAGTCCAGTCCAATCCCTGTCTGAAGAGTTGACTTTGGGAATGGTTCCTGTCTTGGGCTAACAGAAGGTCTGTGTACCATGACCTCTGAGATTTTTCTACTCTCAGTCAGCCCATTAAGTCTGGTCTATTTACAAGAAATTGGGGTCTACATTCTGCTGCTCTCCTGCTCCCTCAGGGGTTCCCTGTTGTGTTCCCTGTCAGGGCAGTCATCAGTTGTAGCCAGACACCATCTACTTCTTCTGGTCTCAGGCTGCTGCAGTCTCTAGTTTATGTGGCCCTTTCTGTCTCTTGGGTTCATAATTACCTTGTGTCTTTGGTGTTCTTCATTCTCCTTTGTTCCAGGTGGGTTAAGACTAACTGATACATCTAAGACATCCACTTGCTAGCATTTAAGATCCCAGACGCCACTCTCCAAAGTGGGACGCAGAATGTTTTCTTAATAGATTTTATTATGCCAGTTGACTTAGGTATCCCTGAAACCATGGTCCCCAAATCCCCGCCAATGCTACGCTAGCCTTCGAAGCATTCAGTTTATTCAGGAAACTTCTTTGCTTTTGGTTTAGTCCAGTTGTACTGACCTCTCAGGATTGTGTGTAGTCATTCCCCTGGTGGCGTCTTGATTAACTGCTACGGCTGCTAACCAAGAGGTCGGCAGTTCAAATCTGCCAGGTGCTCCTTGGAAACTCTATGAGGCAGTTCTACTCTGTCCTATAGGGTCACTATGAGTCGGAATCAACTCAACGGCAGTGGGTTTGGTTTGCCTTTTTTTTTAAATTGTTCTTACCTACTATCTACTATGAAAACCCTTCTCTCTCCCTCCCTCCCCACTCTCCTAACCATCAAAGAATATTTTCTTCTCTGTTTAAACTATTTCTCGCGTGGTCTTATACAATATTTGTCCTTTTGCAAATAATTTCACTCAGCATAATGCCTTCCAGGTTCCTCCTTCTTATGAAATGTTTCACGAATTCATCATTGTTCTTTAATGATGCGTAGTATTCCATTGTGTGAATATACCATAATTTATTCATCCATTCATCTGTTGATGGGCACCTTGGTTGCTGCCATCTTTTTGCTATCGTAAATGATGTTACAATGAACACGGGTGTGCATATATCTGTTCGTGTGAAGGCTCTTATTTCTCTAGGATATATTCCAAGGAGTGGGATTGCTGTATCAATCCCAGTTTGTACAATTCTCTTTGTAGCTTTTTAAGGAACAGTCAAATCAGTTTCCAAAGTGGCTGTACCATTTCACATTCCCACCAGCAGTGTATAAGTGTTCCAGTCTCTCCACAACCTCTCCAACATTTATTATTTTGTAGGTTTGGATCAATGTTAGCCTTGTTGGGGTGAGATGGAATCTCACTGTAGTTTTGATTTGGATTTCTCTGATGGATAAAGATAGTGATCATTTCCTCATGTATGTGTTAGCTACCTGAATGTCTTCTTTATTGAAGTGCCTGTTCATATCCTTTTCCCAATTTTTAATTGGGTTACTTGTCTTTTTGTAGTTGAGTTTTTGCAGTATCATGTAGAATTTAGAGATCAGACGCTGATCGGAAATGTCATAGCTAAAAACTTTTCCCAGTCTGTAGGTAATCTTTTTATTCTTTTTTTGAAGTCTTTTGATGAGCATGGGTGGTTGATTTTTAGGAGCTCCCAGTTATCTAGTTTTCTTCTGCATTGTTAGTAATGTTTTGTGTACAGTTTATGCCATGTATTAGGGCTCCTAACATTGTTCCTAGTTTTTCTTCCATGATCTTTATCATTTTAAATTTTATATTTAGGTCTTTGATACATTTTGAGTTAGCTTTTGTGCATGGTGTGAGGTATGGATCTTGTTTCATTTTTTTTGCGGATGGTTATCCAGTTATGCCAGCACCATTTGTTAAAGAGACTGCCTTTTCCACATTTAAGGAATTTGGGCCTTTGTCAAATATCAGCTGCTCACATGTGGGTGGATTTATGTCTTGATTGTCAATTCCGTTCCTTTGGTTTATGTATCTGTTGTTGTACCAGTACCAGGCTGTTTTGGTTACTGTGGCAGTATAATAGTTTCTAAAATCAGGTAGAGTAAGGCCTCCCTTAGTTCTTTTTTAGTAACGCTTTGCTTATCCAGGGCCTCTTCCCCTTGCATATGAAGTTGGCGATTTGTTTCTTAACCTCATTAAAAAATGTCATTGGGATGTGGATAGGATTTGCATTGTATCTATAGATCACTTTTGGTAGAATAGACATTTTTACAATATTAATCTTCCCATCCATGAACAAGGTATGTTCTTCCACTTACGTAAGTCTCTTTTGGTTTCTTGCAGAAGTGTACTGTAGTTTTCTTTGTATACATCTTTTACATCTCTGGTAAGATTTATTCCTAAGTATTTTATCTTCTTTGGGACTACTGTAAATGGCATTGATTTGGTGATTTCCTCTTCGATGTTCTTTTTGTTGGTGTAGAGGAATCCAACTGATTTTTGTATGGTCATTTTGTGTCCCAATACTCTGCTGAACTCTTCTATTAGTTTCAGTAGTTTTCTTGAGGATTCTTTAGAGTTTTCTGTGTATAAGATCATGTCATCTGCAAATAGAGATACTTTTACTTCTTCCTTACCAACCTTGATGCTCTTTATTTCTTTATCTAGCCTAATTGCTCTGGCTAGGACCTCCAACACAGTGTTGAATAAGAGTGGAGATAAAGGGCATCCTTGTCAGGTTCCTGATCCCAAGAGGAATGATTTCAGACTCTCTCCATTTCAGATGATGTTGGCTGTTGGCTTTGTATAAATGACCTTTATTATGTTGAGAAATTTTCCTTCTATTCCTATTTTGTTGAGAGTTTTTATCATGAATGAGTGTTGAACTTTGTCAAATGCCTTTTCTACATCAATTGATAAGATCATGTGGGTCTTGTCTTGTGTTTTATTTATACGATGGATTATATTAATTGTTCTTCTAATGTTGAACCATCCCTGTATACCTGGTATGAATCCCACTTGGTCATGGTGAATTACTTTTTGGATATATTGTTGAATTCTATTGGCTAGAATTTTGTTGAGGATTTTTGCATCTAAATTCATGAGGGATACAGGTCTGTAATTTTCTTTTTTTGTGGTGTCTTTACCTGATTTTGGTATAAGGGATATGGTGGCTTCATAGAATGAGTTTGGGAGTATTCCGTCCATTTCTCTGTTCTGAAATACCTTTAGTAATAGTGCTGTTAACTCTTCTCTGAATGTTTGGTAGAACTCTACAGTGAAGTCATTGGGGTCAGGGCTTTTTTTTTTTTGTCGGGAGTTTTTTAATTACCTTTTCAGTCTCTTTTGTTATGGGTCTATTTAATTGTTCTACCTCTGTTTGTGTTAGTTTAGGTACGTAGTGAGTTTCTAGAAATTCATCCATTTCTTCTAGGTTTTCA
Source organism: Elephas maximus indicus (assembly GCF_024166365.1). NCBI lineage: Eukaryota > Metazoa > Chordata > Mammalia > Proboscidea > Elephantidae > Elephas > Elephas maximus. The sequence continues at coordinate 58,258,178 of NC_064846.1, read as the reverse complement.
CATTTGTTAGAGTACAATTTTTCATAGTAATCTGACATGATTCTTTTAATTTCATTTGGATCTGTTGTAATATCACCCATCTCATTTCTATTCTGGTTATTTGCTTCCTCCCCTGTTTTTCTTTTGTCAGTTTGGCCAATGGCTTATCAACTTTTTTAACTTTTTCAGAGAACCAGCTTTTGGTCTTATTAACTCTTTCAATTGTTTTTCTCATCTCTATTTCATTTAATTCTGCTTTAATTTTTATTATTTCCTTTCTTCTGGTGCCTGAGGGATTCTTTTGTTTCCCTCTTTCTATTTGTTCAAGTTGTAGGGATATTTCTTTGATTTTGACCCTTTCTTCTTTTTGTATGTGTGCACTTATTGATATAAATTGACCTCTGCGCACTGCTTTTGCTGTGTCCCAAAGGTTCTGATACGAAGTGTTTTCATTCTTATTGGATTCTATGAATTTCTTTATTCCATCCTTGATGTCTTCTATATAACCTAGTTGTATTTAAGAAGGGTATTGTTCAGTGTCCAAGTGTTTTGATTTCTTTTCCCTGCTTTTTCTGTTATTGATTTCCACTTTTATGGCCTTATGGTCAGAGAAGATGCTTTGTAATATTTCAATGTTTGGATTCTGCTAAGGCTTGCTTTATGACCTAATCTGTGGTCTATTCTAGAGAATGGTTCATGTTGGCTGGAAAAGAAAGTATACTTGGCTGCCTTTGGGCAGAGTGTTCTGTATATGTCCATGAGGTCAACTTGGTTGGTTGTGGCATTTAGATCTTCCATGTCTTTACTGAGCTCCTTTCTGGACGTTCTGTCCTTCACCGAAAATGATGTATTGAAGTCTTTTACTATAATTGTGGAGCTGTCTATCTCACTTTTCAATGCTGTTAGAGTTTCTTTTATGTATCTTGCAGGCCTGTTATTAGGTGCATAAATATTTAATATGGTTATGTCCTCCTGCTATATTGTCCCTTTAATCACTATATAGTGTCCCTCCTTATCCTTTCTAATGGATTGAAATTTAAAGTCTATTTTGTTAGAAATTAATATTGCCACTCCTGCTCTTTTTTGATTGTTGTTTGCTTGATACATTTTTTTCCATCCTTTGAGTTTTAATTTGTTTGTGTCTCTAAGTCTAAGGTGTATCTTTTGTAGGCAGCATATAGACAGATAGTGTTTTTTAATCCATTCTGCCACTCTCTGTCTGTTTATTGGTGCATTTAGTCCATTTACATTCAGAGTAATTATAGATAGGTTTTTTCTTTTTTTTTTAATGAGTTTAGTGCTCTCATTTTGATGTCTTTTTGTGTGTGTTGTTGACAGTTTCTTTTTCCCACTTAATATTTTGTGCTGAATAGTTTATATATTGTCTTTTCTTCTTATTTGTTGTTGTGATTTTGTTTCTCTTGAGTCTCTATTTTTTTCTTGTATTTTATTTTGATGAGTAGGATTGTTACTCTCCTTTGTGGTTACTTTAATATTTATCCTTATTTTTCTAAGTTTCAGCTTAACTTTTATTTCTTTTTATTGCCTTTTCTTCCTCCCCATATGAAAGACCTATGACTACATTTCTTAAAAAACACCCATTTCTTAGTCCCTCTTTATTGTTTTAATGTTGTCTTCTTTTACGTAATAACATCCTTGTTTCTCTATTTTGGGCATTTTCTTATCTTGATTTATTTTTGTGATTTCCCTATCTGGGTTGACAATCTGATTGCTCTGTCCAGCATTCTAGTCTTGGGTTGAGATCTGATATTATTGATTTTCTAACCAGAGAGCTCCCTTTAGTATTTATTGTAGTTTCGGCTGGGTTTTTAACAATTCCCTAAACTTCCATTTATCTGGAAATGTCCTAATTTCACCTTCATATTTGAGAGAGAGTTGTGGTGGATATATGATTCTTGGCTGGCAATTTTTTTCCTTCAATGCTTTATATAAGTCATCCCATTGCCTTCTTGCCTGCATGGTTTCTGCTGAGTAGTCCAAGCTTAGTCTTAATGACTCTCTTTTGTAGGTGACTTTTCTTTCATCCCTTGTTGTTGTTCCTAGGTGCCATCAAGTTGGTTCTGGCTCATACCCACCCTATGCACAACAGAATGAAACACTGCCCAGTTCTGCACCATCCTTACAATCATTGTTATGCTTGAGATCATTGTTGCAGCCACTGTGTCAATCCATCTCATTGAGGGTCTTCCTCTTTTCTGATGACCTGCACTCTGCCAAGCATGATGGCCTTCTCCAGGGAGTGATCCCTCCTGACAACATGCCCAAAGTATGTAAGATGCAGTCTCACCATCCTTGCTCCTAAGGAACATTTTGGTTGTACTTCTTCTAAGACAGATTCGTTCGTTCTTTCAGCAGTCCACAGTATATTCAATACTCTTCGCCAACACCACAATTCAAAGGCATCAACTCTTCTTCAGTCTTCCTTATTCATTCTCCAGCTTTCACATGCATATGATGCGACTGAAAATACCATGGCTTGGGTCAGACGCACCTTAGTCTTCAGGGTGATATCTTTGCTCTTCAACACTTCGAAGAGGTCCTTTGCAACAGATTTACCCAATGCAATGCGTCTTTTGATTTCTTGACTGCTGCTTCCATGGCTGTTGATTGTGGATCCAAGTAAAATGAAATCCTTGACAACTTCAATCTTTTCTCCATTTATCATGATGTTGCTCATTGGTCCCGTTGTGAGGATTTTTGTTTTCTTTATATTGAGGTGCAATCCACACTGAAGGCAGTGATCTTTGATCTTCATTAGTAAGTGCTTCAAGTCCTCTTCACTTTCAGGAAGCAAGGTTGTGTCATCTGCATAACGCAGGTTGTTAATGAGTGTTCCTCCAAACTTGATGCCCCATTGTTCTTCATATAGTCCAATGTCTTGGATGATTTGCTCAGCGTACAGATTAAACAGGTATGGTGAAAGAATACAACCCTGACGCACACCTTTCCTGACTTTAAACCAATCAGTATCCCCTTGTTCTGTGTGAACAACTGCCTCTTGATCTATGTAAATGTTCCTCATGAGCACAATTAAGTGTTCTGGAATTCCCATTCTTTGCAGTGTTATCCATAGTTTGTTACGATCCACATAGTCAAATGCCTTTGCATAATCAATAAAACAGAAGTAAACATCCTTCTAGTATTCTCTCATTTCAGCCAGGATCCATCTGACATCAGCAATGATATCCCTGGTTCCACGTCCTCTTCTCAAATCGGCCTGAATTTCTGGCAGTTCCCTGTCGATATACTGCTGCAGCTGTTTTTGAATGATCTTCAGCAAAATTTTGCTTGTGTGTGATATTAACGATATTGTTCTATAATTTCCACATTCGGTTGGATCACCTTTCCTGGGAATAGGCATAAATATGGATCTCTTCCAGTCAGTTGGCCAGGAAGCTGTCTTCCATATTTCTTGGCATAGACGAATGAGCACCTCCAGGGCTGCATCTGTTTGTTGAAACATCTCAATTGATATTCCATCAATTCCTGGAGGCTTGCTTTTAGCCAATGACTTGAGAGCAGCTTGGACTTCTTCCTTCAGTACCATCGGTTCCTGATCATATGCCACCTCTTGAAATGTTTGAACATCGACTAATTCTTTTTGGTATAATGACTGTGTATTCCTTCCATCTTCTTTTGATGCTTTCTGCATCATTTAATATTTTCCCCATGGAAAATATGTCTGTCAGTTTGTCCTACTGTGGGGGCTTGTATGTTGCTGCGATGCTGGAAGCTATGCCACCGGTATTTAGATACCAGCAGGATCACCCATGGAGGACAGCTTTCAGCTGAACTTCCAGACTAAGACAGACTAGGAAAAAGGACCAGGCAGTCTACTTCTGAAAAGCATTACCCAGTGAAAACCTTATGCATAGCAGTGGAACATTGTCTGATATAATGCGGGAAGATGAGCCCCCCAGGTTGGAAGGCACTCAAAAGCTGAGTGGGGAAGAGCTGCTTCCTCAAAGTAGAGTCGACCTCAATGACGTGGATGGAGTAAAGCTTTCGGCACCTTCATTTGCTGATGTGGCATGACTCAAAATGAGAAGAAACAGCTACAAACATCCATTAATAATTGGAACCTGGAGTGTACAAAGTATGAATCTAGGAAAATTGGAAATCGTCAAAAATGAAATGGAACGCATAAACATCGATATTCTAGGCATTAGTGAGCTGAAATGGACTGTTATTGGCCATTTTGAATCAGACAATCATACAGTCTATTATGCTGGGAATGACAACTTGCAGACGAATGGTGTTGCATTCATCATCAAAGAGGACGTTTCAAGATCTATCCTGAAGTACAACACTGTCGGTGATAGGGTAATATCCATATTCCTACAAGGAAGACCAGTTAATACAACTATTATTCAAATGCATGCACCAACCACTAGGGCCAAAGATGAAGAAATAGAAGATTTTTATCAGCTGCTGCAGTCTGAAATGAATTGGACATGCAATCAAGATGCATTGATAATTACTGGCGATTGGAATGCAAAAGTTGGAAACAAAGAAGAAAGATCAGTAGTTGGAAAATATGGCCTTGGTGATAGAAACAATGCCAGAGATCGAATGACAGAATTTTGCAAGACCAACGACTTCTTCATTGCAAATACCTTCTTTCACCAACATAAATGGTGAGTATTATTTTTATACACATGGGCCTCGCCAGGTGGAACACACAGAAATCAAATGGACTACATCTGTGGAAAGAGACAATGGAAAACTCAATATCATCAGTCAGAACAAGGCCAGGGGCCAACTGTGGAACAGATCATCAATTGCTCACATGCAAGTTCAAGCTGAAACTAGAAAATCAGAGCAAGTCCACGAGAGCCAAAATACGACCTTGAATATATCCCAAATGAATTAGAGACCATCTCAAGAATAGATTTGATGTATTGAACACTAGTGACCGAAGACCACACCAGTTGTGGAATGACATCAAGGACATCACCCATGAAGAATGCAAGAGGGTACTGAAAAGACAGGAAAGAAAGAAAAGACCAAGGTGGATGTCGGAGGAGACTCTGAAACTTCCTCTTGAGTGTTGAGCAGCTAAAGCAAAAGGAAGAATTCATTAAGTAAAAGAACTGAACAGAAGATTTCAAAGGGCCTCTTAAGAAGACAAAATAAAGTATTATAATGACATGTGCAAAGAGCTGGAAATGGAAAACCAAAAGGGAAGAACACGCCTGGCGTTTCTCGAGCTGAAATAACTGAAGAAAAAATTCAAGCTTTTATCTCTAAAAAAAAAGCTGCTCTTAAATTTGCTCTTTGTCTTTGTTTTTGGCAAGTTTGATTATAATATGTCTTGGTGACTTTCTTTTAAAATCTACCTTATGCAGAGTTTGATGAGCATCTTGGATAGATATCTTCTCATCTTTCAGGATATCAGGGATGTTTTCTTCCAACAAATCTTCAACAATTCTCTCTGTATTTTCTGTTATCCCTCCTTGTTATCATACTGCAATCACTCATAGGTTATTTCTCTCGATAGAGTCCCACATGATTCTTTAGGGTTTCTTCTTTTTTTAAAACTCCTTTATCTGATTTTTCTTCAAATTTTTTTTTTATATATTGGTACCAAGTGCTTTGTCTTCAATCTCACCAATTCTGTCTTCCACTTTCTCAGTTCTGCTCCTTTAACTTTCTATTGAGTTGTGTACTTCTGTAATTTTATTGTTATTCTTCTGAATTTCTGATTGCTGTCTCTCTATGGATTCTTGCAGCTTATGAAAGTTTTCATTATCTTCTTCAATAACCTTTTTAACTTTTCAACGGCTTTATCTGTGTGTTCCTTGGCTTGTTCTGCATATTGCCTGATCTCCCTGATCTCATTCCTGATGTCTTGAAGTGTTCTGTATATTAATCTTTTGTATTCTGCATCCAGTAATTCCAGGAATTTACCTTCATCCAGAAGATCCATTGATTCTTTGTTTTGAGAGCTTGTTGAAGCAGTCATGGTCTGCTTCTTTATGTGATTTGATATTGACTATTGTCTCTGTGGCATCTATAAGTTATTATCTTAGTTTCTTTTTTGTTTGCTTGCTATATCCTAGGTTCTTGCTTTGTTTTGTTTTGATATGTCCAAATAAGTTGCTTGAGTGAGCTAGCTGGATTATTTTTGCCTTTGAAGCTCTAACGTCTTGTCATGAGTTGGCTAAAGCTCTTACCAGGTATACGATCTTAGGAGTTCATTCACTTTTCTTGTATGGATTCAGGTCAGGTGTCCAGGTAGTTGGGCATCAAGTGTGTGGTACAGACTCTGTCCTACAGTGTTAGAGGGGCAGGGGTGATTGATGTAGATACCAGTATCTGGTACATTCCACAACTCTTCTGTTCTTGGGTCATTAGTATTCAACTTATCCAATCTATTCTTGAGATGTTCTCTAAATTCAGGTGGGATATAGTCACAATGATACTTTGGCTCTTGTGGACTTGTTCTAATTTTCTTCAGCTTCAACTTGAACTTGCATAGGAGCATATGATGGTCTGTTCTGCATTCAGCCCCTGGCCTTGTTCTGACCGATGTTATTGAGCTTTTCCATCGTTTCTTTCCACAGATATAGTCTATTTGATTCCTGTGTATTCCATCTGGTGAGGTCCATGTGTATAGTTGCTGTTTATGTTGGTGAAAAAAGATATTTGCAACGAAGTCGTTCATCTTCCAAAATTCTATCATTCAATCTCCAGCATCATTTCTATCACCAGGCCATATTTTCCAACTACCAATCCTTCTTTGTTTCGAAACTTGCATTCCAATCATCAGTAATTATCAATGCATCCTGACTGCATGTTCCAACAATTTCAGAATGCAGAAGTTGATAAAAAGCTTCAATTTCTTCATCTTTGGTCATAGTGGTTGGTGCGTAAACTTGAATAACAGTAGTATTAACTGGTCTTCCTTTTAGGTGTATGGATATTATGCTATCACTGACAACGTTGTACTTCAGAATAGATGTAGAAATGTTCTTTTTGACGATGAATCCAATGCCATTCCTTTTCAAGTTGTCGTTCCTGGCATTGTAGACCGTATTATTGTTCTGTTCAAAATGGTCAATACCAGTCCATTTCAGCTCACTATTTTTTTTTAATGCCTAGGATATTGATGTTCATGCATTCCATTTCTTTTTTGACAATCTCTAATTTTCCTAGATTCATGCTTCGTACATTCCACGTTCCAATTACGAATGGATGTTTGCAGCTGTTTCTTCTCATTTTGAGTCTTGCCACATCAGCAAATGAAGGTCTCAAAATCTTGACTTCATCCACATCATTAAGGTCAGCTCTATTTTGAGGAAGCAGCTCCTCCCCAGTCATATTTTCAGTGCCTTCCAACCTGAGGGGCTTATCTTCTGGCGCTACATCAGACAAAGTTCCACTGCTATTCATAAGGATTTCACTGGCTAATTCTTTTCAAATGTAGACGTCCTGGTCCTTCTTCCTAGTGTGTGTTAGTCTGGAAGCTCAGCTGAAATCTGCCTGCCATGGGTGACCCTACTGGTACTTGAATACCGGTGGCATAGCTCCCAGCGTCACAGCAACACCCAAGTCCCCATAGCATGACAAATTGACAGATGCTTGGGGGAAGTGGGTTATAGGGTAGTTTTTTTTTTTTTGAGGAACTGCCACACTATTTTCCACAATTGTTGTACCATTTTGGATTCCCATCAGCAGTGGGTAAGGATTCCAATTTCCCCACACCCTTGTCAACTTTTGTTATTTTCTTTTTTTTTTTATTTTAGCCATCCTAGTGGGAGTGAAATGGTATCTCTCTGTGGTTTTGATTTGTGTTTCTCTGATGGCTAATGACTCTGAGCATCTTTTCATGTGTCTGGTGGCCATGTGAATGTTCTCTTTGGTGAAATGTCTATTCAAGTCCTTTGCCCATTTTATGATTGGATTGTCTTTTTGTTGTCAAGTTGTCAAACTTTTATATACGTTTTATTATTAGATTCTTATTGGATATATGGGTTCTGAAGATATTCTTGGTAGCTTGTCTTTTCACTTTTTTTGTAAACAAATTTTTTAATTTTTATTAAATCCCATTTATTTATTTTGCCTTTTGCTGTTTATGTTTTTGTTAATATATTTAGATAATCCATTATGTAAAAGCTAGGCCTGACAGTGTTGACCCTGCATTGTCTTCTAAGAATTTTATTGTTTTAGTTTGCACATTTAGGTCCTTAATGCATTTTGAATTTATTTTTGTGTATGGTGTGAGACATGGGTCCTGTTTCATTTTCCTGTATGTAGAAATCCAATTTTCCTAAGAAGATTTATTGAAGAGATGCTTCTTTCCCCGTTGAATGGACTGATCACTCTTGTCAAAAATCAATTGACCATAGATGTGTGGGCTTATTTATGAACTCTCAATTTTATTCCATTGGTCTATGTGTCTATTTATTGTTATACCAGTATGAGGGTGTTTTAATTATTGTAGTTGTATAGTATGTTTTGAAATCAGGAAGTGTGAGTCCTCCTACTTTGTTCTTCTCTTTCAACATGACTTTAGCTGTTCAGGGCCTCTTGCCATTCCATGTAAAGTTGAGAATTTGTTTTTCTATTTCTGTAAAGGAGGCCATTGGAATTTTTATCAGAATTGCGGTGAATCTATAGATCACTTTTGGTAGTATCTGCATATAACAAGATTAAGTCTCACATTCATGAACATCTCTTCATTTATTTAAGTTTTCTTTAATCTCTTTCAGCAGCATTTTATAATTTTCATTGTATAAGTCCTTCACATTCTTGGTTAGATTTATTCCTAGGTATTTTTATTCTCTTAGATGCTATTGTAAATTGTTTCCCTAATTTATCTTTCAGATTTCTCATTACTGATGTATAGAAACCTAACTGTTTTTTGCTCGTTGACCTTACACCCTGCAACTTTGCTAAATTCCTCTGTTATCTTTAGTTTTCTTGTGGACTCATTGGGATCTTCTACATATAGGATCATATCATCTGTGAATAGAGATAAGTTTACTTCTTTTTCAATCTGAATATCTTTTATCTCTTTTTCTTGTCTTATTGCTCTGGCTAGGACTTCTAATACAATATTGAATAGAAATGATGACAGTGGGTACCCTAGTTTTGTTCCCTATTTCAAGGAGAATGTTCCCAGCCTTTCTCCATTAAGTATAATGTTGGTTGTTGGCTTTTCATGTATGCCCTGAACCATACTGAGGAATTACCCTTCTATTCCAATCTTCTTTAAGGTTTTCATAAAGAAAGGGTGTTGGATTTTAACAAATGCTTTTTGTGCATCCATAGAGACGATCATGTGGTTCTTTTCCTTTGTTCTACTGACATGGTGTATTGCATTGATTGATTTTCTAATGATGAACCATCCCTCCATTCCTGGAATAAAGCCCACTTGGTCATGGCGTATGACTCTTAATATGCTGTTGGATTGTTTGCTATTATTTTGTTGAGGATTTTTGCATGTATATTCAAAAGAGATATTGTCCTGTAGTTTCCTCATGGTATCTTTGTCTAGTTTTGGTGTATCAAGGTTATGTTTGCTTCATAGAATGAATTAAGGAATATTCCTTCCTTCTCTATCTTTTTGAAGAGTTTGAACAGTCTTGGTGTCAATTCTTTTCTAAGCGTTTTTTAGAATTTCCCCGTGAAGCCATCTGGTCCAGAACTTTCTTTTTGTTGGTTGGTTTTTGATCACTGATTCGATCTCTTCACTTGTTTAGGACCTCTTGAGACTATTTCCTCTTGAGTTAATTTGGGTAGGTTGTATGTTTCTAAGAATTTGTCCTTTACGTTTAGGTTATCCAGTGTGTTGCTTGCACAGTTGTTCATAATTTTCTGTCATAATCTTCTTTATTTCTGTTGGGTCAGTTGTAATGTTCCCTCTTTCATTTCTTATTTTGCTTATTTGAATCTTTTCTTTTCTTTGTCAGTCTAGCTAAAGACTTGTAAATTTTATTGATCTTTCAAAGAACCAACTTCTGATTTTATTGATTCTCTCTATTGTTTTTCTGTTTTTGATTTTATTTATTTATGCTCTGATCTCTGTTATTTCCTTTCTTCTGGTGGATTTAGACTTACTTTGCTCTTCTCTTTCTAGTTCCTGGAGTCGTCAAGTTAGGTTGTCGATTTGTGATTTTTCTTCTTTTTACATGTAGGTGTTTATTGCTATAAGTTTCCCTCTGAGTACTATCTTCCCTGCATCTCATAAGTTTTGATTTGTTGTGCTTTCATTTTCATTTGTCTCTTACAAAATTTGTGATTTTTTATTTCTTCCTTGACTTATTTTTAGTGTAACAGTTTAATTTCCATATGTTTGTGTATTTTCCAGTTTTTTCCCTGTTATTGATTTCTAGCTTCACTACATTGTGATCAGAGAAAATACTTTGTATAATTTCTATCTTTTTAAATTCATCAGGACTTGTTTTTTGACCTAATATGTGGTCTATCCTGGAGAATTATCCATGTGCACTGGAGTAGAATGTATATTGTGCTGTCGTTGGGTCCTGAATTCTATAGATGTCTGTTAAGTCTAGTTTATAGTGTCATTTAAGTCCTTTTTTTCCTTGTTGATCTTCTTTCTAGATATCTTTCCAATATTTAATGTGGTATATTGACATCTGCAACTATTATTGTAAAAAAAAAAATTATTGTAGTGCTACATATTTCTCCCTTCAATTCTATCAGTATTTGCTTTATCTATTTAGGTGCTCCAATTGGAGCACCTAAATATTTATGATTATTAAATCTTGATTAATTGACCCTTTTATCACTATATAATGCCCATCTTTATTTCTTCTAACAGATTTTGACTTACTTTGTTTAATGTTAATATCACCACCCCAGCTCTCTTTTGTTATTATTTGCATAAAATAATTTTTCCATCCCTTCACTTTCAACCTATTTGTGTCCTTGGGTCCAAGGTGTGTCTCCTGTAAACAGCATGTTGTTGAATAATGTTTTATTTTTAAATCCATTCTGTCACTCTCTCCTTTTGGTTGAAGCATTTAGTCCATTTATATTCACTGTAATTACTGATAAGATGTGACTTACTTCTGCCATATTGTTATTTGTTTTTTGTGTGCCTTCAGCCTTCTTTGTCTTTGTCCTTCACTATTGCTTGATTTTGTGTTTTTTTGATTTATTGTAATGAGACATTTTGGTTCCCTTCTCCTTTACTTTTGTGCGTTTTTTAAAGGTATTTTCTTAGTGGTTACCATGAATATCATATTTAACAGCTTGCAGTTATAACATTCTGGGGTAAGTTGGTACCAACTTAACTTCAGTGACATACAAGGAGTTTGATATCTATACCATTCATCCCCCTCCTTTTGTTGTCGTTATTACTAATTATATCTTTATATTTTATGTGGCCTGTAACATAATTTTATCCTTGTTTTTTATATATGTACTATTAAGAAACATGAAAGACAACACAATTAGAATTATCAAGTATGAATACCTTATTACCAGTTGCCATCGAGTTGATTCCAACTCCTAGCGACCCTATAGGGCAGAGTAGAACTGCCTCATATGGTTTCCAAGGAGTGCCTGGTGGATTCAAACTGCTGATCTTTTGGTTAGCAGCCATAGCTCTTAACCACTATGCTACCAGGGTTTCTTGAATACCTTATTACTAGCCCTTATATTTGTCCATGCATTTCCCTTTATTAGGGATCTTTCTTTTTATGTATATCTTTGAATTACTTTCTAGTGTCTTTTCCCTTCCATATACAGGATTCTCATTAGTATGTTTTCTAGGGCTGGTGTTGTGGATATGAACTCTCTAAGCTTCTGTTTACCTGGGAATGTTTTAATTTCATTCTCATTCTTGAAGGATAGTTTCACTGGGTGTAGTATTCTTGGTTGACAGTTTTTTGTTGTTGTCATTTTGTTTGTTTTGTTTTTCTTTCTTTCAGCATGTTAAATATTCCATTGTCTCTGGCCTCCAATGTTTCTGTTTCTGAGGGAAAAACACACTTAATCTTATTGGGGATCATTTGTATGTGGCTGTTTGCTTGTCTCTTACAGCTTTCAGGATTCTCTCTTTATCTTTACTTTTTGAAAGCATAGCTCTGATGTGTTTTAGTGTAGACCTCTTTGGGCTTAACCTGCTTGGAGTTCTTTGAGCTTCTTGGATTTGTAGATTCATGTCCTTCATTCGATTGGGGAAACTTTCTGCCATAATTTCTTGAAATATTCTTGCTGTCCCTTTCTCTCTCTCATCTCCTCTGTAATTCACATGATGCATATATTAGGTCTCTTGTTGTTGCCCTATAGCTCCATTAAACTATGCTTAGCCTTTTTTTTTTTAGCCTTAGTGAGCCTCCATTCTTGTTGATCCTCAGCCTCTGATATTTTAAAGATCTTGTACTCTAATTTTCTGATTCTTTCTTCTGCCTGATTAAACTGCTGGTAAGTCTTTTTATTATGTTTCTCATTTCAGTTATCATCCCTTTCAGTTGCAATATCTTTTTTTAGATCCTCATTTTGTTCTTGCATTGTTTTCCTTAATTCTTTCAGCTCTTTGTCTGTTTTCCCTTAGGTTTTTAATTATGTTTAACCTTGTTATATTATTCCTTTTGTTGTTGTTGTTGTTATTTGATCATCCCTAGATGTACTTTCATTCCCTTTGATATGTTCATTTGGATGGATCGTTGTTTCTCTGTTCTTTGTGTCTTATGATTTTTTGTTGGGGCATTGGAATTTTTAAGGGTGTTAACTTTCTCAGTTCTCTCCAGTATTTTGGTGGTCTTGCCCACAGTACTTTGTGCAAAAAAACTCTTAGGCAAGCAGAGTCTTCAGTCTTTGCTTACCATTTTCTCTCCCTCTCTGTGATAGCTCTTTTTACCTCATTGGTTTAATTAGGATTTGAAAATTCCAGATCCCGATTTTCAAATTTCAATCTCTCCCAAACTCACCAGAAAACATGCTGTAATCATTCTGTCCAGCAACCAGAACCACCACTCAGGAGAGATATTGTGTACTAATCAAACTGTCTAACAGGGGCCTCAGTCCTCTCTCTCTGGTTATGACTCCCCTCTGTGTTTCTGCAGTCATGTTTTCAGTCAGAGAACCCACATCCAGCGAACCCCTTCAGGGCTGGATGTTACCCCTCAGTTTTGCTCAAGGCTTCCTTCCCTGCTCTGTGGGGGTGGCTTCTCTCTGAGCTGGCTTTCAGGGTAAACATAAGCAGACTTTCCTCTGTTTCAAGAGAAGGAGTGGCTGACACTCCCCAGAAGAACTTCCAATAGATCTATCTTGTTGGTTTCAGAGCCTCAGTGGCATTGTGCTTGTTGGAAGGGAGTCTCCTCTTAGGCAACCCACCTCCTAGCTCCATTGTAGGGGACCTTCTGTAGGAGTTCTTATCAGCCCAGCAGCCAACGGTTACTGGGTGGGGGAGGGATTGTCATGCTCCTAATGGACCCCCAGGGAGGTTTACCTTGTTGTTATCAGAGCCCACCCCAAGGTATGTTGGCTGTGGGTGTAGCCTCCAGTCAAGATGCCTGCTTTCTAGCACACAGAAGCCTTAGTAAGCAATCCTCAGCACTGACCAAAGGGGGAGGTAGATAGACCTGAGTTGATCTCCAGAAGGGTCTGTCCTGTTGTTTTCAGAGGCCTAAGTTGTGGGGTGCAGAGAGAGGCAGGTAGAGTACAGACTATGGAAACAGACTCCACTGAAGTAGCCTTCTGTAGCAATTTGCAGCACCCTAGCAACCAACAGTTACCAGGTGGGGGGGTGTCGTGTTCCAATCAGATGCCCAGGGATGTTCTGCCTTGTTGCTATCAGTACTACCCCACCCCCCTTAGACTGTAGCTGTGAATGCAGCATCCACTCAAGAAGGCTACTTTCTAGCACACAGAAGCCTCAGATAGCAGTCTTCAGAGCCAATTGGAAGAGGGAGCAGGTAGACCCAAACTGACTCTCCTGGAGGTCTGTCCTGTTGGTTTCAAAGGCCTGAGCTATGGGATGTACAGGGAAGCAGAAAAAGCATAGATTTTGAGAGCAGACTGAACTGCAAGGAATCTTCTGTAGGGATGTACAGTAGGCTCAAAGTCAACAGTGTCCAGGTTGGGAAGGTGCTGGCACACTCCACATGGGCCCCCAGGAAGGTCTGCCATTTTGATTTTAGAGCAGAAGCTTGGAATCCTGTCTCTTTGTACAGGCAGGGTGTGTGGTGGTTAGGAAAACATGCACTTTTCTGGGGCCACTTTCCCAGTTCACTGTAACTGAAGGTCCATGTGGAGGGGGGGAGGGGCAGGGATGGTGGGAGAAGTGGTTTTCCTACTGTATGCAACTCATTGTTGATTCATTGATTCTTTCCTGTCTGCAGTTCCCTGCTACTTTCCTCTGTTACCCTATTCAGGTCCCTCAAAGCCGAGTGCCATTTCCTTGTTTTTCTGTTGCATTTGTGGGACAAGGTCAGAATGATGACCTGTTTACACCACCTCCTTCCCAGAATCTTAAGATGTTTGATTAGTTACATATGGTTTTAAGTTAAGACATGTTTGACTCAAAAATGTGTTCTTAGAATACGGAGTAAAACTTCAAACTGCATAGCACTAGAAATAAAAATTTTCCAAAATTTCTCTTTCCATATTTTTTTGTTACGGTGAGTACATATATAAAAAATACTTGTCATACTGAAATTTTTAAGATGTACAATTCAGTGATATTAATTACCTTCATCATGTTGTGTAACCATCACAACTATCCATTTCCTTTTTTTCCCATCACAATTAACAGAAACTCAATACCCCTGAATTATGACTTTCCCTTTCCCCTTTCTTTCTGCCCCTAGTAACCAGGAATAAACTTTGGTCTCTATACATTTTCCAACTCTAGATATTTCATATAAGTGAGACCATACAATAATTGTCCTTTTGTGACTGACATTTCATTCGGCACATTTTCAAGGTTCCTCCATGTGATAGCATGTATCAGGACTTCATGTCTCTTTAAGTATGAGTAGTTCAAATATTTCAGGAGGTAGCATATGATCAAGAACTGATGGTACCAAAGGGAGAAATCCAAGACGCACTGAAGGCATTGGTGGAAAACAAGACTCCTGGAATTGACAGAATACCAACTGAGATGATTCAACAAACAGACGCAGCACTGGAAGTGCTCACTCGTCTATGCCAAGAAATTTGGAAGATAGTTACTTGGCCAATCTACTTGACGAGATCTATATTTGTTCTCATTACAAAGAAAGGTGATCCAACAGAATGTGGAAAGTGTTGAACAATATCGTGAATATCACACACAAGCAAAATTTTGATGACGATCATTCAAAAGCAGTTGCAGCAATACAGAGACAAGGAACTGCCAGGAATTCAAGCCTGTTTCAGAAGATGACATGGAACAAAGGATATCATTGCTGATGTCAGATGGATGCTGGCTGAAAGCATAGAATACCAAAAAGATGTTTAAACCTGTGTTTTATTGACTATGCAAAGGCATTTGACTGTGTGGATCATAACAAATTATGGATAACATTATGAAAAATGAGAATTTCAGAACACTTAATTGTGCTGATGAGGAGCCTGTACATAGATCAAGAGGCAGTCATTCAAACAGAACAAGGGGATACTGAGTGGTTTAAAATCAGGACAGGTGTGCGTCAGGGTTGTATCCTTTCACCATACTTATTCAGTCTGTATGCTGAACAAATAATACAAGAAGCAAGACTATATGAAGAACAATGGGGCATCAGGATTGTAGGAAGACTCATTAACAACTTGCAATATGCATATGACACAATCTTGCTTGCTGAAAGTGAAGAGGACTTGAATTACTTACTCATGAAGATCATAGACCATAGCCTTCAGTATGGACTGCACCTCAAAAAAAAAAAAAAATCCTCACAACTGGACCGATAAGCAACATTATGATAAATGGAGAAAAGATTGAAGTTGTCAAGAATTTCATTTCATTTAGAACCACAATCTACGCCCATGGAAGCAGGAGCCAAGAAATCAAACAACGCATTATTGTTGTTGTTGTTAGCTGCCGTCGAGTTGGTTCCAACTCATAGCGACCCTATGCACAACAGGATGAAACACTGCCCTGTCCTGAGCCATCCTTACAATCTTTGTTATGCTTGAACTCCTTGTTACAGCCACTGTGTCAATCCACCTCATTGAAATCTTCCTCTTTTCCGCTGACCCTGTACTCTGCCAAGCATGATATCCTTCTCCAGATACTGATCCCTCCTGACAACATGTCCAAAGTATGTAAGACACAGTCTCGCCATCCTTGCTTCTAAGGAGCATTCTGGTTGTACTTCTTCCAAGACAGATTTGTTCGTTCTTATGGCAGTCCATGGTATATTCAATATTCTTCGCCAACACCACAATTCAAAGGCATCAATTCTCCTTCGGTCTTCCTTATTCATTGTCCAGCTTTCACACGCATACGATGTGATTGAAAATACCATGGCTTGGGTCAGGCACAACTTAGCCTTCAAGGGGACATCTTTGCTCTTCAACACTTTGAAGAGGTCCTTTGCGACAGATTTACCCAATGCAATGCGTCCTTTGATTTCTTGACTGCTGCTTCCATGGTTGTTGATTGTGGATCCAAGTAAAATGAAATCCTTGACAACTTCAATCTTTTCTCCATTTATCATGATGTTGCTCATTGGTCCTGTTGTGAGGATTTTTGTTTTCTTTATGTTGAGGTGCAATCCATACTGAAGGCTGTGGTCTTTGATCTTCATTAGTAAGTGCTTCAAGTCCTCTTCATTTTCAGCAAGCAAGGTTGTCATCTGCGTAACACAGGTTGTTAATGAGTCTTCCTCCAATCCTGATGCCCCGTTCTTCATATAGTCCAGCTTCTCAGATTATTTGTTCACCATACAGATTGAATAGGTATGGTGAAAGAATACAACCTTGATGTACACCTTTCCTGACTTTAAACCATGAAATATCCCCTTGTTCTGTCCAAACAACTGCCTCTTGATCTACGTAAAGGTTTCTCATGAGCACAATTAAGTGTTCTGGAATTCTTATTCTTCGCAATGTTATCCATAATTTGTTATGATCCACACAATCAAATGTCTTTGCACAGTCAATAAAACACAGGTAAACATTCTTCTGGTATTCTCTGCTTTCAGCCAGGATCCATCTGACATCAGCAATGATATCCCTGATTCCACGTCCTCTTCTGAAACAGGCCTGAATTTCTGATAGTTCCCTGTCTATATACTGCTGCAGCTGTTTTTGAATGATCTTCAGCAAACTTTTGCTTGTGTGTGATATTAATGATATTGTTCTATAATTTCCACATTCAGTTGGATCACCTTTCTTAGGAATAAGCATAAATATGGATCTCTTCCAGTCACTTGGCCAGGAAGCTGTCTTCCATATTTCTTGTCATAGACGAATGAGCACCTCCAGCACTGCATCCATTTGTTGAAATATCTCAATTGATATTCTGTCAATTCCTGGAGGCTTGTTTTTTGCCAATGCCTTCAGAGCAGCCTGGACTTCTTCCTTCAGCACCATCAGCTCCTGATCATATGCTACCTCTTGAAATGTTTGAACATCGACTAATTCTTTTTGGTATAAAGACTCTGTGTATTCCTTCCATCTTCAGACCCTCACGTGTCTGTCAGTTTGTTGTACTGTGGGGGCTTGCACATTGCTGTGATGCTGGAAGCTACACCACCGGTAGTCAGATACCAGCAGTGTCACTCATGGAGGACAGGTTTCAGCTGAGCTTCCAGACTAAGACAGACTAGGAAGAAGGACCCGGCAGTCTACTTTTGAAAAGTATTAGACAGTGAAAATCTTATGAATAGCAGGGGAACAACGCATTGCTTTAGGTAAATCTGCTGCAAAAGATCTCTTTAAAGTGTTAAAAAGCAAAGACGTCACTTGAGGACTAAGGTGCGCTTTACGCAAGCCATGGTGTTTTCAATCACCTCATATGTGTATGAAAGGTGAACAAGGAAGACCGAAGAAGAATTGATGCCTTTAAATTGTGGTGTTGATGAAGAATATTGAATACACAATGGACTGCCAGAAGAATGAACAAATCTGTCTTGGAAGGAGTACAGCCAAAATGCTCCTTAGAAGCAAAGATGGCGAGACTTCATCTCACATACTTTGGATGTGTTATCATGAGGGACCAGTCCCTGGAGAAGGACATCATACTTGGTAAGAGGTCAGAGGAAAACTCTCAACGAGATGAACTGGTACAGTGGCTGCCACAATGGGCTCAAGCAGGGCAACAATTGTGAGGATGGTGCAGGACTGGGCAGCCTTTGATTCTGTTGTACATAGGGTTGCTATGAGTCGGCACCTAACAACACCAACAGTATTTCATTATGGAGACCTGGTTGCACAGTGGTTCAGCAGCCAGCTGCTAATCAGATGTTGGAGGTTCAAACCCACCAGCCACTCTGTGGGAAAACATATGGTAGTCTGCTTCCAGAAAGATTACAGCCTTGGAAACCCTATAGGGCAGTTCTTTACACTATAGGGTTGCAGTGAGTTGGAACTGACTTGTCGGCAAGGTTAACTGCAATGAGTTCTTATTCCGTTGTACGTATGTATCATATTTTGTTTACCCATTCACCTGTTTATGGAGATTTGGGTTATTTCCACCTTTTGGTTATTGTGAGAAGTGCTGTAGTGAATGTTAGTGTATGTGTATCTGTTCTCATTCCTGCTTTCAATTCTTTGCAGTATATATCTAGGAGTGGAATTGCTGGATCATATAGTAATTCTGGAAACCGTGGTGGCTTAGTGGTTAAGAGCTACGGCTACTAACCAAAAGGTTGGCAATTTGAATCCACCAGGTGCTCCTTGGAAACTAAATGGGGCAGTTCTACTCTGTCCTATAGGGTTGCATTGAGTCAGAATCTATTCAATGGCAACAGGGTTTTTTTTTTTTTTAATGGTAATTCTGTGTTTAAGTTTATGAGGAACTTAACCAAACTATTTTCTCCACTGGCTGTACATTTTGCACTCCCATTAACAGTGGGTGAGGTTTCCAACTTCCCCACATCCTTGACAACTCTTATGGGTTTCCTTTTATTTATTTATTTTTTAATCATAGGAATCGTGGTGGGTGTGAAGTGGTATCTCATTGTGGTTTTGATTTGTATCTCTCTAATGACTAATTGAAGCCCTGGCAGCACAGCGGTTAAGAACTCAGGCTGCTAACCAAAAGGTCAACAGTTCAAATCCTCCATCCACTTCTTGGAAACACTATGGGGCAGTTCTACTCTGTCCTATAG
The DNA here is from genome assembly GCF_024166365.1 of Elephas maximus indicus. Lineage (NCBI taxonomy): Eukaryota > Metazoa > Chordata > Mammalia > Proboscidea > Elephantidae > Elephas > Elephas maximus. The sequence goes on along the minus strand of NC_064846.1, from coordinate 58,238,946 downwards.
GGTCACAGAATCAACTCGATGCCAATGGATTTTGATTTTTAGAATGACTAATGACATTGAGCTTCTTTTAGTGGGCTATTTGGCAGTTTGTATATCTTCTCTGGTGAAATGTCTATTCAAGACTTTTCCTTTTTTTTATTGCTGTCAACTTGTAGGAGCTCTTTATATATTCTGGCTATGAAATCCTTACCCAACACATGGTTCTCAAACATTTTCCACCAATCTATAGGTGTCTCTTCACTTTGTTGATATAGTCCTTTGATGAACAAAAGTTACTAATTTTGATGAAATCCTATTTTGTCTTTTGTTGTTCATGCTTTTGGTGTCATGTCTAAGAATCCATTATTAAATACTAAGTCCTGAAACATTACCCCTATGTTTTCTTCTAAAACTTTTTTATGGTTTCATTTATTGCATATAGGTCCTTGATCTATTTTGAGTTACTTTTTGTATATGGTGTGAGGTATGGGGCCAGTATCGTTTTTCTTTCTTTCTTTCTTTTTGTTGTTTTATTTTGCATGTGGAAATCTAGTTGTCTTAGCACCATTTGTTGAAGAGACTATATTCTCCTTCATTGAATGGACTTGGCACCCTTGTCAAAAGTCATTTGACCATAGATGTGTGAGTTTATTTCTGGACACTTGATTCTATTCTATTGGTCAATATATCTATTATTATACCAGTACCAGACTGCTTTGATTACTTTAGCTCTGGGGAAATTCCTCAGTCTGATAAAGGGCACTTATGGAAAACACAGTTAACGTCATACTCGATGGAGAAAGACTGAGAGCTTTCCCATTAAGATCAGGAACAAGTCAAGGATGCTTGCTATTACCACTGGTATTCAATATTGTACTGGAAGGCCTATCCACAGCAATTAGGTAAGAAAAAGAAACAAAAGTTATCCAAAATGGGATATGACATGATCTTATATATAATCTTGAAGAATCCGCAAGAAAGCTATTAGAGCTAATAAATAAACTTAGCGGAGTAGCAGGATACAAAGTCAACAATGAGCAGTCTGAAAAGGAAGTTAAGGAAACAATTCTACTTGCAATAGCATTTAAAAAATAAAATACCTAGAAATAAATTTAACCAAGAATGTGAAAGACTTGTACACCGAAAACTGTAAATTATTACTGAAAGAAATTCAAAAAGACCTGAATAAATAGAAGGACATTCCACGTTCATGGATTGGAAGACTTAATATTGTTAAAATGTCAATACTACCCAAAGCAATCTGTAGAATCAGTGTAATCCCATCAAAATTCCAACAGCCTTCTTTGCAGAAATGGAAAACTCAGTCCTCAATCTTATATGGAAATACATGGGGCCCCAAAGAGCCAAGGCAATCTTGAAAAAAAAAGAACAAAGCAGAAGGACTCACACTTCCCAATTTCAAAGCAACTATAAAGCTATCATAATCACATAACTTTTTAAAGAAATATTTTAGAGATCACAACAAACCAGACACTGTATCTAGATAATTTTGCAATAATATTTTCGGTCTTCTTCACTGACCTCAATTCTTACTTGTTGAATAGAGATTTATTCTAACAGAACTTCAAGCAAGCATCCCTACTAATACCATAATATTTCAAAACTAATACAAAACCTTTCAAAAACATTTTTCCTGTTAGAATTTCAATAAAGTCATCTAGTAGCAGAAGTCCCCTCTGTATCTAGAGTTACCAGGAACTATAAAAAAAAAAAATCCAATACGTTTGTTGTTTGTTTATTTGTTTTTTGGTTGTTTGGGTTTCTGTTTTTTTTTTTTTTTTTTTTTTTGCATTATATAATAGTAGTTCTGGAAGTATAGACAGAATTCTTACTGCCCCCTTTCCTTTGTCTTGATTCATTCTCATTCATTGTTTGAAATTATTGTTGAACTGAAAAAGAAGAAAAGCGCATTTCTCTTTTCCAGAAAATAAATAAACAGGAACAGGAATAAAGATTCCAGGTTAAATAATACTAAATTTCTCTGATGAACTTGGCTGAAGTTGTTTGGCCTTGGTTATTAAAACTCATTTCACAGAATTAAAGCAACTCAAAATTTTAATATGATTATGATTTTTTAAAAATGGTCATATTTGTTACCAAAGAAAAATATCCAGAACATTACACCTTTTTACTTTAGTTAAATAAAACAATGCCTGTTGTATTTGATGATGGTAGCTTTCCTCCTAATAGAGTGTGACAAAAATATTGCCCAAATATGCATGATTAACTCATTGAATTGGAGATGGTTCACCTCCAGATGGCTTCACAAGTAACTGTTCCAATTAGCTTGGTAAATAGAATACTATATAATCTTCAGTTTTCTTATGGAGCTGAAAATATAGTCTGAGAAAGAATCACAGAAATCCCTTCTTGAAAATATATAGCATAGGTCTTATAAAAATGATGTTTTACTAAGTGTATATATTATGTGCTCATAAAATATGTACAGTCCTCTCCTATACTGTCATCTTCTGGTTATGCCCAATTAAACTATCAGTTATTTGAAAAAAAAGGGATCATGTCTGTTGTTACTATAAAACATGTCCACAAATGCCTTAGCATTCCACCTTTTGAAACTGGGTGGGCCTTCGTGACTACCTTAACAAACGTAATGTGTCGGAGGTTGACTTATAAGGCTGAGCTTCTGCTGGTTTCTTTTGAGAAAACTCACTCTGGGAGTCTTTAGTCTTTAGTAAGAAATTTGGCTAAACTTAGGCAATCATGTGGAGAGACCATGTGGAGAGACTACACAGAAAAAGAGAGGGACGTCTGGGGTGCCCCAGCTGTTCCAACCCCCAGCTATTAAATCTCCCCAGCTCAACACAGGACATAGAGTGAAGAAGTCTTTGAGATAACCCCAGCCCCAGCCACTATTTGACTACAACCTCATAAGAGACCTGAGAAAGAATGGCTAGCTGAGTCCAGTCAACCACTACATTCATGAACAAAATAAATGACCGTTATTGTTCTAAGCCACTGTTTGGGGGATAATTTGCTACACAGACAGAACAATATCTTACATTTCTTTGATGTTCTCAAAGGTGCTTGTAGACATTTAATAAGTTGATCACTAATCAACCATTAAACATTACTCAGTAAATCAAGTTTCTTAACTAAATGTGCAAAAGACATCCATCTAAACTCAAAATAATTAACTCCTTTTTTACCTCAATTTACCATCATCGACTAAATATATAAGGAGCCTTGGTGGTATAATGGTTAAGCACTTGGCTGCTAACCAAAAGGTCGGTGGTTCAAACCCACCAACTATTCTGAAGGAGAAAGATGTGGCAGTCTGCTTCCATAAAGATTACTGCCTTGGAAATCCTATGGTGCAGTTCTACTCTGTCGCACAGGGTCACTATGAGTCATAATCAACTGGACATCAGTGGGTTTGGGTCTGAGTACTAAATATACTCAAAAGCCCCAGAGATCAGTGGATTCCCAGTCTGTATTAATACATCTACCCACCAAATCAAGACTAACATCGAATGAGTGTTCTGGAGTCTCACTCAATCTGGCCCCTGCACTGAGTACATACGGGGTATACATGTGGCATGGTAAGGAAAAATATATGAAGTTGATATTCTGTCCTTAAATGTTCTTTGTCTCACCTTCCCAAATAAGGGAGAAAAGAGTATCCACGTTTCTTACAAAGGTGTTGTAATTGCGTCTCTTCCCTGCCATTATTCTAATTCAACTTTCCATTCTCTCTCTTACAGTACTCTCTCTTAAATGATCACTGCTTTCTCTTTTTTGCCTACACTACATTCTCTACTCAGTAAAAAGACTGATGTTTTTGAAACATAAATTTATGCCACCCATTTGATTAAAATACTTCAAAGTCTTCTGTTTGTATTTAGAACAAAATTAAATTTTTTTTATGTTTATCTGGGCCACGCAGCCATACATGACCTAGGCTATCTACCCCTCACTCCCTTGGGCTAGTCACAGTGGCCTTGTTTCAGGCCTTAGATCATGACAAGTTTTCCCACCTCAGAAACTTCACAATGCTGTTTTCTCTGCCTGGAATACCCCTAGCCTAGTCCATCTTCCTTTACAGAAAACTCTTAATAGTAGGCTCCTTCTGACCTTTCAGGTCTCAGCTAAATTATGAATTCCAAAATGGCATTTGCTGGTCACTCTATGTAAAGTAGAACCACAATCTCCATCAGTATTATTTTCAGAGCATGCTCAGTAACCCTTAATAGTACTTATCATAGTTTATAATTACGTATTTATTTGTGAAACAATTTTTAAAATATATTTCTCATTTACTGGAATGTAAGTCTCCCCAGGCCAGAAATAGTACCTGTTCTATTCACTTTATACTCAGCTCCCAGTGCATTGCCTGGTATCTATAAATAAATATGTGTTGAATGAATAGCCACTGATACATTTTTAAATTCTCCTTTAGAAATTATTAAATGGATGACAACAAAAGAAGATCATGAGTTAGACAGCATTTCAAACTTTGTGTCTTTTCATCTGGGAAACAGTGAAAAATAACTAGAAAAGGCAAAAACACAAAAGAGAATACCACCCAGGATACTGTGAGATGTCAGGATGAGTAGATTCTGTGGTGTAGTGAATTACTATTATGTGCCTCTTCTAGTCAGTCTTGTGACTTGCACAAAATGATTGGGTGGGACTATGCAAATAAGGTCCACATGGCCCACCAAAAGGATTGGACAGTTTTCCTAATGTAAATAAGTTTCACGGAAGGCTTATGGGGGATTGGTCAGTTTTGCCATCCCCCTAGCTTAAAGGTATCCAATCCCAGAGCCAGAAGGGGGATCTCACTATCATCAAGAGGATGAGCCAGGAGCAGAGCATATCCTTTGAACCCAGGGTCTCCGCACTGAGAACCTACTAGACCCAGGAGACAGAGAGAGACAGCTGTAACACTGGAGATGGTGTGAGACGGCAAGAAGTGGTGGTAAGCATGGCAGAGTCCAGCAGCAGCGAAACAGTAGCAGCAGAACCAGGAGACAAGAACAAGACAGTGCAGTGGGCTTCCCAGCCCACAGAGTGAGGCAGCTACAGTGGGCATGCCGACCCATAGAGCAAAAGAGCTGAGCTCCTTTGGACAGGAGGTTTATTGGCAGAGTGGGGTGCCTCTGGGCACTTATTGGCAGAGCTAAAGAGCTTTGTAACACTTGCCTGAGCAGGGCAGAGTCCAGCCTGGGAGCAGGGGCCCAGGCCAAGAGCAGGGGCCCAGCAGTAGCTGCTGAGAAGAAGCTCTCCTGATTGAAAAACTGTATCCTGAGTTGTTGTTCCTGTTACTTCCAAGTTGACTCTGATCTTGAATTGTAGCCTGTCACTTCCCTAATAAACTCCATAACTGTGGATATGGTCTGTGAGTTCTGTGTGGCCATTGCAATGAATTATCAAACACATCAGAGAAGTAGAGAGTGCCATAGGAGGTACAGCTGCTGTCAGGATTGGTAAAAAGTTGAAGAGTGAAAGTATGTCTAACCTCCATTTCACAGCTTTGAACTGCTGCTGATGGTGATTCTCTCTCCTCCCCCTGAAGTTAGAGGATGTTTGGTGCCACCATACCATTTTTACAGGTCCACATTGGACTATCCTACACAGTGTACCTACCCCTATAATGTAAGCCCTCCCTACAGCTTGACTCTTGGAGGCACATTTACCTACTCCTTGTTTTCTTCACCTCTATCCTATGAAACTGACTTTGTATTTTTTTTTTCCATTTCCAGAAAATTCAAATCAAGATGACCTAGAAAAGAGATGTAGAGTTAAAAGTGAAGAAGGAAAGCCTTGGACAGATTTAAGACCAGAAATTTGGCAAATTGCTATATAGATTTAAGCTTACAATATAGAGCAGTAATTTTCATTTGGTCCTTAACATACAATTCTTAGCATTGTCATTTATTGTTTTATTCCTTCTGAATCCAGGTATACTGCAAGCTTTTTCTTGCAGATTGGGGCCTATTCACCTTTGCCTTCATCATTCTGCCTAGTCCAGTGCCTTACATATAAACGTAAAAACAAATGTTTAAGTAAAGAGAATGTATTCATCAAACAGTTTCATGTACTCTCCAGGCTTTGCCTTTCTTGCTTTCTTCCCCCGAACTTGGAACACACTTAAAGTTGACTATTCTATTGGTGTGACAGGACAGACATCTCACTACTACCCAAGAACCTAATAACCACTTGCCTTTGGATAGATAGAGACTCATCACATGGGATGGAGGGACTTTCCCTTGGCCCTATGAATGAAGATACCCTGCCTTGCAATCTTGTAATTTGCCTCAAGAACATAAAGTTCCATTAAGATGGGTCAGCTTAAAACCAAACCTAACAAATTAAAACTCCATTCCAGAGCTCTCATTGGTTTCACTGCCATCTCGCTTTTAGATCAGCTCTGCTGTAAGGTATAACTTGAAAGCTAAATATTCTCCTCCTTTCTCTCACTTTTAGCCCCCAAAACAACCCCAAATAAAACAGAACCCAGTTTTAGTAAATAAAGATTTTATCATTTAAGTCTAGCCTTCATTTATTTTTAAGCAGTCATGATTTTATTTATTAAAACATCTGAATAAAATATTGAGGGTAAGAAATTTTTTGAAACATAAAAAAATTAATACGCTTCCAACTACAGAAAGTAAGAGAAGAAAGGGTTTCTAAATGTCCCTATTTCAGATAAATACATTAATCAAGATACAAACAGTGAAGTAAATTAAACTCTGTCTTCGTATTTGGACTGTAAGCACTTTAAAGACAAATTCTATGCTTTACAGATGCCTGTATTAACCAAACTATAAAAATATCAGAATATGTTGCCTCATATACACTAAGTGCTTAATGAATGTTCACTAGCTTATTTCTACATCTCTCCTCTGGCATTCACCTCATCTTGGTGCATAGGTGGACTCCTCGTGAGAAGGTCAGAAGATTTCAGTTAAAGGAAGCTGGTAAAGGAGGACCTGCCCTAACATTCTATCAGACACACTGATAAAACTCTCCTGGCCTCCACGGGCACTTCTGTGAAGAAGAATAAAATGAAGCCTATTGTGAAATGCAAAACTTCTCCAAGCAGGAATTACAGTCTGTCCATGAAAAACTCATAATCAAGATGCAAATTCAGTGCCCATAATCAAGATGCAAAAGACAACTACATAGCCCAAATCGGGCTGCCAATTCTCATTATGTTCTTGGCTAATTTCACTTCTAACCAAACATTCATTCAACTAATATTTACCAGGCATTTCCTAAGTGTGATGTTTAAGGTTGTGTGTCAACTTGGCTGGGCCATGATTCTCAATGATTTGGCAGTAGTATGATGTGATTACTTCCATGATGAGATTTGATACAATGTAATTACCTCCATGAGAGGATCTGCTGTGAGTAGCCAATCAGCTGAAATGAAGTTTCCCCAAGGAAACTTGATGCGTACAGACTGCATCAAATATAAGTGGACATTCTGGCAAGGCTCCTAGGCTTTTGGTCACTCTGGATCCTGCAGCTGGCTTCCGTTCATCCAACCTCTGGTTCTTGGGACTTGAGCTAGCAGCTTACCTGCCTTCTTGCCTGTTGATCTTGGGGTTTGTCAGTCTTTGCAGCCTGTGAATAAGAGAGCCTGGCTCTCTGACCTGCCAATCTTGAGCTAGCCAGCCCTGAGGTTACGTGAATCAGGAGAAGCCTCTATCTTGCCCCACAGACTTGGGATGTTCCAGCCTCTACAACCACTTGAGCCATTTCCTAGATATAAATCTCTCTCTATATATACTTTCATGCTTTACTGGTTTCACTTCTCTAGGGGACCCAGCCTAAAACACTAAGTGAAGGCACAAAGCCTGGATTTGGGAGGGCAGATGTATGCAGTAAAAAATATATAAAATGTAACTCTTGCTGTCGTAAAACTTACAATTGAGAAGTTAAAACACGTACACAAATAACTATAATACAAGTTAAAAAGCAATGAGAACTGTAAAATCCTTCAGATTTTAAAGTGCTAGCTGATTTGAGAAGAATAGATATGTGGGATAAAGAAGACTTCCTGGGGGAAGTAGTATTTGAATTGGACCTAGAATAATGAGTAGGTCTTGACTATCTAGAGCATCCCAAAGCATGTTTCACAGTGCTGGGTACATAATGAGTACTGTATTAATTTCCTATTGCTACTGTAACAAATTACCACAAACTTAGTGGTTTATAACAACACAAATTTATTATCTTACAGTACTGGAGGACAGAAGTTGAAATAGGTCACACTGGGCTACAATAAAAGTGCCAGCAGACCTGTGTTCCTTCCGGAGGATCTAAGGGATAATCCATTTCCTTGACTTTTCTAGAGTATAGAGGACACCCACGTTCCTTGGCTTGTGGCCCATTCCTCACATGACTCTAACCTCTTGCTTTCCTCATCACATCTCCTACTGGTGTAATTACATCAGTTTCACCCAGATAATCCAGGATAATCTCCACATCTTAAAGTAGCTATCACTTCTGTAAAGTCCCTTTAGCCATGTAAGTTAATATTCACAGGTTCCAGAAATTAGGACATGGACATCTTTGGGTGTATCATTATTCAGCTCAAGAAAAGTACTTAACTTAGTGTTTATTTATTGATTTTCATGCCTTTAAATACTTCATGTTTACAACCACAAACCTAGGATCTTAGGACACAGTTTCTTTTTTACAAAAAAAACTCAGTAAAAATGGTTTCTACCCAGGTGTCCATACCTTGAAATTCATTTATATTCTTTTAATTCCAAAAATGGCCTGCCTATATGTTGTGAGTCCACACCTGTCTGTCAGTTTGTCGTACTGTTGTGGCTTTCATGTTGCTGTAATGCTACAAGCTATGCCACCAGTATTCAAATACAAGCAAGATCACCCATGGTGGAAACGTTTCAGCTGAGCTTCTGCTAAGACAGACAGTCTAGGATGAAGGACCTGGTGATCTACTTCTGAAAAAGATTATCCAGTGAAAACCTTAAGAATAGCAGCACAACATTGTCTGAAATAGTGCCAAAAGATGAGCCCCTCAGGCTGGAAGGTATTCAAAAGACTACTCAAAGTAGAGTCAACCTTAATGAAGTGGATGGAGTCAGGCTTTCAGAATCTTTCTTAGCTAATGTGGCATGAATCAAAATGAGAAGAAACAGCTGCAAACATCCATTAATAATAGGAATGTGAAATGTACAAAGTTTAATCTAGGAAAATCAAGAAATTGTCAAAAATGAAATGGAACACAAAAACAACAATATCCTAGTCATAAGTGAGCTGAAATGGACTGTACTGAACATTTTGAATCAAACAAACATATGGTCTACTCTGCCAGGAATGACAAATTGAAGAGGAATGGCGTTGCATTCTTCGTCAAAAATAACATTTCAAGATCTGTCCTGAAATACAATGCTGTCAGTGATAGGGTAATATTTACACGCCTACAAAGATAACCAGTTGACCCGACTATTATTCAAATTTATGCACCTCACTGTAAGGCCAAAGATGAAGAAATTAAAGATTTTTACCAACTTCTGCATTCTGAAATTGATCAAACATGCAATCAGGATGCACTGATAATTACTGCTGACTGGAATGCAAAACTTGGAAACAAAGAAGAAGGATTGGTAGTTAGAAAATATGCCCTGGAGGTAGAAATGATGCCAGAGATCACATGATAGAATTTGCAAGACCAGCGACTTCTTCACTGCAAATACCTTTTTTCACCAAACATAAAGAGCATCTATACACGTGGAACTCACCAGAAGGAATACACAGGGATCAAACCAACTACATCTGTTTAAAGAGACAAAGTAAAAGCTCAATATCATCAGTGAGAATAAGGCCAGGGGCCAACTGCAGGACAGACTATTAATGCCAGTTAAAGTTGAAGCTGAAGAAAATTAGAACAAGTCCATGAGAGCAAAAATATAACCTTGAATATATCCCACCTGGATTTAGAGACCATCTCAAGAGTAAATTTGACTCAATGACCAAAGACCAGACAAGCTGTGGGATGCCATCAAGGAAATCATACAAGAAGAAAGCAAGAGGTCATTAAAAAGACAAGAAAGAAAGAAAAGACCAAAATGGATGTCAGAAGAGACTCTGAAACTTGCTCTTGAATGTAGAGTAGCAAAAGCAAAAGCAAGAAATGGTAAAGTACAAGAGCTGAATAGAAGAGTTCAAAGGGAAGCTCAAGAAGACAAAGCATTATACTGACTTGTGCAAATAGCTGGAGATAGAACTCCAAAAGGGAAGAACACGCTCAGCATTTCTCAAGCGGAAAGAACTGAAGAAAAAATTCAAGCCTTGAGTTGCAATAGTGAAGGATTCTATGGTGAAAATATTGAATGATGCAGGAAGCACCAAAAGAGGATGGAAGGAATACACAGAGTCATTATACCTAAAAGAATTGGTTGACATTCAACCATTGCAAGAGGCAGCATATGATCAGGAACCGATGGTACCGGAGGAAGAAATCCAAGCTGTACTGAAGATAGAGGTGAAAAACAAAGCTCCAGGAATTGACAGAATGCCATTTGAGATGTTTCAACAAACAGATGCAGCACTAGAATGTTCACTCGTTTATGCCAAGAAATTTGGAAGACAACTACTTAGCCAATTGACTAGAAGAGATTCATATTTATGCCTATTCCCAAGAAAGGTGGTACAACAAAATGCCGAAATTACGGAACATCATTAATATCACATAGAAGTAAAATTTTGCTGAAGATCATTCAAAAATGATTGCAGCAGTACATCAATAGGGAACTGCCAAAAGTTCAAGCCAGATTCAGAAGAGGGTATAAAACCAAAAACCCACTGCCATCGAGTCGATTCCGACTCATAGCGACACTACAGGACAGAGTAGAACTGCCTCATAGAGTTTCCAAGGACCGCCTGGCAGATTTGAACTGCCGACCTCTTGGTTAGCAGCCATAGCTCTTAACCACCAGGGTTTCCAAAGAGGACATGGAATGAGGGATATCATTGCTGACGTCAGATGGATCCTGGCTGAAAGCAGAGACTACCAGAAAGATGTTTGCTTGTGTTTTATATTGACTATGTGAAGGCATTCAACTGTGTGGATCATGACAAATTATGGATATACTGCAAAGGATGGAAATTCCAGATCACTTAGTTGTGCTCCTGAGGAACTTCTTCATAGACCAAGAGGCAGTTGTTGGAACAGAAGAAAGGGATACAGTGTGGTTTAAAGTCAGGAAAGGTGTGCGGCAGGATTGTATCCTTTCACCATACTTATTCAGTCTGTATGCTGAGCAGATAATCTGAAAAGCTGGACAATATGAAGAAGAATGGGGCATCGGGGTTGGAGGAAGAGTCATTAACCTGCAATATGCAGGTGACACAACCTTCCTTGCTGAAAGTGAAGAGAACTTGAAACATTTACTGATGAAGATCAAAGACTACAGCCTTCAGTATGGATTACACCTCAACTTAAAAAAAACAAAAATCCTCACAAACGGACCAATAAGCAACAACACGATAAACAGAGAAGACTGAAGTTGTCAAGGATTTCATTTTACTTGGATCCACAATCAATGGCCATGGAAGCAGTAGTCAAGAAATCGAAAGACACATTGCTGCAAAAGACCTCTTTAAAGTGATCAAAACCAAAGATGCCCTTTAAGGACTAAAGAGTGCCTGGCCAAGCCATGCTGTTTTCTATCACCTCATGGGCATGTGAAAGCTGGACAATGAATAAGGAAGACCAAAGAAGAATTGATGCCTTTGAATTATGCTGTTGGCCAAGAATATTGAATGTACCATGGACTGCAAGAAGAACAAATGAATCTATCTTAGAAGAAGTATAGCCAGAATGCTCCTTAGAAGCAAGGATTGTGAGACTCTGTCTCACATACTTTGGACATGTTATTAGGAGGGATTGGTCCCTGGAGAAGGACATCATGCTTGGTAAAGTAGAGGGTCAGGGAAAAAGAGAAAGACCCTCAACAAGATAATGGAATGACACAGTGGCTGCAACAAGGGTCTCAAGCATAGCAAAGACTGTGAGGATGGCACAGGATGGGGCAGTGTTTCGTTTTGTTGCACATAGGGTCACTATGAGTTGGAACTGACTTGACAGTACCTAACAACAACAACATAAGGTATGATCAGACTGTACCTGCTCACAAGAATCTCCCTAGCCACCTGCCACATCCCCTCTTGCCAAACTTGCCTTGAAACCATCAAAATTAAAGTGCTTGTTTTGGAGGATAAACCTAGGTCCTTTCATTTTCTGCAGGCACTACTCTTAAAATGCACAAAGATTACTTGGGTGGAGGTATGATGGCAGGAGGTAATCTCAGTGGTGCTGATCTTCAAACATGCCAAAGTATGACTGATGAATGAGTAAATGTATGGAGTGTGTCACCACAGTTACCCATTTTGGGGGGTTCTTTTGAATGGAAGAAAGAGGCACCTGGGAGCAGAGAAAAAAAGAGGGTGGGTGAGATGTATGGCATATTGGTTCCCATGACTAGCAGTATGGATGAGTCCAAGATCTGTATGGGAGAAGGGAGTAGGAGGGGTTGCAGGCAGAAACTGAGGAGCTTTTTGTATGCAGGGGCTCTTTGAGACATGTCGACCCAAGCAGTGATGCATTGGTGTTATAGTGACAATGTAGAACTCACAAAGAGAAAAAAATAAATCTCCACTTTTTTCCAAGTACAGAGAATGGCTTTGGCTCAATGAAGACTTCAGGACATTCCATATTACTTTGTTTTCAAACTAAGCAGTTCACATTTGGGATATAGAAGGGAGCAGAGTAAGGGAGAGTGGAGAAGTGGTGGCTAGAAGTCCTGCATTAATTCAGTGAAGTACAAGTCAATGGAATTTGAGTTTTATGTTATGTGACAACCCCCCTACCCCCGCCATTTATATCCACAAACTAGTGAGTCCTGGAGAAACACGAGTAATTTCTTTCCTCCATAACTCTCCCAACAGCATGAATTACTTGATTAGATTGGTTAGTCATCATTTTGGGAACCAGAAAGTCTAGGCCCTGAGTGAGAAGGACAAAGGACAGGTGAGGGATGATAGGGGCAAGCCTAATGTGAAAAGTAAGAAGACATAAGATGACAAAAAAAAAAAAAACTCAGCTACAGAACTGGATGTGTCTGGGGCCCAGGGAAAACCAGCACAGCCTAGCTAGCCAAAAGGCTGCTCTGAGCTTTCCTACCCATCCTTTTTTTTTTTCTAGCACCTCTCTTATTAGAATCATCTGAAGTGCATGGTAAATCAGATTCTCAATCTCCATCCCAGAGTTGATGTTCAGAATCCATGTTGGAGGAAAAGGGAAAGTAAGACCTGGGAGTCTACATGTTAACAAAGTCTTCAGGTACAACAAATTTATAGAACCACTGAATGAGCGCATCCCCCTGGCCTCAGCTCCCCCCCCCCGACTGTTCTAAGACAAAAGACAGCAAGAAATCATATACCCACTTTGGATGTATTTATATTAAAGATACTTGAGGAGATGTCTATTCTCTTTTTTCTAAGCTATATAGAAGTTCACTAATAGAGGTTTTATTGTTCTGAAAACATTTTTTGATGGCCCAAGCAGGAAAGACCCACTGACTGAGTCACAATGGTCATGATGGAATACCCAGAACCAAGAAAGTTTCCTTGTTTTTGAATGACAATTTTGATGAATACAGAATTTACCATAAAATAATAATACAAACACTTACTTGAATTATTCTTTAAGCCTTCTTTAACAGAAGCTTGGCCATTTAATGGATGACTGTTCGCTGGAAATGTTAAATACCCAAATTTTTTAGGGATTACTGGACACTAAGTTTTAGTTAACAGTCTTCCCTGGGGATCCATCAGTTAGAGTGGATTCCTGTAGGCTTCAAGTGATAAGTGGAGTATTGACGTGAGTTTGCATCACGGTCCATTTAGTGAAATCTTAATGCTATCTTGAGTTTATTTCTCCAGTTCCTGAGTGAAAAAGATGCCCTTAATAACTGGCAGAATTTTCATTTATATTCCATGACCAATGCAATAAGAAGTATTTCAAAAGAAGTAAAAATTAAATTTTATTGTTTTGTTTTTTTATTTGATGATCAAATTAGCAAACCCCCAGTGATAGGATTGCAATTGTCACAAAGGGATATATAGCATGAAAAGAATATAGGTCCTCTCTATCCAAATGGTACAGTGGTTAAGAGATAGGATGCTAACCAAAAGGTCGGCAGTTCAAATCCACCAGCTTCTCCTTGGAAGCCCTATGGGGGCAGTTCTACTCTGTTCTATAGGGTTGCTATGAGTCAGAATCAACTCAATGGCAATACGTTTGGTTTGGTTTGCTATCCAAAGGAAATGGCAGTGCATATACATTGAACAAATATGGAAGAGCAACTCCATCAAACACTTTAGTTTCCCCCTTCCATTATTTTCTGAATTTCCTTCTATTTTATTATTTTGGCCTGCCAGGAGGAGCCAAGGTAGGGTATAGTACTCATTCAATACTCATTGATTGAGAAGACACAATATTACCCACTATGTTAAGCTCTGGGGTTGCAGAGATGAACAACATTCAGTTCCACTCCCAAGCAGTTCACTATCTAGCAGTGGAGACAGACATAAAGACAGATAATCATAATAATAGATACATCATTACAAGTGGTGCCACAGTGATCAAACCAGCCTGACTTGTGGGGACACAAGGGAGATATTCAAGTTAAGTCTTTCATGCTGAGTTGGAGAATTCTAGGTAGACTAGCAGAAGGAAGAGCATTCCAGGCAGAAAAGGAAAATGTGCAGACACACAGGGGCATGTGACAACTTTCCAGGAACTGCAGGTAGTTTGGCATTGCTGGAATATCAAATGCAACAGGGGTGGTGGCTACAGAAGATTGACAGGCAAGGAATGGATTAAAAGGGACATTGTGTGCCGTGTCAGTCAGAGTCTAGGCAGCTAACAGATGGCACACTCAAAATGGGCAATTCGAGGATAATTCAAGAAAGGAACTACATACAAAGGCGTTGTGCAGGGTGTAAGAAAGGTAACAAGAGGTATAATTCTCTGGGGAAGTAACAGTAGGTGATTACTACCCCTTTGTTTTGTAGGAGAAATATACAGAGAAGATCTAACATGAGTTGCAGCATTCAGCAAAGAGATACAGCCAATCCACAGCAACCTGACAGGGAAGGAGTCTGAGGAATAAATAACCCAACTGCAGTTACAGCACCCTCTCCAATATCCTGCTGAGGCCTCGCATTGGCCAAAACCAGCTGGAAGCCAGAGGTCAAGGGAGTCGATTCATGCAGTCTACTTGGAGTCAGCTTTCCCAGAAACAGAGCTGTAGAGAAAGAGTGAGGGTAAATCTGCAGGAGCAAATAGAAATTTTCCCATTCCTAAAATAAATAAATAAATAATTTTTTTTTTTATGCCATGCTAAGAACTTTAATCTTTATTTAGAAGATAGTTGTTAGGTGTCATTGAGTCAATTTCGTCTCACAGCGACCCCTATGTACAACAGAACAAAACACTGCCTTGTTCTGTGCCATCGTCACAATCATTGCTATGTTCGAGCCCATTATTGCAACCGCTGTGTCAATCCATCTCATTGAGAGTCTTCCTTCTTTTTGCTGACCCTGTACTTTACCAAGCATGATGTCCTTCTCCAGGGACTGGCCCTTCCTGAAAACACATCAAAAGTACTTGAGACAAAGTCTCACCGATCTTGCTTCTAAAGAGCATCCTGGTTGTGCTTCTTCCAAGGCAGATTTTTTCATTCTTCTAGCAGTACATGGTATATTCAATAATCTTCACCAACACCATAATTTAAAGGTATCAATTTTTCTCTGGTCTTCCTTGTTTATTGTCCAGACCCCGCATGCATATTAGTCAATTGAAAATACCATGGCTTGGGTCAGGCGCACCATAGCCCACACAGTGACATTTTTGCTTTTTAACACTTTAAATAGGCCTTTTACAGCAGATTTGCCCAACGCTATTCGTTGTTCGATTTCTTGACTGCTGCTTTCATGAGCATTGATTGTGGATCGAAGTAAAATGAAATCTTTGACAACTTCAATATTTTCTCCGTTTACCATGATGCTGCGTATCGGTCCAGTTGTGAAGATTTTTGTTTCCTTTATGTTGAGGTGTAATCCATACTGAAGGCTGCAGTCTTTGATCTTCATCAATAAGTGCTTCAAGTCTGCTTCACTTTCAGCAAGCTGGGTTGTGTCTCTCATTTGCATCGTGCAGGTTGTTAATGAGTTGCATAGTGCAGATTGTTAATGAGTTGCATAGTGCAGGTTGTTAATGAGTTGCATAGTGCAGGTTGTTAATGAGTTGCATAGTGCAGGTTCTTAATGAGTTGCATAGTGCAGGTTGTTAATGAGTTGCATAGTGCAGGTTGTTAATGAGTTGCATAGTGCAGGTTGTTAATGAGTCTTCCTCCAATTCTGATGCTGCATTCTTCTTTATATAATCTGATTTCCTAAATTATTTGTACAGCATATAGATTGAATAAATATGGTGAAAGAGTTCAACCCTGACACACTCTTTTCCTGATTTTAAACCATGCAGTATCCCCTTGTTCTGTTTGAACGACTGGTCTATGTACAGTTTCCCAGGAGCACAATTAAGTGTTCTGCAATTCCCATTCTTTGCAGTGTTATCCACAACTACTTATGATCCACACAGTTGAATGCCAATGCATAGTCAATGAAACACAAGTAAACATCTTTCTGGTATTCTCTGCTTTTCAGCCAAGACCCATCTGACATCAGCGATGATGTCCCTCATTCCTTGTCCTCTTCCAAATACAGCTTGAATTTTTGGAAGTTCCCTGTTGATGTACTGCTGCAACCGCTTTTGAGTGATCTTCAGCAAAATTTTACTTGCAGGTGACATTAATCATATTGTTCGATAAATTCTGCATTCTTCTGGATCATCTTCCTTTGGAATGGGCACAAATATGGACCTCTTCCAGTCAGTTAGCCAGATAGCTGTCTTCAAATTTCTAGGCATCTATGAGTGAGCACCTCCAGCACTACATTCATTTGTTGAAACATCTCAATTGATATTCGGTCAATTCCTGGAACCTTGTTTATCGCCAATGTCTTCAATGCAGCTTGGACTTCTTCATTCAGTACCTTCAGTATCATGGCTACCTCCTTAAATGGTTGAACCATTCTTTTTGGTATAGTGACTCTGTGTACTCCTTCCATCTTCTTTTGACGCTTCCTGTGTCATTCAGTATTTTGACCTTAGAACATTTCTATATTGCATCTCAAGGCTTGGCTCTTTCATCTTGAGAAATATCAAGCATGCTCTTGCCTTTTGGTTTTCTAACTGCAGATTTTTGCCTATTTCACTGTAATACTTTACTTTGTCTTCTCAAGCTGGCGTTTGAAATCTTCTGTTCAGCTCTTTTACATGAACATTCTTTCAGTACACTTTAGCTACTCTACCTTCAAGAGCAAGTTTCAGTGTCTCTTCTGACATACATTTTGGTCTTTTCTTTCTTTCCTCTCTTTATAATGTCCTTTTGCTTTCTTCTTTTATGATGTCCTTGATGTCATCCCACAAATTGTCTGGTCTTCAGTCATTAGTGTTCAATGCATCAAATCTATTCTTGAGATTGTCTCTAAATTCAGGTGGAAAATACTCAAGGTTGTATTTTGGCTCTTGTGGACTTGTTTTAATTTTCTTCAGCTTGAACTTCAACTTGCATATAAGCAATTGATGATTTGTTCCTCAGTCAGCCCCTGGCCTTGTTCTGACTGATAATATTGAGCTTCTCCATCGTCTCTCTCCACAGATGTAGTCAATTTGATTCCTGTGTATTCCATCTGGCGAGGTCCATGTGTATGGTCGTCGCTTATGTTTTTGAAAAAAAGTATTTGCAATGAAGAAGTCATTGGTTTTTCAAAATTCTATTATGCAATCTTCAGCTTTGTTTCTATCATCCAGTCTATATTTTCCAACTATGGATCTTTTTTTTTATTAACTTTTATTGAGGTTCAAGTGAACGTTTACAAATCAAGTCAGACTGTCACATATAAGTTTATATACACCTTACTCCATACTCCCACTTGCTCTCCCCCTAATGAGTCAGCCCTTCCAGTCTCTCCTTTCATGACAATTATGCCAGCTTCCAACTCTCTCTATCCTCCCATCCCCACTCCAGACAGGAGATGCCAACACAGTCTCAAGTGTCCACCTGATATAATTAGCTCACTCTTCATCAGCATCTCTCTCCTACCCACTGTCCAGTCCCTTTCATGTCTGATGAGTTGTCTTCGGGGATGGTTCCTGTCCTGTGCCAACAGAAGGTTTGGGGACCATGACCGCCGGGATTCCTCTAGTCTCAGTCAGACCACTAAGTATGGTCTTTTTATGAGAATTTGGGGTCTGCATCCAACTGATCTCCTGCTCCCTCAGGGGTTCTCTGTTGTGCTCCCTGTCAGGGCAGTCATCGATTGTGGCCGGGCACCAACTAGTTCTTCTGGTCTCAGGATGATGTAGGTCTCTGGTTCATGTGGCCCTTTCTGTCTCTTGGGCTCTTAGTTATCATGTGACCTTGGTGTTCTTCATTCTCCTTTGATCCAGGTGGGTTGAGACCAATCGATGCATCTTAGATGGCCGCTTGTTAGCATTTAAGACCCCAGACGCCACATTTCAAAGTGGGATGCAGAATGTTTTCATAATAGAATTATTTTGCCAATTGACTTAGAAGTCCCCTTAAACCATGGTCCTCAAACCCCCGCCCTTGCTCCGCCGACCTTTGAAGCATTCAGTTTATCCCGGAAACTTCTTTGCTTTTGGTCCAGTCCAATTGAGCTGACCTTCCATGTATTGAGTATTGTCCTTCCCTTCACCTAAAGCAGTTCTTATCTACTAATTAATCAGTAAAAAACCCTCTCCCACCCTCCCTCCCTCCCCACCTCGTAACCACAAAAGTATGTGTTCTTCTCCGTTTTTTCTATTTCTCAAGATCTTATAATAGTGGTCTTATACAATGTTTGTCCTTTTGCCTCTGACTAATTTCACTCAGCATAATGCCTTCCAGGTTCCTCCATGTTATGAAATGTTTCACAGATTTGTCACTGTTCTTTATCGATGCGTAGTATTCCATTGTGTGAATATACCACAATTTATTTAACCATTCATCCATTGATGGACACCTTGGTGGCTTCCAGTTTTTGCTATTGTAAACAGAGCTGCAATAAATATGGGTGTGCTTATATCTATTTGTGTGAAGGCTCTTATTTCTCTAGGGTGTATTCCGAGGAGTGGGATTTCTGGGTTGTATGGTAGTTCTATTTCTAACTGTTTAAGATAACACCAGATAGATTTCCAAAGTGGTTGTACCATTTTACATTCCCACCAGCAGCGTATATGAGTTCCAATCTCTCCGCAGCCTCTCCAACATTTATTATTTTGTGTTTTTTGGATTAATGCCAGCCTTGTTGGGGTGAGATGGAATCTCATCGTAGTTTTAATTTGCATTTCTCTAATGGCTAATGATCGAGAGCATTTTCTCATGTATCGGTTAGCTGCCTGAATATCTTCTTTAGTGAAATGTGTGTTCATATCCTTTGCCCACTTCTTGATTGGGTTGTTTGTCTTTTTGTGGTTGAGTTTTGACAGAATCATAAAGATTTTAGAGATCAGGCGCTGGTCGGAGATGTCATAGCTGAAAATTCTTTCCCAGTCTGTAGGTGGTCTTTTTACTCTTTTGGTGAAGTCTTTAGATGAGCATAGGTGTTTGATTTTTAGGAGCTCCCAGTTATCTGGTTTCTCTTCATCATTTTTGGTAATGTTTTGTATTCTGTTTATGCCCTGTATTAGGGCTCCTAGGGTTGATCCTATTTTTTCTTCCATGATCTTTATCGTTTTAGTCTTTATGTTTAGGTCTTTGATCCACTTGGAGTTAGTTTTTGTGCATGGTGTGAGGTATGGGTCCTGTTTCATTTTTTTACAAATGGATATCCAGTTATGCCAGCACCATTTGTTAAAAAGACTATCTTTTCCCCAATTAACTGACACTGGGCCTTTGTCAAATATCAGCTGCTCACATGTGGATGGATTTATATCTGGGTTCTCAATTCTGTTCCAATGGTCTATGTGCCTGTTGTTGTACCAGTACCAGGCTGTTTTGACTACTGTGGCTGTATAATAGGTTCTGAAATCAGGTAGAGTGAGGCCTCCCACTTTCTTCTTCTTTTTCAGTAATACTTTACTTACCCGGGGCTTCGTTCCCTTCCATATGAAGTTGGTGATTTGTTTCTCCATCACATTAAAAAAAGTCATTGGAATTTGGATCGGAAGTGCATTATATGTATAGATGGCTTTTGGTAGAATAGACATTTTTACTATGTTAAGTCTTCCTATCCACGAGCAAGGTATGTTTTTCCACTTAAGTATGTCCTTTTTAATTTCTTGTAGTAGAGCTTTGTAGTTTTCTTTGTATAGGTCTTTTACATCCTTGGTAAGATTTATTCCTAAGTGTTTTATCTTCTTGGGAGCTACTGTGAATGGTATTGATTTGGTGATTTCCTCTTCGATGTTCTTTTTGCTGATGTAGAGGAATCCAAGTGATTTTTGTATGTTTATCTTATAATCTGAAACTCTGCCAAACTCTTCTATTAGTTTCAGTAGTTATCTGGAGGATTCCTTAGGGTTTTCTCTGTATAAGATCATGTCATCTGCAAATAGAGATAATTTTACTTCCTCTTTGCCAATCCGGATGCCCTTTATTTCTTTGTCTAGCCTAATTGCTCTGGCTAGGACCTCTAGCACAATGTTGAATAAGAGCGGTGATAAAGGGCATCCTTGTCTGGTTCCCGTTCTCAAGGGAAATGCTTTCAGGCTCTCTCCATTTAGAGTGATGTTGGCTGTTGGCTTTGAATAAAAAAAAATTTATTGCATAGATGCCCTTTATTATGTTGAGGAATTTTCCTTCAATTCCTGTTTTGGTGAGAGTTTTTATCATGAATGTGTGTTGGGCTTTGTCAAATGCCTTTTCTGCATGAATTGATAAGATCATGTGGTTTTTGTCTTTTGTTTTATTTATATGGTGGATTACATTAATGGTTTTTCTAATATTAAACCAGCCTTGCATACCTGGTATAAATCCCACTTGATCATGGTGAATTATTTTTTTGATATGTTGTTGAATTCTATTGGCTAGAATTTTGTTGAGGATTTTTGCATCTATGTTCATGAGGAATATAGGTCTATAATTTTCTTTTTTTGTGATGTCTTTACCTGGTTTTGGTATCAGGGAGATGGTGGCTTCATAGAATGAGTTGGGTAGTATTCCGTCATTTTCTATGCTTTGAAATACCTTTAGTAGTAGTGGTGTTATCTCTTCTCTGAAAGTTTGGTAGAACTCTGCAGTATAGCCATCCGGGCCAGGCCTGTTTTTTGTTGGGAGTTTTTTGATTACCGTTTCAATCTCTTTTTTTGTTATGGGTCTATTTAGTTGTTCTACTTCTGATTGTGTTAGTTTAGGTAGGTAGTGTTTTTCCAGGAATTCATCCATTTCTTCTAGGTTTCCAAATTTGTTAGAGTACAATTTTTCATAATAATCTGATATGATTCTTTTAATTTCAGTTGGGTCTGTTGTGATGTGGTCCTTCTCGTTTCTTATTCGGGTTGTTTCCTTTCCTGTATTTCTTTAGTCAGTCTAGCCAATGCTTTATCGATTTTGTTAATTTTTTTCAAAGAACCAGCTTTTGGCTTTGTTAATTCTTTCAATTGTTTTTCTGTTCTCTAATTCATTTAGTTCAGCTCTAATTTTTATTATTTGTTTTCTTCTGGTGCCTGATGGATTCTTTTGTTGCTCAGTTTCTATTTGTTCAAGTTGTAGGGACAGTTCTCTGATTTTGGCTCTTTCTTCTTTTTGTATGTGTGCATTTATCGACATAAATTGGCCTCTGAGCACTGCTTTTGCTGTGTCCCAGAGGTTTTGATAGGAAGTATTTTCATTCTCGTTGCATTCTATGAATTTCCTTATTCCCTCCTTGATGTCTTCTATCACCCAGTCTTTTTTCAGGAGGGTATTGTTCAGTTTCCAAGTATTTGATTTCTTTTCCCTAGTTTTTCTGTTATTGATTTCTACTTTTATGGCCTTGTGGTCTGAGAAGATGCTTTGTAATATTTCGATGTTTTGGACTCTGCAAAGGTTTGTTTTATGACCTAATATGTGGTCTATTCTAAAGAATGTTCCATGTGCACTAGAAAAAAAAGTATACTTTGCAGCAGTTGGGTGGAGAGTTCTGTATAAGTCAACGAGGTCAAGTTGGTTGATTGTTGTAATTAGGTCTTCCGTGTCTCTATTGAGCTTCTTACTGGATGTCCTGCCCTTCTCCGAAAGTGGTGTGTTGAAGTCTCCTACTATAATTGTGGAGGTGTCTATCTCACTTTTCAGTTCTGTTAAAATTTGATTTATGTATCTTGCAGCCCTGTCTTTGGGTGCATAAATATTTAATATGGTTGTATCTTCCTGATCAATTGTCCCTTTTATCATTATGTAGTGTCCTTCTTCATCCTTTGTGGTGGATTTAACTTTAAAGTCTATTTTGTCAGAAATTAATATTGCTACTCCTCTTCTTTTTTGCTTATTGTTTGCTTGATATTTTTTTTTCCATCCTTTGAGTTTTAGTTTGTTTGTGTCTCTAAGCCTAAGGTGTGTCTCTTGTAGGCAGCATATAGACGGATCGTGTTTCTTTATCCAGTCCGAGACTCTCTGTCTCTTTATTGGTGCATTTAGTCCATTTACATTCAGCGTAATTATAGATAAGTAAGTGATTTTTTTAAGTGTTTAGTGTCATTTTGATGCCCTTTTACGTGTGTTGTTGACAATTTCATTTTCCCACTTACTTTTTTGTGCTGAGACATTTTTCTTTGTAAATTGTGAGATCCTCATTTTCACAGTATTTGACTTTATGTTTGTAGAGTTGTTACATTTTTCTTGGCTTTTATTTTGAGTTATGGAGTTGTTATACCTCTTTGTGGTTACCTTAATATTTACCCCTATTTTTCTAAGTAAAAACCTAACTTGTATTGTCCTATATCGCCTGTATCCCTCTCCATATGGCAGTTCTATGCCACCTGTATTTAGTCCCTCTTTTTGATTATTGCGATCTTTTACATATTGACTTCAATGATTCCCTGTTTTGTGCATTTTTTTTAATTAATCTTAATTTGTTTTTGTGATTTCCCTACTTGAGTTGATATCAGGATGTTCTGTTCTGTGACCTTGTGTTGTGCTGGTATCTGATATTACTGGCTGTCTGACCAATTTCCTTTAGTATTTCTTGTAGCTTTGGTCTGGTTTTTGCAAATTCTCTAAGCTTGTGTTTATCTGTAAATATCTTAATTTCGCCTTCATATTTCAGAGAGAGTTTTGCTGGGTATATGATCCTTGGCTGGCAGTTTTTCTCCTTCAGTGCTCTGTATATGTCATCCCATTGCCTTCTTGCCTGCATGGTTTCTGCTGAGTAGTCTGAACTTATTCTTATTGATTCTCCCTTGAAGGAGACCTTTCTTTTCTCCCTGGCTGCTTTTAAAATTTTCTCTTTATCTTTGGTTTTGGCAGGTTTGATGATAATATGTCTTGGTGTTTTTCTTTCTGGATCAATCTTAAATGGGGTTCGATGAGCATCTTGGATAGATATCCCTTCGTCTTTCATGATGTCAGGGAAGTTTTCTGTCAGCAGATCTTCAACTATTCTCTCTGTGTTTTCTGTCCTCCCTCCCTGTTCTGGGACTCCAATCACACGCAAGTTATCCTTCTTGATAGAGTCCCACATGATTCTTAGGGTTTCTTCATTTTTTTTTTAATTCTTTTATCTGATTTTTTTTTCAGCTATGTTGGTGTTAATTCCCTAGTCCTCCAGATTTCCCACTCTGCATTCTAATTGCTCGAGTCTGCTCCTCTGACTTCCTATTGCGTTGTCTAATTCTGTAATTTTATTGTTAATCTTTTGGATTTCTACATGCTGTCTCTCTATGGATTCTTGCAACTTATTAATTTTTCCACCATGTTCTTGAATAATCTTTTTGAGTTCTTCAACTGTTTTATCAGTGTGTTCCTTGGCTTTTTCTGCAGTTTGCCTTATTTCATTTCTGAGGTCATCCCTGATGTCTTGGAGCATTCTGTAAATTAGTTTTTTATATTCTGTATCTGATAATTCCAGGACTGTATCTTCATTTGGGAAAGATTTTGATTCTCTTGTTTGGGGGGTTGTAGAAGCTGTCGTGGTCTGCTTCTTTATGTGGTTTGATATTGACTGCTGTCTCCGAGCCATCACTAAGATATAGTAGTAATTTATTCTATAATTGCTCACTGAGTCTTATCTTGTTTTGTTTTCTTTCAGTATACTTGGATGAGCTACTAGATTGTGCTGTCTTGTTTGTTGTAGCCCTTGACTTACTTATGACCCATTGCCAGCTGGTTTGGGCTGTTGCCAGATATATATGCCTGAGTCTATTCACTATTCTTGAGTAGAATCTGATTTTGGGTCATCAAGTGTGTGCTGCACCCTAACACCTATCCACCTCGAGAAATAGTCATGATGTTGTGTGCACCAGATTCTATTAGCAGCTGGGGTTCACACTCCAGGGGGGGCAGGATGCTGACAGGCTTCCCCCAAGTGTCAGTGAGGTAGGTGTGTCTCTATTCCTATAGCACCTTGGTGGGAGGGCTCTGCAGCTGTACCTTAGGTCCCCAATGCAAGTACCTCTACTGATTGGTAGGTGTCACCCTCCTTAGACCCCTAAGGCAAGAGGCTAGGTGGTCTGAGGGGAGCGTCAGCCCTCAGTTCCCTGTTGTGGGTCAGTTAGGGCTCTGTTGAATAAGCAGAGATATCAGAACTGGGAAACCTGTTTTTCCAGTAAATCCGCTAAAAAAAATGCAGTCAGATCCCTGTCAAAACTGCCTTTGCATTTTAACAGCCACCTTGTTCCCTGTAAGGATGAAAGCCCAAGATTTGGATCATATATGCTTGGCTGGAGCTGGTTCTGTGTTTTTAGTCCAATTAGGGAAGGATTTTTGCTTCCTGTGTTTTTTGTGGTTGCTTCTCTCAGGCCGGAAGAATGGGTTAGGAAAAGACCAAAAAAAAAAAAAAAAGGGAAAAGCAAAGCTGCGGAGCCGGAACGTTCTCCCTCTGGCTCAGGAAATTCCAATGTTAATGAAGCCGCCTGGGAAGGGGAGGGGAGGATTCAGAAAAACAGCAGAGAGTAGCACCCCAGAATATAGCCAAAGTTGCTTATCTTGCTTGGGATGACTATTTTATCTGAGATTCCCGAGGGGCGTGTCGCCTATGTGTGCTGGCTGTGTGGAGATTGTCCCCGAGGGTCTGGCCCACTGAAGCCGCGGTCAGATCCTCCGCTGCCAGTCCAAAGCCCAGCGTCAAGGTTCCCCTGCTGGGATGCTGCACTCCCGGCTCCAAAATCAGTCGCTGCCTTCCGGGGACTTTTCATCCCGCCAGCCGCATGGCCACGCCACCCGCGCGGATGAGCTGGGCCCCCTTCCGGGGTCAGTTCAGGGGTGTAGGGCTGCGACCTGTGTTTGCGCCGTCTCAAGATGTTGTGTTCAACTCCCCTGGGCCCAGTCCTAAGCCTGGCGGCAAGGTTACCTGACTGGGACACTGGCTCCAGGCTCCGAAAACAGTCGCTGCTTCCCCGTAGTTGTTCGTTCTTTGTCTCTGTCACTCAGGTCAACTCTTTAAATCTGTGTTTGTTGTTCAGGGTTCGTAGATTGTCATGTATGTGATCGATTCACTTGTTTTTCCGAGTCTTTGTTGCAATAGGGATCCGAGGTAGCATCTACCTAGTCAGCCATCTTGGCCCCCTCTCTGGATCTTTTTTCTTTGTTTCCAAAGTTCACATTTCAATCACCAGTAATTATCAATGCATCTTGGTTGCATGTTTGATCAATTTCAGACTGCAGAACTTGGTAAAAATTTTCAATTTCTTCTTCTTTGGCCTTAGTGGTTGCTGTGCAAATTTGAATATTAGTCATATTAACTGGTTGTCCTTGTAGGTGTATGCATATTATCCTATCACTTTCAGCATTGTACTTCAGGATAGATCTTAAGATGTTCTTTGTGATGATGAATATGACATCATTCTTCTTCAATTTGTCATTCCTGGCATAGTAGACCATATACTTCTCAGACTCAAAATGTCCAATACCAGTCCATTTTAGCCCACTAAGTCCTAGGATATTGATCTTTATGCATTCCATTTCATTTTTGATGACTTCCATTTTTCCAACTCATAGCGACCCTATAGGACAGAGTAGAACTGCCCCATAGCGTTTCCAAGGAGTACCTGGCGGATTTGAACTGCTGACCCTTTGGTTAGCAGCCGTAGCACGTAACCACTATGCCACCAGAGTTTATAGGGTCACTGTGAGTCGGAATCGACTCAACAGCACTGGGTTTGGTTTTTTTTTTTTCTCCAATTTTCCTAGATCCATACTTCATACATTCCACGTTTCGATTATTAATGGATGTTTGTAGCTGTTTCTTTTCATTTCATATCCTGAGTGCCTTTCAAGTTGAGGGGCTCATCTTCTGGCACTATATCAATGTTCTGCTGCTATTCATAAAGTTTCCACTAAATATATATATATATTTAGAAGTAGATGGCCAGGTCCTTCTTCCTAGTCTGTTTTTGTCTGGAAGCTCCACTGAAACTTGTCCACCATGTGTGACCATGCTGGTATTTGAAATACTGGTGGCATAGCTTCAGCATCAGAGCAACATGCAAGTCACCACAGTACGACAAACTTATAGACTAGTGGTAGTTGTAGATAGTAGGAGCCAAAATAATGGTTTTTGGAAAGAAGTGGCAATGATTTTTGTTTTAGACAGATCACTGTGGTAGCAGCATAAAAAAAACCACATTTTTAAAATTTCCAGAAATAATACTGATAGATACTTAATAAATGATAACTAAACAAATGGCTAAGTAACCTCACTGACAGAAAATCTTTGTGCTGTGAGGTTGGCCGCAAGTACTAAAGCTATGCCTAGTGAATTATAGATGTGATTAAGCTGCAGAATATAGCTAGAGTCAAAAATATGGTGACCCTATGGGATAGAGTAGAAATGCCCCATATGGTTTCCAAGGAACATCTAGTGGATTCGAACTGTCAGCCTTTTGGTTAGTGGCCATAGCTCTTAACTACTACATCACCAGTGTTTCTGAATATAGCTAGGGTTGAAAAAAAAAAGAGAGATTCCCTTTGCTGTGGGACTTGCTGAAGGAGATTTTCAAAAGGAGAGTCCCAAATCATAAATATTCTGGTTTGTATATTTAACAAGCAGGCACACTAATCATATGGCAGTCAACCCCAGTCTAACACGGGCTGAAATGATCTGGGACTAAATTGTAGATGAGCTCGTTTGGGGGCAAATATTGATTTGAACATAAAATATGGTCCAAAAAGAAGTGTTTGGAGCGGCAGCTCCTTAGGGAACCTTTGCTATAAAGTGTTCATTCATTATTCATTCTATGAATCTTTATTTAGTGCTTACTATGTGTTTGTCCATCCAGCTCTCAGCAGCCTGGCTAGCTCCGTCAGTAGAGCATGAGACTCTTAATCCCAGGTGAAGGAAACCCTGGTGGTGCAGTGGTTAAGAGCTACAGCTGCTAACCAAAAGGTCAGCAGTTTGAATCCACCAGGCGCTCCTTGGAAACTGTATGGGGCAGTTCTACTCTGTCCTATAGGGTAAGTATAAGTTGGAATAGACTGGATGACAGTAGGTTTATGTGCTTGTTCCTGGGTGTCCCATGGTTAATGTGCTTGACTGCTTAAAGAAAGGTAGGAGTTTTGAGTCCACCCAGAGGCACCTTGGAAAAAAGGCCTGGCAATATAAAAAATATATACTTCTGAAAAATCAGCCATTGTAAACCCTAAGGAGCACACGTTTACACTGGCACACATCTGGTCACCATGAGCTGGAATCGATTCAGATGTGTCTTAGTTATCTAGTGCTGCTATAATAGAAATATCACAAGTGGATGGCTTTAACAAAGAGAAGTTTATTCTCTCATAGCCCAGCAGGATAGAAGTCCAAATTCAGGGCATCAACTCCAGGGGAAGTCTTTCTCTCTCTGTTGGCTCTGGAAGAAGGTCCTTCTTATCAATCTGCCCCTGGACTAGAAGCTTCTCTGTGCAGGAACCCCGGGTCCAAAGGACGCACTCTACTCCAGATGCTGCTTTCTTGGTGGTATGAGGTCCACATGTCTCTCTTCTCTATTCCCTCTTTTAAATCCCAAAAGAAACCGGCTCAAGACACAATCCAATCCCGTAGACTGAGTCTTGCCTCACTAATACAACTGCTGCCTATCCCCCCTGATTAACGTCATAGAGGCAGGATTTATAGCACATACGAAAATCACATCAGATGACAAAATGGTGGATGACCACACAATACTGGGAATCATGGCCCAGCCAAATTGATACACACATTTTTGGGGGGGCACAAGTCAATCCATGACAAGCTGCAACTGGTTTACTGGTTGTTGCTATGTGCTAGGCATTCTGCTAGGTGGTTAAAAAAAATATGGAGAACAAGGCATACAGGGTCCTTGCCCTCATGTAGCTTAAGACTAGTGGGTGAGGCAGATGATTAACAGTTAAACAAATGTATAATATAGTACCAGATAATTTTAAGTGCTATCGATGGCAGTGGGTTGGGTTATAAGAAAATAGATTTCTTTGACAGAGAATAACTGTGGAGACATACAATAGATTGGATGATCACCATTTTCCCCATGACTAGCCATCATCCAAGAAGCCCTGGTGGTGCAGTGGTTAAGCACTTGACTGTTAACTGAAAGGTTGGTGGGTCAAACACAGCCACTCTGTGGGAGAAAAATGTGGCCATCTGCTTCTGTAAAGATTTACAGCCTTGGAAACTCCATGGGGGCAGTTTCGCTATGAGTCATAATTGATTCGATGCAACGGGAGCCATCATCCATATATGTTCCCAAAAACTTTGTGAGCACTGCATAAAGCACAACTATCCTAAGTATTCTAAGCATACTAAGATAATAATCATTTCTCCAGTATATAGCACATATTCAGGCTGCTATAGAAAGCCATTTGGTTTCCGGGACTAACGCAATTTTGAAACCTGGTGATTCTTGGATGAACCAGCCTTCCTAGAGGAACAGAGAGCCCATCAATACACTTAGTACCTGCCACTAGCCTCTAGTTATATCCACATGGGTGGACTATTGTTCCCTACTTTTGACTCATGGGCACATAGCAATCTTATCTTCCAAAAACTGGTATAAGAGTAGGGCTTTTATTAATATGAATGAGGTTTCTTTTATTATTGCCGATGCTTTTTTCACCATCTACACAAATTGTTTCACAAGCCTTCCAAATATTTTATGGAAATAAAGCATGTTAGATTTGGAAGACATTTTAATATCAACTTTTTATTGAAAGAAAAAAAAAACAGAAAACAAAGCATGAATGTATTTTTTTAACCCTTCATTGGGACCCCATGCTAAACGATGCAAAGGCATTAAGGTAAGAATGATTCCCTGATGTCATGTAGTCACTGAGCAGACTTTTTTAGAAAGTACAATAACAGTGCATAAAATATTTTTTCCTTTGCTCTGCTCTAACCCTGCCAACTTGTTGCTGACAGCTATTCAGCAACCAGTCAATAAAAACTTGGGAAGCCATTGTTTAATTCAGTTTTTAGTGAGGTTGGATACAAACACAGGTATGTGAATCTTGGAAACCAGTCTCAGCAGAGATGTCTGACTATACTTGCACCACCCCCCAACTCCGGGCCATAGGGCCCTCCAAATTAACCTAATGTTATCTTTGTATTCAAGTAAAGCATTATGCATTCATCTGGCTAAGTCAGCTTTGGACATAAGAGCTTTAAATCTCAGCATCTCCATCCATAAAATGGAACAATTAACCCTGAGCTCTTAGTCTCTCATTGAACTGATCCAAACAACATATGCCTTTTGATAAGTAGCAATGTAGCTACATAGCGGACCCAAGCCTGACCATTAGCACTTATCAGACCAATATTTTATTTCCATTTCCTGCATTGGGATTTCCCGCCAGTGAAAATTATTTGTTTTCAGGACTAACATCTGGAATGAACATTTAACTTACTAAAAGGAATTTGGTTTGCACAGAGTGTGGAATTAAGCAGTTAAAAGAAATTCAGTTAGTTACATGACAGATAGGGTTTTATTTCTCAACCATACAAAAAGCCTTCAAACAGTGAGAGAAACTAGAGCTTTCCTCTAGGGCTGAAGTCATCAACACCATTCTGGCTCCCCGCCAGCGTTGTAGGCTCAGCTTGGCCTGCCTCTCCCTCTCCCTGTATGCCTACTTCCCAAACCCCCTCCCAATGCCTTCAAAGGAAATACACCCCTGACTGGGGTGGGGGAAAAGGAAAGAGAATAGGGATGATTTTTTTTTTGAGATATAAAAAAAGTAAACAATCACAAAAGACCCCAAGGCTTTCCGACCTGAAAATCTCTAGGTTAATAGTGAACCCTTTTCCAAACACTGTCAACTATGTCCTTACTCCCCGGGCAAATAAAACCCATCCACCAAACATTGATCAATATTTCTTGTGTTGTTTCACATGTTTTCTAAAGTTTACTCCCCTCGTTGACTTTTGTACTTCTTCTTGCTACCCGGCACCATAAAACTTTTCTTACAAATGAATCCATGAACATGTTATTCATAATCTTTTCCTATTTCAGGCATGCAGGTCCAACGACACTCTCTCAGTGCTCTGAAATGGGCATTTGTGCACTCAACGATCTGTTTTAGGCATCCAAATGTAAATGCCAGCACTCTAAATTCTGTACCAAGTCTCCATTTGTATAGAGTACTTAATAAGAGTTATATTGTACCAGATTCTTCCCTCAGCAGTTGGGGAATACACTATTATAAAGCTATGAAGGGAGTTTCTTACTTAAGGAGTGTCAAGTGAAAAGTTGAGTCTATATGTTTGCACAGATGAATAACCCTTATCTTGAAATGCATCTAGAGTTGAAGATGAAGGAGCCTCCTATTTAAAATCTATATTTGTAAGCTCCACTTACAGAGCCGTTCCAAAGACATACTTCTAGGCATTGACTTCTCAACATATATAAAAGCCATGGATGTAGTATATCACAATGGTTAGAGGCACCAGCTTTGAAACAAATTTGAATTTTAATCCTGTCTCCACGATTTATTGACTGTGACCTTGGCCAAGTCACTTTACGTCCCTAGACCTCAGTTTTCTCATCTATAAAATGGAGATAATAATATTATCTCCCTCATAGTGTCATTGTGAGATTTAAATGCGATATTATATATGAAGTACTCATGCACTACTTGCCACATAATAAGCACCTGACAAATGGTAGTTACCAGACACCATACAGCCAGCCAAGTCTACTGAAATAGTCTGCCTTGAAGATTCAAGACAAGGGGAAGATATAGGGTAGAGGGCAAGGTTTACACAGGCCATTGGTAGCTTCAAGAACAACTTTGAGGCTCTGCTAAGGTAAAGGGAGAAACTGGGGTTTGCATATGTGGTCCAATCTTGCTCTGATTGATGTCAGAATAATAAGCACGCACATTTGGCACTTGGCAAAAAAAATCAGGAAAAGAAAATTACAAGAGAGTGAGCACTCACAACAAAATGCTCTTAATTTTCCTTGTAATGAAACAGAATGAAAGTGGATCATTAAAATCTGTCATTGGAAAATCAAGTAGCTCTCATATTAACACACGCAAAACAATAACTTTGGCCTGACTTTAGAATGAGAATGCAAGTGGCAAAACAAAATGCCAGGGCTAGCATCAGTTACCTTATTTTCTTATTATTAATGTTTTTCTCTTGTCTACTGAATTCTGGAGTTATTTTATTTAAATCCAATGTTTGTATGTAATCTTGTCTGTGCTTGGCATTCTTCAATAAAAATGGTTCAATAAAACAAAAACAAAATCTAGTAATTATGGCTGTAGCTACAATTTTTGTTAAGACTTGAAAGCAGACAATAGAAATGGTTGTTTAATCATTGAAATTCAGAGAACAAAAAATATCTCCCCGTTACCCATTTGTTGAACCTGGCCCGGTGAAAGAGACTTACAGCTGAATGAACCAATTCAGATGTGTGCCTCCTTTTAAAATATTTTTTAAGGGTGCAAAGCAGATTTTCCAAAGCAAGCTTGAGGCTAATGAGTTTTCTTCATTGGTAAGTACTGCCTACAAGCCTCTAGTTGCCAACACGCAAGACAGGTGAAAATATGATTGTAAGAGGTGTGATGACAGCTCCCTCACCGTACTTTATTAATTCCAAGATGTGCTTGTGCAGGCGTTAATCACTTTTTTGTTCATCTTCCTAAAAGATTTCAGGATATTTTGAGCAGATGCACCTAAAAGGTGATAAAGAAACATAGCTGTGTTTTCCCACAATGTAATGCGATGGCAGTCTTGTGCCAGTATGTGTGGTGGTCACTCAATCATTCATGCAATCTTTCAATGAATACTTCTTGAGGGCCTACTACGTGCTGGGGAACCAGTAGTGAACCTCAGTAATGCAATTCATAACTTCAGAGAGCTTACAGCCTAGTGTGCATGGACAATAAACAAGTAGACAAATGTAATAAGCACAAGCTATGGATTGTGCTTTGAGAAATATATAGTAGGGGGTCCAATGTTACAAGTTCCTAAGGGAGATGAAAGGTTCCTAGAAAGGGCTGAGTCCACTAGGGAAATTTCCCAGTTTGACCATTTCAGGGATGAACGACCACCCTGAGGCATGAAGATTAATGACCCTGGTAAAGTTAGCCCTACTACTGTACCTGCTTATGGCATTTAATTTACCTAAGGAAGACTTACCAAAAGGAAAACAAATGTGTTGATATGGCTGGTAGCATAAATACCCTCATTTATTTCATGTGACACACAGAAAAGGGTTGGCTTTGAGTTTTTCTTTTTCTTTTTAATTTTTCAGGATGGTTGCTGTTTAATTTTACAAAATATTCTCTTATTCCCACATCATAGGAAAGCATAAATAAAGGTACCCCTCTGCCATCCCTCTGTCATTAATCATTTTTGTTCATCCCTCCCACACTCCTTCCCCTCTCTTCAAAATGGAAAAAGTCAAGAATGTTTAAATCTTCCCTCTTCCAGATATTTCTCAAATTATTTCTATTGCCTGGGCTTTGTTTTTAATTTATTCTCTGTCTCTCTTTTTTTTTTTTTTTGAAGGAATGCTGAATGTGAAATAAAGTATTCCGAGGTGTTACCTCACTTTCTGCAGCCTAAGAGTCTTTATTGCACTGCTGACGAGGTTCCACAAAAATGTTAGAGTCTAACCATTCATGTTATTAAGCAGTCCCCAGATCTGACCAGAACAGTACAAAGGAAAAGAGGAAGTCTCAGGTAAGCACTGAATCTTTTTGGCTGCCATAAGGAGTGGAGCTACTGGAAGACCTTGCTCTTTTTACACCTGTTTATATTGCCAAGAACATCCTTGCTTTTCAAAAGGGCTATTTGTTGTACTGGTTTGGTTTGTTTGATTCTTGGAGTGATAAATGATCAAATTCTGATAAACCCATGATGTTATATAAAATGATGTTAATTCATCAACTTGGGGCACATTTCCTGGCACTCACGCAGGATCACTGCCCCTGATCAAGCCCTGCTCTGAACTCCTCTGAACTCTGTCAAAAACAGGGACCATATTGTTTATTACCACCATTCCAGGAAAGTACGGCTCTCCCTCACACTCCTCCTCTCAAACCTATTCCAAACTAGTTTCTTGCTCCCATCCTTTATATCATATCAAATCAATAGCTTCTTACTGAAGGAAACAAAAATACGGCCCCTCCACAGACTTTTGTGGTCCAGAGAAGGGTATGCAGTCAGGGAGAAACCAAGAAATGTGGTTGTTAGTGCACACTCTTCCCTGCCACTTTTCAAAACGATTTGAAAAGTATAACCACTGTAATGCCTAGTTTCCACATAGATGAAGTTCTAAACTAGTAATTCGTGCTGTTTTTGTGTCCCCCCCCCCTTTTGGTTGTTGTGGGTATTTTAAATGTAATTTAAAAGAAAGATATTCTTTAAAAATGTGTCTAGCAACAGATCTGGATCTCTGAGTGATGAGACAGGTACAAAAGAAAATAGTTTATTCAATGGAATTTCTAAACTGCAGAGCAAGTTCTAGCATTTCAGCAAAGAGCTATTGAGCTCCAGCTCTGTGCTCAGTAAATTGGTAATGTGTTCTTAAGAACGTTACTTAACCTTTCTTCCTTTGCTTCCATAAGAGTGGGGAAATCCCCAACACCATTACCCAGTAGTGTACCAAACTCCTACATTCTAGGAAAGTTGAAATCATAATTCCCACATAAATAGTCCACCGTGATTTAAGAATATCGTCAAAGTACGAAAGCTGAAGATTCTGCAACTCCTCTTTAACAATATCATTGGTTATAGAGAGAGCACTACTTGCACAATATTGGCAAATAGGTATATTTTGCCTCGATAATACTATTCCGAGTAAGTATAAGCATTTGCCCTCACAAGCAAGCAAATTGGGCAGTCACTGTCTTCGTGGCATCAAACCCTGATGAATGTATCTTACGTTCCAGTGAAAGGAAAACATGTCTCTCATTTCAATTCACCCATGGAGCTATCCTGAGGTTCAGACAGAATAACATTCATCAAATTCTAGAGTTGGTAATGTAAGGAAGACCTGCCCATGGCTTGGAAGAGGCTCATTTATGGGCTTTCCAAAAATGTATATTCTTTTATAAAAGCTTAGAAGCAGGCCAGTCTATGTGCACAAGAAACAGGGAAGCTTAGAATGATCTTTTTTGAAAATTATTCTTTTTAACCGAAAAGCCAAAACTGATGAAAAGAGAAAATGAGAGGACACATGCCAGGTAGGCTGTTAACACAATCACTCAACAAATAGCAGCATCGGGCTTCATAGGAAGCAGAAACTAAGCGATTAATAAGCTTGTCCATCCACACGTGGATCTATAATGCACAACAGTTTCTGGAAAGCTAATCAAGGCTTGAGGTTGAGAATGAGGTCACCAAAGAGGTGGCTTGGGCAGACCCTTCCCCAAGGCACCCCAAGTTAAAATAGAAAATAAAGAAGAAAATTTTATATTGTTTGAATAAAAATGTCTTTAGAAGACCTGGGAATTTTTTTAACTGATATGTAACATACAACATAAATAAAAACAGTATATTGCTATACACAGTTCTAAGACATGTCTCCTAGGCCCAGATCCAAATAGATGACTGTCCTTAGTTGCCCCCGTGTAGAGATTTTGGAGCCACCACAGGCACTGAGAGCTAGAGGTGGGGGTAGGGATAGGCTCTCATTAAAACTACTAGGGTTTTGCGAATGAGTTCTGCATCCGATTAGATAAATGACAGCCAAGAGAGCGGCCTAAACCAAAGTTTAACAATGGCCCTTGACTTTGTCCCTGATGCCTCATTAATCTTGCTATCCAACTTGCTATGGTAGAATGGAAAACAAAAAGAACTGTTTCAAATTGGCTGTTCATCCCTTGTTAACTTCAATATGAAATGAATTTTTAATTGCATATTTAAAATATAAAGGTATTTTACATCAGATAATAGAACAGAATGCACTTTGAGAATGGGAAAGTATTATACAAAGCTAAAGGCTTATCGTTATAACTTCAGCTATAGCTTTGCTATAAACTGTGTTGTAAGGGCTCTATACAATTTTGCTGCACATTAGCATTGATGGTCAAAACAGGCAACTGAGCACTTACTTCTTTAGGCAACCCTTACTAAAATAGGCTGGTTGTGTATCCAATGTTTTGTAATCTACCACCTCCAACCCTTACTGTAGTGAACTCCAAATATGGGCAAAGTAGTAGACCGCCTCTGCAAAACGTTAATGTTTAATTATCAAACTCCCATTAGACTAAAGAAGCTGTTATGGGAAGATGCTATGCAGTTGCACTGTTACTGACTTCAGTGACGATTGAGTGTTAAATTGGGACTCAAATGGGATTTTTAGTACAAAAGTCACCTCTGTGAGTGACAGTCCAGCTGGCCAAGGGTTACCTTTAAAGACTCATTTAGGATTTTATTTTTCCAGTGTGTGCAATGTACTCAATTCATGAGTATCCTTGTTGACATGAAACACACTGAGTTTAAAAAATATATATATTAATCATTCCCTTGCACTTAAACATTACTTTTAAACAGTTCTCTCCACACTGATGTCATGAAGCTGATTGGACTTGTACCAAGTGCTGAAAGCGAGTATTACTGCTTTTCTATGGAATTGTTAGACCTAGTGAACTCTAAACTTAAGGATCCCTTATGTTCCTTAACATATAGCCCTTCCTTCATACATTTGATTGAATGTAATTTGACTTATTGGGTCAGTTACAGTAGTGTTTAAAGTAAGGGGCTTATGTCTCATGTAACCAGGAAAATTATAATAAGAAAAATATATTTAGCAAAGTTCTTAGTTTGGGTTTCCACAGGAGCAGACCCTGAGATAAAGATTCAAGTACAATGAGTCATTTGGGAGCTGATCCCAGGAAACACCCACAGGAGAGTGGGCAAGTGAGACAGGGAAGGGAACAAAGCCAATAAAGAATGGTAACTGGAGATCATTCCTTGTGCAGAACCCTGGAGAAAGTCATCCCAAATGAGGGAGAAGGATATTTATTCACACGGTTCCCATCAGACATTGGCTAAGTACTGCTTCCAGGGTCATTAATTCTACAGCACTTCAGGCATGCCCTGCCCACAGGATGAATGCTCCCACATGCCAAAAAAAAAAAAAGCCTTCAGGCAGAGTCAAAGGTGTTAGCAGTAAGCAACCTCTGTCTGTACAGGAGAGTGTCAAGAAATAAGGGTGGAGCATCAACACTGTCTGCTACACCCTTACTACCAGGTGTGGTCCATTGAGCTGCAACATCAGCATAAGCTGAGATCTTGTTAGAAATGCAGAATCTCAGGCCCCACCCCTGATCTATGCACATTAAAATTTCAGAATCACTCACGCTACAACATATGGTATATCGATACATGATAGATGGATAGATGATAGATAGGTAGATAGGTAGGTAGGTAGATAGATGATAGATAGATGATAGACAGACAGACAGACAGACAGACAGACAGACAGACAGACAGACAGACAGACAGACAGATAGACAGATAGACAGATAGACAGATAGACAGATAGACAGATAGACAGATAGACAGATAGACAGATAGACAGATAGATAGATAGATAGATAGATAGATAGATAGATAGATAGATAGATAGATGCAAACTCCTTAAGGTAGACAAAGACATCTATCTAGGTGCTATCTTGAGCCACACAAAGAAAAGAGTCACTGCAATTCTGACAAAGGAAGGCCCTTCCAATTGTCCACTAACATGATTTCTCAGAGCCAACCAATCTAGTGTCCCATAGACAAACATCAACAGTACAAGAAAGTAACCCTCCCAACTCAGACACTTGTAGAAAAAAAACTCCTGTAATTTCAATACTTAAAGAGTGTAAGTCCATCCCCTAGAGGCTGCCGAGGGCTTTAGCACCTCTAGAATCTTCAAGCAGAAAACCCATCAAGACTACCATAAACAGGCGCTTCTTGATATACTACTGTGTGCCATGACAATGGTTATTCTATCCAAATCGATCCATTTTCTTATGAAAGATGTTAGAAAACGCACCATAATGAGAAAGTGTTGACTGCACTACAAAATCAGAAACAGTAATGGACATTGTTAGGCTCTTCAGGCCCCCTAAAACAATTAAAAGACCCTGCTTCAGATTATCCAGAAATAATTGTCATTGTTGTGTATTCCGTATACATACAAGAAAGGTAGAAGTAGAAAAGAAAGCCCTCCTCATCCATAGACATTAACACAGTCTAGGAGAGCTTGAAGTCTGGGAGTTCACATCTGGAAAGCATACTGAGTTAACAAGGCCAAGATTACAAGGTAACTAGCTTCACAAGGAAAAAATCTGTTACAAAGGCAACCAGCCACCCATGTGGGAATTCTATTATCATGTTCACAGGGAAGACACATCCAACTGAAATCTGAATTGTAACTTCAGTTACAAATTTCAGCATATTTTAATTCCATTATACGCAGTGTTACCTCTATGAGAATTTATAGATTATCACATTATCATAACCATAATATTTAACATGTATCAAGTACTTGCTATGTGTCACACATGTGTACTTACATATGTTCACTAATATAATTCTCAACCTATGAGGTGAAATGCTATAATTAATTCCCATTTTACAGGTGAGGAAAATGAGACTAAGAGAGAATAGGTAGCTCATTTGCCCAAGGCCACACAACTAGAAAGTTGCAGATTTGGGATTTGAACATAAGTGACTCCAAAACCCATACTCTTATAACAAAGGCTCTTATATCTCATTATAAGATACTTTAGAGAGCCAGACATTTGAAAAGCCAGACCATCAGAAGTCAAAACATGTTTTAAAATCATTGGACTACCATTTATATAAGAACTGGAGGGTTTTCTTTTCTACCCACTGAGTTTTTTTTTTATATAATTTTTATTGTGCTTTAAGTGAAAGTTTACAAATCAAGTCAGTCTCTCACACAAAAACTTATATACATCTTGCTACATACTCCCAATTACTCTCTCCCCAATGAGACAGCCCGCTCTCTCCCTCTGCTCTCTCTTTTCATGTCCATTTCGCCAGCTTCTAACCCCCTCCACCCTCTCATCTCCCCTCCAGGCAGGAGATGCCAACATAGTCTCAAGTGTCCACCTGATCCAAGAAGCTCACTCCTCACCAGCATCCTTCTCCAACCCATTGTCCACTCCAATCCATGTCTGAAGAGTTGGCTTCGGGAATGGTTCCTGTCCCGAGCCAACAGAAGGTCTGGGGGCCATGACCACCAGGGTCCTTCCAGTCTCAGACCATTAAGTCTGGTCCTTTTATAACAATTTGGGGTCTGCATCCCACTGCTCTTCTGATCCCTCAGGGGTTCTCTGTAGTTGTTCCCTGTCAGGGCAGTCATCGGTTGTAGGCGGGCACCATCTAGTTCTTCTGGTCTCAGGATGATGTAGTCTCTGGTTCATGTGGCTCTTCCTGTCTCTTGGGCTCATAATTGCCTTGCGTCCTTGGTGTTCTTCATTCTCCTTTGATCCAGTTGAGACCAATTGATGCATCTTAGATGGCTGCTTGCTAGTGTTTAAGACCCCAGACGCCACTCTTCAAAGTGGGAGGCAGAATGTTTTCTTAATAGATTTTATTATGCCAATTGACTTAGATGTCCCCTGAAATCACAGTCCCCAAACCTCTGCCCCTGCTACACTGGCCTTCAAAGCATTCAGTTTATTCAGGAAACTTCTTTACTTTTGGTTTAGTCCATTTGTGCTGACCTCCCCTGTATTGTGTGTCATCTTTCCTTTCACCTAAAGTAGTTCTTATCTACCAACTAATTAGTGAATGCCCCTCTTGTACCCTCCCACCCTCCCTCCTCTTGTAACCACAAACGAATGTTTTCTTCTCAGTTTAAACTATTTCTCAAGTTCTTATAATAGTGGTCTTATACAATATTTGTCCTTTTGCAACTGACTAATTTCACTCAGCATAATGCCTTCCAGTTTCCTCCATGTTATGAAATGTTGCACGGATTCCTCACCATTCTTTATCGATGCGTAGTATTCCATTGTGTGAATATACCATAATTTATTTATCCATTCATCCATTGATGGGCACCTTGGTTGCTTCCATCTTTTTTCTATTGTAAACAGTGCTGCCATAAACATGGGTGTGCATATATCTGTTCGTGTAAAGGCTCTTATCTCTCTACGATGTATTCCAAGGAGCGAAATTGCTGGATCTTATGGTAGTTCTATTTCTAGCTTTTTAAGGAAGCGCCAAATTGATTTCCAAAGTGGTTGTACCATTTGACATTCCCACCAGTAGTGTAGAAGTGTTCCAATCTCTCCACGGCCTCTTCAACATTTATTATTTTGTGTTTTTTGGATTAATGTCAGACTTGTTGGAGTGAGATGAAATCTCATTGTAGTTTTGATCTGCATTTCTCTAATGGCTAATGATTGTGAACATTTCCTCATATATCTGTTAGCTACCTGAATGTCTTCTTTAGTGAAGTGTCTATTCATATCTTTTGCCCATTTTTAATAGAGTTATTTGTCTTTTTGTAGTTGAGTTTTTGCAGTATCATGTAGATTTTAGAGATCAGGCGCTGATCGGAAATGTCATAACTAAAATTTTTTTCCTAATCTGTAGGTAATCTTTTTACTCTTTTGGTGAAGCCTTTGGATGAGCATAGGTGTTTGATTTTTAGGAGCTCCCAGTTATCTAATTTTTCTTCTGCATTCTTAATGATGTTTTGTTTACTGTTTATGCCATGTATTAGGGCTCCTAATGTTGTCCCTATTTTTTCCTCCATGATCTTTATTGTTTTAGATTTTATATTTAGGTCTTTGATCCGTTCTGAGCTCGATTTTCTGCATGGAGTGAGGTAGGGGTCTTGTTTCATTTTTTTGCAGATGGATATCCAGTTATGCCAGCACCATTTTTTAAAAAGACTGTCTTTTCCCCGTTTAACTGATTTGGGGCCTTTGTCAAATATCAACTGTTCATATGTGGATGGATTTATGTCTGTGTTCTCAATTTTGTTCCACTGGTCTACATATCTGTTGTTGTACCAGTACCAGGCTGTTTTGACTACTGTGGCGGTATAATAGGTTCTCAAATCAGGTAAATTAAGGCCTCCCACTTGGTTCTTCTTTTGCAGTAATGTCTTATTTAACCGGAGCCTCTTTCCCTTCCATATGAAGTTGGTGATTTGTTTCTCCATTTCATTAAAGAATGTCCTTGGGATTTGGATCGGAATTGCATTGTATAGATCGCTTTTGGTAGAATAGACATTTTTATAATGTTAAGTCTTCTTATCCATGAGCAAGGTACGTTTTTCCACTTATGTAAGTCTCTTGGTTTCTTGCAGAAGTGTACTGTAGTTTTCTTTGTATAAGTCTTTTACATCTCTGGTAAGATTTATTCTTAAGTATTTTATCTTCTTGGGGGCTACTGTAATTGGCATTGATTTGGTGATTTCCTCTTCGATGTTCTTTTGTTGGTGTAGAGGAATCTAACTGATTTTTGTATGTTTATCTTGTATCCTGATACTCTGCTGAACTCTTCTATTAGTTTCAGTAGTTTTCTGGAGGATTCTTTAGGGTTTTCTTTGTATAAGATCATCTCACCTGCAAATGGAGATACTTTTACTTCTTCCTTGCCAATCTGGATGCCCTTTATTTCTTTATCTAGCTTAATTGCTCTGGATAGGACCTCCAACACAATGTTGAAGAAGAGTGCTGGTAAAGGGCATCCTTGTCTGGTTCCCGATCTCAATGGGAAAGCTTTCAGGCTCTCTCCATTTAGGGTGATGTTGGCCCTTGGCTTTGTATAAACGCCCTTTATTATGTTGAGGAATTTTCCTTCAATTTCTATTTTGCTGAGAGTTTTTATCATGAGTGGGTGTTGGACTTTGTGAAATACCTTTTCTGCATCAATTGATAAAATCATGTGATTCTTGTCTTTTGTTTTATTTATGCAGTAAATTATATTAATTGTTTTTCTGATGTTGAACCATCCCTGCATACCTGGTATAAATCCCACTTGGACGTGGTGAATTTTTTTTTGATATGTTGTTGAATTCTATTGGCTAGAATTTTGTTGAGGAGTTTTGCATCTACATTCATGAGGGATATAGGTCTATAATTTTCTTTTCTTATGGTGTCTTCACCTAGTTTTGGTATCAGGGAGATGGTGGCTTCATAGAATGAGTTGGGTAGTATTCCGTCATTTTCTATGCTTTGGAATACCTTTAGTAGTAGTGGTGTTAACTCTTCTCTGAAAGTTTGGTAGAACTCTGCAGTGAAGCCCTCCGGGCCAGGGCTTTTTTTTGTTGTTGGGAGTTTTTTGATTACCTTTTCAATCTCTTCTTTTGTTACGGGTCTATTTAGTTGTTCTACTTCTGTTTGTGTTCGTTTAGGTAGGTAGTGTGTTTCTAGGAATTCATCCATTTCTTCTAGGTTTTCAAATTCTTTAGAGTCCAATTTTTCATAGTAGTCCGATATGATTCTTTTAATTTCAGTTGGGTCTGTTGTAATATCGCCCATCTCATTTCTTATTTGGGTTATTTGCTCCCTCCCCTGTTTTTCTTTTGTCAGTTTGGCCACTGGTTTATCAATTTTGTTGAGTTTTTCAAAAAACTGGCTTTTGGTCTTGTTAATTCTTTCAATTGTTTTTCTGTTTTCTATTTCATTTAGTTCAGCTCTAATTTTTATTATTTGTTTTCGTCTGGTGCCTGTGGGTTTCTTTTGTTGCTCTCTTTCTATTTGTTCAAGTTGTAGGGTTAATTCCTTGATTTTGGTCCTTTCTTCTTTTTGGGTATGTGAATTTATTGATATAAATTGACCTCTGAGCACCGCTTTTGCTGTGTCCCAAAGGTTCTGATAGGAAGTGTTTTCATTCTCATTGGATTCTATGAATTTCTTTATTCCATGCTTAATGTCTTCTATTATCCACTCTTTTTTGAGCAGGGTTTATGGCTCAGTTTCCAAGTTTTTGATTTATTTTCCAGTTATTGATTTCCATTTTTATGGCCTTATGGTCAGAGGAGATTCTATGTAATATTTCAATGTTTTGGATTCTGCTAAGGCTTGCTTTATGACCTAATATGTGGTCTATTCTAGAGAATGTTCCATGTGCTCTAGAAAAGAAAGTATACTTGGCTGCTGTTGGGTGGAGTGTTCTGTATATGTCTATGAGGTCAAGTTGTTTGATTGTGGCATTTAGATCTTCCGTGTCTTTATTGAGCTTCTTTCTGGATGTCCTGTCCTTCACCAAAAGTGGTGTGTTGAAGTCTGTTACTATTATTGTGGAGCTGTCTATCTCACTTTTCAATGCTGACAAAGTTTGTTTTATGTTATCTTGCAGCCCTGTCATTGGGTGCATAAATATTTAATAGGGTTATATCTTCTTGGTGTATTGTCCCTTTAATCATTACATAGTGTCCTTCCTTATCCTTCCTGATGGATTTAACTTTAAAGTCTATTTTGTCAGAAATTAGTGTTGCCACTCCTGCTCTTTTTTGATTGTTGATTATTTTTTTCCATCCTTTGAGTTTTAGTTTGTTTG
Source organism: Elephas maximus indicus (assembly GCF_024166365.1). Lineage (NCBI taxonomy): Eukaryota > Metazoa > Chordata > Mammalia > Proboscidea > Elephantidae > Elephas > Elephas maximus. The sequence goes on along the minus strand of NC_064846.1, from coordinate 58,195,722 downwards.
TGTCTCTAAGTCTAAGGTGTGTCTCTTGTAGGCAGCATATAGATGGATCTTGTTTTTTAATCCATTCTGCCACTGTCTGCCTCTTTATTGGTGCATTTAGTCCATTTACATTCAGGGTAATTATGGATAGGTATGAATTTTTTTGTTTTTTTTTATGAATTTAGTGCTATCATTTTGATGTCTTTTTTTGTGTTATTAACAGTTTCTTTTTCCCACTTAATTTTATGTGCTGAGTAGATTATCTTTATATATTGTCCTTTCCTCATATTTGTTGTTGGTGATTTTTTTTCTGCTGAGTCTTTATTTTTTTCTTGTATTTTATCTTGATGAGTAGGATAGTTTGTCTCCTTTGCGGTTGCCTTATTATTTACCCCTATTTTTCTAAATTTAAACGTAACTTTTATTTCTTTGTATTGCCGTACCTTCCTCTCCATATGAAAGTTGTATGATTACATTTCTTAAAAAAAATAATTTTTTTTAGTCCCTCTTTATTATTCTAATGTTGTCTTCTTTTATGTAATAACATCGCTGTTACCCTGTTTTGAGCTTTTTTTTTATAACCTTGCTTTGTTTTTTTGGATTTCCCTGTCTGGGTTGACTTCTGGTTGCTCTGCCCAGTGTTTGAGTCTTGGGTTGATACCTGATATTATTGATTTTCTAACCAAAAAACTCCTTTTAGCATTTCTTGTAGTTTTGGTTTGGTTTTTATGAATTCCCTAAACTTGTGTTTGTCTGGAAATGTCTTAATTTCACCTCCATAGTTAAGAGACAGTTTTGCTGGATATCTGATTCTTGGCAGGCAATTTTTTCCCTCAATTTTTTAAATATGTCATCCCATTGCCTTCTTGCATGCATGGTTTCTGCCAAGTAGTCCGAGCTTATTCTTATTGGCTCTCCTTTGTAGGTGAGTTTTCGTTTATCCGTCACTGCTCTTATAATTGTCTCTTTATCTTTGGTTGTGGCAAGCTTGATTATAATATGTCTTGGTGACTTTCTTTTAACATCTACCTTATGTGGAGTTCGATGAGCATCTTGGATAGATATCATCTCATCTTTCAGGATATCAGGGAAGTTTTCTGCCAACAAATCTTTAACAATTCTCTCCGTACTTTCTATTTTCCCTCCCTGTTCTGGTACTACAATCACTCATAGGTTATTTCTCTTGATAGAGTCCCACATGATTCTTAAGGTTTCTTCATTTTTTTTTAATTCTTTTATCTGATTTTTCTTCAAATGTATTAGTGGCAATTGATTTATCTTCGTGTTCTGAAATTCTAGCTTCTACTTGCTCAAAATTCTGCTCCTCTGACTTTGTATTGAGTTGTCTAATTCTATAATTTTATTGTTAATCTTCTGAATTTCTGATTGCTGTCTGTCTATGGATTTTTCCAGCGTATTAAACTTTTCATTATGTTCCTGAATAATCTTTCTGAGTTCTTCAATTGCTTTATCTGTGTGTTCCTTGGCTTGTTCTGCATATTGTCTCATTTCCTTCCTGATGTCTTGAAGGGTTCTGTATATTAAACATTTGTGTTCTGCATCTGGTAATTCCAGGAATGCACTTACATCTAGAAGATCCCTGGATTCTTTGTTTTGAGAGCCTGTTGAGGTGATCATGGTCTGTTTCTTTATGTGACTTGATATTGACTGTTGTCTCCGAGCCATCTATAAGCTATTGTATTAGTTTATGCTTGCTTACTGTGTCGTAGCTGCTTGCTTTGTTTTGTATGAATTCAGCTCAGGTTTCCAAGTAACTGATCATCAGGTGTGTGGTACAGGCTCTGTGCTACAGTCTTAGAGGGGCAAGTGTGATTGGCGTGCATACCAGTATCTGATTGCAGCAGGGGGTCATGCTCTGAACAAGGCAGGGGGCTGAGAACTGACCCCTGAGTGTCTCTGAGGAAAACACATCCTTATTCCCTAGAGTCTGCAGGTAGGTGTGTTCTGCAGACGGACCATGGGCACCCAAATTTTTTGTTGTAAGGACTGGGAGGTACCAGTTATCTTTGGACCCCTGCCGTGGGTGGCTGGGTGACCTGAGTGGAGCTACCTGTCCTTAGGTCCCTGATGTGGGTAGGTGGGGACCTTGTTTAACATGCAAAGCAATGTGAAACATCAAACACCCACCTCTCCACCGCACAGCTGAAATGGTTGGAGTCTGCCAACAAGGGCCTATTCTCCTGAAATAGGCCCACACAGGTCCATGCAGAAGGGAAATATGCTCAAATTCCATGGACGGTTTATGCCTGGACAGGAGCTGCCTCTGTCCTGAGCTCCCCCGTTAGTGGAGCTAGCAAATTATCTTTTCCCCCAAATGTAAATTTTTTTCATCCCCAAGGCAGGGAGGATGGCTCTAGGTGCTCCACAGTGCCTATCTCAGGCCAAGGGAATTCAGCCGCTGAATCCGGTTTGCGGGGGGGGGGGGGGCGGGAGAGGCGTGTTAAAATATACGCAAATACTTAGCTTTTGCTGAGAGCACCATTCTCCTCAGGTTCCAGAGGTGTGAGTGGGCTGTGTGGCTGGCTGCTTCTCCCTGAGGAAACTGCTGCTGAACTTTAGTACCAGCCCGCCACCGCCGCCGCTCCGGGAATGGTGCCTGAGGCCTCTCCGCGATTCAGGTCCAGTAACTCTTCTCTGCTCTGAAAGGTCTCTTTTCTCCCCCTTCCCCTCAGTTTGTTTTCTAAGCTGGCCTTTGAAGCTCAGGGCTCCCAGCTTGTCACATATATACTCGTTTCACTTCTTTTTTCGGGTCTTTGTTGTAAAGAGGCCTCGCTGGAAGCATCTGTCTATTTCTCCATCTTGGCTCTGCCCTCTTGAGGTTTTTTTTTTTTTTTAACTAAATTGTATTTATTTTGTTGTTGTTGTTGATGAGAATATACACAGCAAAACGTACACCATTTCAAGAGTTTCTACATGTACCTCCTTTTCTGAGTTGTTCCTTCGACATTAACACAAACTCACTTCCCCTAAAGGTCCTATCTAATCTTTCAAGTTGCTGTTTTCAATTTGATCCCATAAAGATAGTTCTCAAAAGAGCATATTGCTCAAGGCAGACATTTTTTTACTAGTTAAGCTAAACTATTGTTTGGTTTTAAGAAAACTTCAGGGGATAGCTTTGGCATAAGTTTTAAAGATTATCTCAAGGTGATTGTTTCAGGGGTTCATCCACCCTCTGGCTCCAGATAGTCTGGAGTCCCTGAAAATTTGAAGTCACTGAGTTTATTTCTTAATGTTGAAAGTTGATGATTTCAGTGCACCCTCACTTCTGGATAGGTAAAACATTATAGCAAAACTAATAAAATGCAAGAGATTGGTTGGTGTTATATTTAGAGACTGCTCATGCCCTTCAAGCTCAAATCATTTGAAATTTGGTCCTTAGTTCAGAAGGACCGAAATTTTTATGGAAATCCAAGGGAAAAGATTGAAGAGATGAATAGAGCCCAGAGCTCTCTGCATTATCAGGTTTAGCATCTTGGTCAGGTTTTCTGTTAAACTGCAGGGACAAAACAGAAAGAAATGCAGAGAAGCAACACAAGGGCTCTGAAAAGACAGCAGTGGTGCAATCATGGCCTCATCATGGAGAAGGTGTTAAAATATAACGAAAGCACCAATGTAATATAAGAGACATTTAGAAAGAGCTTTAAAAACTTCTAGATAGAGGAATATTTGCAGAAGAATTCAGGCAAAAGAGGTACATTCATCTTTTTCCTTCCTACTTTGCTGACTCAGAATCTGGTCAAACAAGTTTAATCTTTTCCCAATAGCAAAGAGAACCAGAGAATGTATGGGAAGAAAGCCAGCTAAAGACTATAAGACTATAAGAAAGGGAGAGCAGGGGTGTAATTGGGGGAGAAAGGGAGCGAAGAGGGAAAGAGGAAGAAAAAGGCAGAAAAGTAGGAATAAAAAGAGAATACCTTCAATTTTGTAGCATTTCATGAATTTGTCCAGCAAACAAGTCTGCAAAACATCAGTTTAGCAAAGTAAATACTTTGTTTAGAATTATCCTTGTATTTAAAGAATTCTGTATATCCTTTTAAAAAGTTGAACAGCATGAATTAAGGAGAAGTGTGTTTAAGGGTGTTATTACAGGAGAAAAGTGAAACTCCTGGAAGACCTGATAAAAACAAAGCAGTCAGTACCTGACTCTGAACAGTCCAAAATATCTTGAACTAGAACTAGAACTGGTTGATTCAAGCTAATATTAAACGGTATATTGCACATGACATTGCCAGTGTTTGTTTCAATGCTTCTAAAGAATCTAAGTTCCAAATCCAAAATCAAACCCATTAAGCCTCATGTTTACTGCAGGGCTGAATGCAAGAAGCACTCTGACTCGGCTCATCAGTCTCTGTGGCCCCCATCACACCTAGAAATTTCATGATGCCTCTGCATTCCCTGAAGAGAACTTGGTAACAATAGCTGTAGCCCATCAAATTGCACCACGGTATCCAGGCAGACATCTCTGAGCACAACCAACACGAGATCCTCCAATGCTGTTCTCCATCCGACCCATTTATCATCCTCTTGGAAGGCCAGTGTAGTAAGGAGTGTCTTACTATACCTGAACGCATGTCTGAGATTGAATTCCAGAAAAACTAATATCTGAATCTTTTTCTCTAGTTCCCCCTCAGTCTACCTGAGAAGGAGGAGTCAGTAACTTGTAAGTAACTTTGCAATGAAGAAATTTCAGGGGAAACGTGCTATTAATAATGATATCTAGTTTTGTGGGGCCGATGTAAGAACAGATGGGGCGCGGGTGTTCAAGGAAGCATTCGTGTACAAGTGTGAAACTGCAGAGAGGTGTGAACAGGCACCTCGTCTTCCCCTATCTGAGGGCTTCTGTGGGCATCTGTCGCAGTCTCATCTGAGAATTCACTGAGGAAATTGAGGAGTAGAACCTGCAGAGGGCACCTGAGGGAGTCTCGCTTCTTACTGGAGAAAAAAATGAGATAATCGAATCAGGAACAATCCCACAAACCCCCAGGGCATCAATGGAGGAAGTGGGAAAAGAAACAAATTAAGTGGTGGTTTAATGGAATTTGTTGGCTCCCTTCAACTCTAAAGTTCTCCAAAATGTTGACGGCTTCAGATTCACCAGCCAAACAGAACTGCGTAGTGCCTGAGTGCAGGCCAAGCCTGAACTCTAGCAATTGACATCAATAGAAAACACTACAATGAGCAACAGCCATATTCTCATTTGGCCTAGCACCATAAAGATCACCAGCACAAGACAGCACCTGCTCTACGGATGGTCTGTACTGAAGCAAAATACCCCATCTCGGGAGGAAACTTACAGCCTTTTAAAAAATGTATGTTCATGTATAACAGTTTTGAGTCGGTCATTTGCCTACGTATCCCGCCCTGCTGCCTACATATAAAGATGGTCATATATTTCAGATAGTTGGTTTGTGTGTGTGTATGTGTGTGTGTGTGTGTTTTAATATACAAGGCAAGTCAAGAATAAAAAGAAAAAAGAGAAAGAAAGGAATTCTGGGAAACAGACCAGAGAAGAAAAAGAAAAAAGCCTTTAGCTACAGCCAACTACAGAGAAGCTTCTGGAGTAGATGCTCCATCCCAGCACTCTCCACACATATCTCAGTGTTACAACTACACTATTCTTGCTAACAGTCCAGGGCACTATTATTCCGGAATAGCTTGATCCTGCAAGTGCCCAAATCTACAATAGGCTGTAAAATCCACAGTGAACTCTGGAAGTAGAAAAATTTACCTTGACAGCATAGGGCAATGCTGATAAATTCAACAAAGAATGGAGCATGATACTTTTGAGGCTGATAAAATACAGGAGGGATAACACAATCTAAATGCACCAAATATAAATACATATGATCCAAGTGCATAAATTCACAGCATCCTTGGTTATAATAAGTAAAAAATATAAACAGTATGCCAATTGTGTTCTAATGATCCAAATCACTGATAGTGCAAATATCTCAATGACCTTAACTGGAACTAATGGAAAAAGGCCAGCTTAACAGTTCTATAGAGTTGACCTATGGTTGCCCTTAGCAAAGAAACAAGGTTACTCAAGTTATCATTTATCACTACTGTATAGCTTGGATTCCTAGGAATTCTCTTGAGAGTTTCAAGGGGCCTGTACATCACCAGCCAATTAGAAAGTGATAGCCAATTAAAGGTAGTTCAATCAATAACTTTGCTTTAAAACTGACCACAGAACCATTGTCTGTTCCCTCCTTTGCAAATGGGAATGATTGAACTCCCTTATCACGCAGGAGCAGCGTAAGGAATCATTGTAAATCACTCTGCTCTCACATTGTACATCAATAAAAAAAATAGTTGCAGTAATAATGATTGTGTTGGTTTCCAGTGTGAACACTGAACCTAGTGTTTTTCCAAGGAAGTGCTCACAAACCACCAAATCATTTCCCTACCTCACCATCACTTAATTTAGAAGCTTCTGTTCTGGGCATTGCAGCACAAGTTTTGCATATTTAGTATATTTAAAATTTAGAATAATATTTTAACTCCACAGTGCTTCCTTTCAGCCTCTTATAGAAGACTCAGTTTTCTCAAGGATCAGGATATAGGTTTTGCTCTCTTCATCAATGTATTCTCTTGGTCACTGGACCACTGTCTTAGGCTGGGTTCTCTAGAGAAGCAAAACCAGTGAAGTGTGTATGTGTATATACATATACATAGAGAGAGAGAGAGATTTATCTCAAGGAAATGGCTCACAGGGTTGTAGGGGCTGACAAGTCCCAATTCCATGGGTCAGGCATTAGGCTGGAGGCTTCTCCTGACTCACGTAGCTGTGGGGGCTGATGAATCCAAGATCTTACATTCTTGGATTCATCAGGCTGCTGGCAGGTTGCTGGCTCACAGGCTGTGAAAGCCAAGGAATCAATCCCAAGATCGGAAGGTAAGTTGCTAGCCCAAGTCCCAAGAACCAAAGGTCAGATGACAATGAGCCAGATGCAGGATCCAGAGCAAAAGCCTTGCTGGAGCATCCATTTATATACTAGAGGCTGGCCACATCCCCAAGAAAACTCCCTTTCAACTGATTGGCTGCTCACAGCAGATCTCATCATAGAGTTGATTATATCATTACATAACTGCCAAACTATATCATAACTGCCAAACCACTGAGAATCATGGCCCAGCCAAGTTGACATACAACCTTAACTATCACAACCACTCACCCACTTTCTCCAAGGACTTTGGTACCACATTATCAGTCTCTCTACCTCAACTCCATTTAACCTGTGTGTCCAAAAGAGTCTTGGCTGCAAGCCTAACACTGTAGTCACAGTTCTTTGACTTCTCTTATTCCAAAGACTTTCTCCTCTACCTCATTTCAGAAACCTACTCCCAGAACCAAATGCTGGGCTCCGTCTCCCACCAAAACTGTT